>NC_051162.1:62721965-63084497 GCF_013339745.2 Dermacentor silvarum
AATTCCTGAATTACGGTTTACTTTGCCGCCTCTAGTTAGGGGTAGCTTTTACGAAAGCGTACTCATTCCTTCTGGGCATCTCCGACACACCAATCTGTGACTCGTGCAAGTGTGAGAAGACGGTGGAACACGTGTTGTGTTTTTGTCATGTTTTTGAGACCGAAATCGATATTCTTCGGAGTGTGGTAAATCGATTAGACAGCAGACCGTTTTCAGAGACAAAGATTCTTGGACAGTGGACCCACACGTCGCAGGATTTTATAACGACGCGGGCATTGTTACAGTTTATGAAGTCGACTGGCCTCAGTGACCGTTTGTGAAGTGTTGGACAACCACACGTGTTCACACTGAGAGTACTTTCTTCTCTCTCCTTTCTTTTCATCCCTTTAAGCCCCTTTCCCTGTGTAGGGTAGCAGACCGGACGAGCGTCTGGCTAACCTCCCTGCCTTTCCTTTCTTCTTTTTCTTCCTCCTCCTCCTGAATTACGGATGCCACATCACTGGCATTTGGAAACTTCACGAGCTGCGGGAACAAAGTTTCGAAAACCATTCTTACACTCGTGCTATGATTCGAGTCACGGTTGCTTTTGAAACATTAACGATGCCGCCGGTGACAAGCTGAAAGGTTCTTGCGCTGCTTAATCGCAGTGCAATCAGAAGCGGGAGCTGCGGCAGCACGCGTTAACCGCTTTAGAGCACTGCACGGGCTCAGGCTTACCCGGCCCTGGCCGAGTTATCCGAGTTATCCTCGCGCGTCTCGACCCTGAAAAATATGTGGCCCCGGCGCAGCTGGAAGCTAGGAGTGCTACTCCTGTGTACTTCCCTTTTCTTCTTCCGTCATAATTTGCGCTGTTTGAACAGAATTTAAAAGTCCATGAAAGACCGAAGTCGCCTCAAACCAAACGATGCCATTGCATTCCTTACCTGAATTAGTGTAATGAATGCTTTCAGCACGGTGCAAGCGGGTTCGCGAATTGCTGATTCTTCGAAGGCGAATTGGTAAAACGATGACTGGTAAGGTAAGATAATTCGTCACGCGGCTGAAATATGGCACTGCGTCCATCCATCATTCCACGCATGTTCTCAACCTGCCGCCTAGCAGCAGCGCATTGCGCTGCACCATGGAGGCACGAGAAGCATTCTTTCTCCATTTACTCCATTAATGTGCTGCGCTCACGACCGGTCGTGGCTGTGCTTCGGCTATAGTGTACTAGAATACGGTTGAGCGGGACGAGCGGCTAAGGCGGCGCATGCTTTCCAGTGAGGCGCCCGACGTGGAAAAATACTGCGGCGCTGCCATAGAAGTGGTTATAAAGCCCTTTGATAATTTTAAAGTACCGCCACTCTTTGTACTCTGCCGCCGGCGCGCGACCTCCTCGCCTCCTCCTCGCCCCTCGCGAGTCCCCTCGGCGGGAGATGGTCTTGCGGCCGTTTTCCTGCACGGTGATTGGTCTCCCTGCCGTTGCCCTTGGAAACGAGCGGATCTGGCGTATTGCTTGTGTTTTGCTTTTTCGTTCGCGCCATTTTGCGCCTTAGCTCGGCTGGCTCGGCGTATGAGAACGTTGCACGCTAACATTGCACGCTGTTTCGTGCACTGTCTGCTAGCGCTATGCCGTGCTGCTGCGCATATAACTGCAGCAAGAAGCGTGATGATGGTTATGCAGTTTTTACGATACCTCAATGAAAGCGTGATGGCTTGCGCAAGAAGCAGTGACTGTACAACATTGACCGAAAGAACTTTGTTCCGACAAAGAACAGTGTTGTTTGCGAGGCGCCTATAAGGCGCTAATCTTATTGCTCCTATCAAACCATCCCCTAATGCTGCTTTTTTTTCAATTCTTCCGTCCTGCTCGTTAGCGTTTTTGTTGCGGCAATTTGTACGTTACATAAAAATGGGGTTCTGCTCAGATTGCTAAATATTCTGCTGGGACTCCATAACCTCGCACGTCGTCAACTATGATTCAATTGGAAATGCAGCACTATAGATTCTGATTTCCACTGAACAAATATGCCCGAAGATACAGCCTCTCGATCGCGCTTCTTGTGATTGTTAGGATCCGTTGCCTGTTTTACTGAATATCGAAATAGCAGCTTGTAGAGGAGCTATTTACAGCTTACTTCGATGTGTGTGTCAGTCACATAAATACAATGAATGCACGTCCTAAAAAAATTTAGTGGCAAGTATACCCGTGGTATTGCAGGCGATGAGCGCCAGCTAGTGCACATTTTAAGGCAATACCCTTAGTTGTATATGTTTCAAGGTGAGCGTTTGAGGTACAGAAAGTAACGTGACCTAATGAAGACCAGAGGCGAGCCTGATACTACTTTATCATGTATTAAACGGTGTAGGTTTGTGCCATGGCATAATGTTACTACTGTTGTGTTTTCTTGAGCATGTCTTTTTACTCAGCTGCCATCCGTACTTCATGGCATATTTCTGCACTAGCATTGTTTCTCATTCTAAATATTATATGATACTCTTCTACGTTATCGGTATCTTGTCAAATAATGTTTTTGCGCGTGCATGAAAATAAAGCACCTTGCAGACCATTAATTATGATTTTTTGTGTGATAAATGTTTTTCTGCTGTCTAATCAAAATCACAATTTTAACTATCCTACTACAAAATTTAACGGTATGTCGGTGAACTATCAAAATACCTTATCCAAAGGCGATTCTTTTCCTATAAATATAGAATGCCTTCACCCATAGGTATACCGACTATTTTAAAGCTTCATTGACACTGACGCCTAAAGAATAATCTGTAAACACCTTTCCTCAGCTTCCCTTATTGTGGGAGATGAGTGGTTGCCAGCACCGCTTCATTGTACTTAGATTGCGCAACCATCCTTTTCAAAGCAGGAATCACATCGCAAAAGCAACTTTGACATTGAGGCAAACACATCGACGGACGATGCACTCGCCAGTAATTCATTATTAAAATGCACGCTGAATATAATACCTGCGGTGCACATGCGTGCACATGCAAGAAAAAACTGCCAAACACAGAGAGATGTGCCGCAAGCAATGCTAGATTAGACGCACAAAGTAAACCAGCGTATCAAGTGGCAGAAAAAAATATCTGGAGTATAGAACTCGCCTCAAAGCTCCTTTTACACCAGTGTGTGTCATTCATACGGCTTTAAGATGAAACCAACCTCCTAATAAGCATTGCATTCAGCATTCTTCATGCTGTTATCACAATTTTTCAAAGTTTTCTGCGCCACTGGGACGCTCAACTGGCCCAAAATCATGCGGCTCCATCGAATTGCGCCCGTCCGCGAGAGCCAAGGCGCAATAGCGTGCCGTGCGCAGCGCCCGCAGCCGGTGGGCGAGGAGAATCGAGGAGGAAAGCGTGGCGGGGAGGAGAGTGTCGCTACTTTCAAATTATCAAGGGGCTTTAAGTGGATTGGGCCGCATCAAGGTCGCGCCTTTGGAAACTGCTGGCGATACTGCTCGGCAGGGTCATTCGTACTACTACTTCGCGCGCTGGTATTTGTGTTCAGACCGCTCAAATGGTGTTCATAATTGCATATGACATGTATTTATGCCTTAAGAATCATATTTCTTTCATTCTCTTCTGTATTTTATTTTTTAAATGGCGCTCGGTGATCTTTTGCGGTCTCGGGCCGGGTTCGGGCTGGTTTCGAGCCGGGCTCGGGCCGGGCTCGGGCCTAATGTAAAGGGGTGGCAGGGCGGGCCGGGCGGGTAACATAGAATATTTCCGGGCCCCTGCCGGGCCCGGGTCTCGCTATAATACTTTTGATCGGGCTCGGGCGGGTACCCAACGTAAAAACGGGCCGTGGCCAGGCCCGGGCTGATAAAATCGGCCCGTGCAGTGCTGTAACCCGTTCGTTGTCTTTTGGGGCCAGTGGCAGCATTTCCAAATGCCGTAGCACCGCTTGCTTTGAAAAGCGGCACCGCCACTAGAATTTCGCATCGTTGTATACTACCATAGGGATTCTGTCAATCTATAAGCCGTGGCCGTAGTGGCGGCGCGTGTCGGTATGCCTCATCCTCCGTAATATCGTGCACACGTCTGGCCAAATCTGCAAAGTCGGCCGTCTTTTGCTAGGCGCGAATAGCGAAAGTCGCACTTAAGGTTGCCAACCCTATTGGAAAAACCAGCGTCTTCCAGTGTGAAACCAGCGCGTTTTTTGACACTGGGTGGCACTGGGGACGCTGTTGCACGCTGGGAGTCACTGGGATTCACCGCGAAACTGGTGAGATCGCTGGATAAAAGCTGGGTCACACTGGACGAGACGCTGGTTTCACTGCTATGATGCTGGGGCGCGCTGGTGTGCGCTGTACACGCGCTGGTTGTCGCTGGAGTTCGCTGGCTCGTAATGGAAACTGCGCTGGTTTCGTTTGTGCCGCACTCGCACCCGCACACGTATTTCTCGCTCTAGAGCTGTTATTTCGCACCAGTACCCAGCGCCTCCCAGTATTCCGCGCCTTACCAGCGTCCCAGCATCCACCGTGCGACACTGGGCCCATAGTAAATCATGGCACTGGGCACTGGATAAAGGGTTTTGCAATAGGAATTGATTATAATAATCATTTTTGCGTGACAGAACGTCGGTGAGCCATTTCGTCACTAATAAGGCATCGCTTTGCCAGATATTTCTCAATGTCAATTCGAATTAACGGCATTTTTGTCCTTCTGTAGCACGCCGCCGCGATTTGGGACCACCCACAAGAAGTTAACCAAGCGGAAGCGGCCAATAGGAGTCGACGGTAGCGCTCTCCTCATCGCGTTATCTACATTCGCTGCGCTAGCTTGTAGCGACGGAAACCCTCCACACTTCTACGCGTTCCTAATGTAGTCACTGTTCCGCCATAATAGAAAGCATTGATAGCGAGACCAAATTATTACACATCTAAGGTTAGTCGTTTATTGTCTGCATAAGCTGCTGCAAAACTTCTCATGCTAACTAAATTAACCTAGCACGTTGTCACGTGCGCGCAGAACAAATACAAACACATAGTCACTTGGTAACCGTGTACCATCGCTGTTAGAATGCTGGCGTGATGAAGAGCGGGCAGAAGCGGCGAGTGAATTCCCCTTCGGGCTGCCTCTCATTTCAACGAGAACTAGTAGGCGAGCGAGAACACGGCGCCCAAGAAGCCTTCAGCTATCTTGGGTTCGTTAAACTACTAACCCACGGCAGATGCTTTCAAGATAAGACGCGCGCGACCGTTCTTAACTGCCGCAGCTGGAATAGAATAGGAGATGCGACTGGACGGTCTGAACCTGTCGCTTTCCCTCTCGCCCTAACGAGCGCAGACCTCCCCGCTCCTCCTCTTCCTTTGCACCCGTGATAACACGTGCACACCCTCTCCACATGCCGCCCTTGCAAGTGCAAGGAGGCGCCACCGCACCAAGCCACCACCCTTCTCGGCTCATCCTCGCAAGCTTTCTCTCGCACCTGCAGCATACGGCGCTCTGCCACGGTGTTATCGCACTTGGTCTTTATACGAAATATCTCGGCGACGCAGACGGCGACGACGATGGCGAAAATTCGCCTGGAGTGTTTATATATTTGCTAACAAAATAAGTGTTTTCAACGTAGGCAATGCTGTTGGCATTCAAAGCAAACAAGAGTGGCCCTCTATAAACGAGGGATCCGTTTGATCGTCAGCGCCTAATGCGTGCATCAACGGGTACGTAAATGTGGCGTCAGAAGGTAGGGAAAAAATTCCGAATGACGTAGTTTGCATCACGCGGCCCAAGTTTTCGTGTAAAATGTGGTGCAACCTGTGGCTTGTTGGAATACCTATGCATGCAACAGAAACTAAGGTGCATTATGGGGTGGGCAAAGAATTAGTTGTACAATAAGCTGCTGACAAAGGACAGAGGCGGTTGCAAAATGCAGCAGCTCGAACGTGCCCTGTTCGTATCTAGGTACAGCGTAGTAAGAGGCAGGACTCGCGCGCACCTTCTCATTTGGATCAAGGATACCCCGAACCAGGAGCTCTGCAATGCACAGCACTTTTGAACGCAGCCAGCGTTATAGGGGTTTGAAAAGGCAAGCTGGCTTTCTGCGCCATTTGTTTGTGGTACCCACCCGCCCGGGGTGGCTCAGTCAACTAAGGCGGTGCGCTGCTGAGCACGAGGTAGCGGGATCGAATCCCGGCCGCGGCGGCCGCATTTCGATGGAAGAGAAATGCAAAAATGCCCGTGTGCTTGCGTTGTAGTCCACGTTAAAGAACCCCAAGTGGTCAAAACTAATCCGCAGCCCTCCACTACAGCGTGCCTCATAATCAGAACTGGCTTTGGCACGTAAAAGCCAAGAAAGAAGAAGAATGTTTGTGGTACCAGACTTCCCCTTGGAGACGTAGACGCAGCCGTACACGCAATTGCCAGGCGGCGCAATGCATATGCAACGTGAGGCCATCACCTCTGGCGCCCCCTCCCGTCTTATCTCGGCTTTTTCGCCGTATCCTCCAGCTGTCAGCGGCCCACCTGCGCAGGCCGGCTTCCTCCATCTACCTACTACTGCTGCGGGTTAAGTAGTGTGAGTCGTTGCTCCTAGATGGGAAAGCCGTCCCCTAAATGAGTGTTAGCTTTTCGGCGATAAAGCACGAGCAGCAGAAGCAGGCGGCTGCCACAGTCAGGAATGTCCACGGTGGCTCGCAAAGAAAGCTTCGCTTGAAAACTGTAAAGAAAGCTTTCGCCTTTCAGTGACCATAATTGCGCTAGTGCTTTTTATTTATGATGGTGAATATTGACCTATGGTGCATTACTAGTGTTCGTCTTAACAGGTATTTAGTCTGCATGTATGCCATAATTTGCGTTTATTTCTAATGTACGCTTTATGCTCCCAGGTTTCTATGCAGATGCAATTACAATGCGTTTCACATAACTGCAACGTACTAGAGAAGTGGTGCAAAGCCGGAGGAAGAAACCATGATGCATTCAGCTGAACAACACAGAATGTGGCAACAGTGATTGAGATACTATATAGTCAATCTAGAACACTTGAAGTACTCATTGTAGAACACAGTGATTTATAAATTGAAAGAAGTACAGCATAAGTTTGTATTACCTAAACTCTTACGTTTATTCTGCTTTTATTCGTACCCTGGAGGAGCAAGAGAAATCAAATCACGACGTGTTCTCACACTTGTTTTCAAAAAGCTAAGATGCATGCAGGAAAAAGAATAGTGACCAGAGCCCTGATTACTCGTCAGCATTTGTTGATCTGTCTTTTCTACTGGGCATTAATTGATGTGCAAAATGCAGCAAATTGAGCAAAATACATCAGGAAGAATTCGTTCTATAGAAGCCCTCCGCGGTGAAGTATGCTATGTAATGTAAAATACACGTACAGTGAGATAAACTTTTAAGGACGTAAAAATATGCATAGAATGTCAAATAAATAGTATTGGTGCCTTTTCTCCGGTAGAGCGGGTATCAACATAAGTAACTGCAGAAATGCTCAAGCTTCAAGTTGAACCGCACCAAGAATTTGGGCTTGTACAAAGTCAAATGAGAAATTAGGCTGTGGTAAAAATACGTATCCTTATTCACACATATCTAGCAGTTGGAACATCTCCTCAACCTCACCTCATTTTCTCTGTTCGAGGTCGACATCCTCAGGTAAGAAATTGTGTTGTAGCCACTTTGTGGTGAGCTCCAATATCTACGAACACAGAAACTCGTGTGTATTTTGACTCTCGTGAATGTCATAACATCCAACTCAACGGTTGCTCCTCTCCTTGTGAGAGTGCGAAAGGTCGTTTTCTGCTGTGCAAGTTTTTTGTTATAGTCTCAGCTAAGTCGCGTGGTGTCATCGGAATGTGTCGCCAGTGGGTATCCAGGGTAGTAGATATCTCTGCAGTGGCTGAAGCGCGTCCCTTTCAGGGCTTTAGAAAACGTCCAATCGTGCAATAGTTTCTTCACCAATGGTGTTTTTTTCACGAAGATTGGCGGGACATACCATCATCGTTATTTTGGCATACGAGGTTTGAAAGCTTTTACACTAGTGATATGTGCATATTATCTGCTGGTAATAGTTATACCAGTGTTTAGTCGTTATCACTAATCTGTAGAAATATTCGTGTTTATATAAAAAAGGGACACCGATATTACACTTATTTCCACTTTGTTTTCATTTTTTTCCTGCGGCTTTTTTCAACGAACTTCAAAACTAAGTGTTGCCCAGGCTCACAAATGTTGAGGTAAGCTTTCTGTCTGAATTATCAGAAGACATGTTGCAAATGCTTCTTGAATGTGGAGGAATGGTAGTGGATTATTTTACGCACTACTAAGCTTGCTTGTTGATTGCATGTAGTGACAGCGATCATCAAAGTCAGAGCGCGAGTAAGATCACTGTCTTGCGCTGCTTACATGGCCTTGAGCAAAATATCGGGAGAAACTAAAATTATTCCCCTATTTGAAGGGCCTGTAGAATTACAAAATCAAATGTACCTGAAACATTTAGAATGTACTGTGTTGGCTGTATTACTCATGCTCTCCGGATTAAGGCAAAGAAAATTGTTTGAGCTTCCTGAACTATATTACAACATGGAAATGTCTGGAATTTTAAGTACTAAAAGCATAATTGTGATAAATATTATGTTTCGAGCACTATCACTACTATAGTATGATAGAATACAATACGTAATTCTACAAAACTCTTCATTGCTGCATCCGTTTGTTTACGTTAATTTCGCGATAAGAAAACATTGCACAAATTGAATGCACGCGAAATGTCAGAAATATATGTCGAGCGCGTGCTCAGAACTAATAGGAACATACCAACGGATGCTCGGGATCACGTTTATTGTGCTAGATTGGGAGTGTTGCAATAGGAGCGAATGTGACAGCCGTACTTGCATTGTCGGCTGCTTGGTTGGAAGGAACGGCACTAACCATCGGCGATGGAACGCGTCGGCTTGCACGCGCGACGGCGTCCCAAGCAGGCCGCGTCAGGCGCGTTGCAACGGGAGCCAATGTGACAGCCGTAGCTGCATTGTCGGCCGCTTGGCTGGGCCGAACGGCGCTAGCCATCGGCGATGGAACGCGTCGGCTTGCACGTGCGATGGCGTCCCAAGCGCGTTACTGACGCATTCGACTCAAATTACTAGGTAGTACTGTCAAAACGCTCGTCTAGCTTACGCTGTGACTGTGCAAGCCTGGCAATTTTTTTCTGAGTAGGCTTCACTGCAACACAGAACCTGGGAAAGCCAGCTTACAAAGCCCAAGGTTATACCAATCCCCTAAAGGCGGCTTCACTTTTAAACAAATTGCATTGCTGGCAAGGCGCTTTTTCCAGGGGCAATTTAAGTCGTCTTACATTTCAACGTAATGGCCCTAGCACCTTTTTTAATGATTTTATTAATTGTTTACTATTGCCCCGACGCGTGCGCGTGTCCAAAACGCATTAGGCAGGCGAAGTGTCCATTTGACCTGCCGACAATGCGAGCGCCATCTGGATAAAATTTTGCAACTAACTTATCTGAGCGCGCCGCTGTTGGTATGGTAGAAATGCTGGAATAGGGGTTTGCGTTTGATTTTCCTCGTAACAGAATCATGTTTTCTCGTACATTCAAATTACAATCCCACGCCACCATGTCTGCCGGTGCTGGTTAATTTGTACTTTACCACTTTTATCACGGATCTTACTGTGAGAAATTCAATTTTTGTTCACTAACACCTTGCGCCACGCGAAAGGCCTGCAAGGTCGGGGGTCCGGTGTAGGGGTGGTTGGGGATGGTTTTCTCTGCCACGGACACTGACATACACGTCGACGCCGGATTTTCAGCGACACGGGGACCGTTAACGCTCTCGCGTTAAAATCGGTTCGAGGGCGATTGGGCTTGCCGCCTCCTTTTACGCCCGCTTTACCCGCCTGGCGAGGAGGTTTTCCAGCTTTCCACTTGCTAGCCCGCCCGCTTTGGCCGCTCCATCTTTGGTGTGAGTGTCTCGATGCACGATGGCTTTAAAAACGCGGCGTCGAGTGGTACACTAAAATTAGTAGCCCTTCCCCTGTCGAGGAAATGGGAGTAAGCGAAGCTTCGTCATGCGTTTTTTCAGTGTTCCTCCGAACGAATTGCACTGACGACTACCACGATGTGCTCGAACCACAAGCGGTCACACGCACTACAATTGGCTCCGAAGTTCAGGTTCAGAAAATCGCGTTGAAACCTGGCCGTCGCACCGGGGAAGTTGGCGCTAGCTTGCCGATGCGTGCAACATCTTTGTCGGGTTCCTGGTGGGCTAGACGACGTTGACATGTTTCTTCAGCATAGCGTTCCCGCAACTCAAGGTCGGCGGCTCTTCGCTGACGTTTGGCCTCAGCCTCGCGCTTCCTCAACTCGGGGTCAGCGGCTCTTCAATGACGTTTCGCCTGGTCTTGGAAGTCCCTCACGCTGGAAACGGCACGTCGAAGAAAAGGTCTTTTCAGAGCGCGTTCATTCTGGGTGGATTTTCATGACATTTCTGAAAAATTAAACTTCTCCGTCACATAAGACATGGAATGTCTCATATCCTCGTAAAGGCGGCCTCCTTATTACGACGACAGAAGAGAGTAAAACATTACGCGGGCATGATTAGCGGCAACGCAGCCAGCTGTGGAAGCAGACGACGACGACGAACGCGGGAGCAGTGGCACGAGCGGGTGCCGAGCACGAGCCGACCACGTGCGCATATGAAACCCCTATTTAAGGGAGCGCATGAAGAATTGTTGTTTGTGCAAGGTGTGCTCAACGAGTTTTTAGGTCTTTTCTAGACCATGAATATGAGATGTGTTGGCTAGTGCGTGCACGTTTTTCCCATATAGTATATTTCTCACATATACATGACGCAATAAATACCACGTAAAAAGAAAGAAGTGGCTGAATCGGTTAGCGGGGTGGTCTCGCCACCAGGAGGTCGGTGGTTTGAATCCACAGCCAGACGAACATTGTTCATTGTCGCACGGCTTGACATTGTTTTGACGCCACACCTACAACTGCACTGACACTTGCGAGGAATTACAAGCTTCGCCTGAAAAAACACGTGACCGTCTACGAGCGAGCAGACACAAAAAATCGCAGCCATTCTACTCTGTGAATGTGAGCGACCCACCAACCCCCCCCCCCCCCCCCTTCGGAGCTGTAAATTAACTACACAAAGTTCACTACACACACCAACAAGGCAATCGCGCAGTCGCGTTTGGTCGCGTCATGAATGTTCGTAATCACCGATATGTCCTTTTCAAGCCACAATCGATCACACACAACAACTGAAGCCAAACGTTTTGTCCACGAAGTCTGGGCAAAATCGCACATCCGCACCACTGTTAGGTATCAGCATTCCGAGCGTGGTACCTCCGTCGTTGCGCCGCATTAAAGGGGCCCAGAACCACTTTTTATCGAAGTGGAAAATACATTTGAGGTTAAAATAGGCCTTTTCAGAAATACTTTGCCGGAAAAATGTACTTCAATGCCTTCAGCAGAAGCGGAGTTATTGGTAATCAAACACTGCCTCCGCTTAGCTCCCCCTTCCTTCTTCAATGCCTTGCATTGCAAAGGCTACGGCGGAGTGGGGCGGGACCACAACGCTCCGCCTTCGGAACAGTCACCGTGGCGCGCAGTTCAACTTTCATTTTGGATGTTAACGTAGACGCCACGACTTCCTTTTTTGGTGCCTACGACGCGCTAGACATACGCCAAACGCGGTTGTCCTCAACAAATCGCAGTGCACTTACCCAGCGGACTCGTGGCGGGTGCCGCGGTACGCGGCGGGTTTGAGAGAAAGGTGAATTCGCGCTCCGCTTGCAAGCTCCACGCACAGCGTACGACAGCGATAAATTGGCTGAGATGTTCACCGCAGCGTATGCTATCGTGGACTGTGTTACTTCACCAAGCTCGAGGGGTGGTTCAGGGCCCCTTTAATTCCTCCGCGATCTGGGGGCTTTTCCGCTCGAGACCGCCGCATACGGGCAGCCTCCTCGGCGGCTCTTGGCTGGTTCTTGCCGCCCGACGCTCACGCTCACATCAGCGTTCCCGAAGTTGGCCCTTGGTTGTCAGTCCAGAAAGTCCCTCTGAAATTACCGCATACGCGTCACGCTTGTGCTCGTCGAATTTACTGCGTGGTACCTGCGTCGATTCGACGCATTCTCCGCATCGCGACAGCCGTCTTCCTCTCGAGCCCACCACTTAGGGGCAGCCTTCCTGGTATTGTCCTCGTTGCTACTGGCCGCCCGTTTCCTAGTTTTACTCTCGCTATGACATTTGTCAGCACATGCCTTACTGGTTTGCTCCATAAAGTTAGTATACTAACTCTAGAGGAAAAGCTGGGCGCGAAGAGCGGGAACCGCGAAGGCGCCGCCATGTTGCTATATACGAGTCATTATTGTAGCACTAAACGTTTTCAAATATTATCCAAAAGCAAGCACTTTTACGTAGCACATACGCTACGCACAACATTTGAGGTTCATTCCGTATAGTTTCAGAAAGATCGGATGGCGATTTAGAAAATTTTCATGTGAAATTTAAGGTGTATAAAAGGTTGCGTTTGCAGGCGCCTTAACTAGATCGCGCTACCATACTGGCGGAGGCTCGTGATCGCGTCGTTTGTGCGCCTCGTCCTAATCGCATCTCGTCGTCTGCGCCTGGCGCCTGCATTGTGTAGCAACATGGCAGCGCCCATGCGGTTCCCGATTTCAATACACGGACGCTATGGGGAACCAGCAGCTGGAGTTTCAAGCTGACACACAGCGCCTCTTGCGGACACCGCGTGCATTGTTTAGTCATACAAACGGAAGAAATTCCCCAGCGGTGGCATACGGTGGGCGATGTGGAAAAGCCGCGAAAAACAAAGTTTGAAGGCCATCGTTATCCCTGCGTAGTTAATTGCCACGACTAGAAAAGCCGTAATATAGCCGTACCATTCTATTACTGTTCGTGAAAACTACGATCATAAGCGACGGCGACGTTGGATTCAGGCAGGCGCGATCGTCCACCGTTTAATATTCAACTACTTCTACAGCTTCTCCGGCACAATATTCGTCAGCATTTGATTTTATTGAAAGCGAAAGTGGTAATGCTTCTAGTATAAAAATGTATAGATGTTCTTAGTATCAGATCGTATATATAAAGCCGGCATTTTTGGGGGGACGCTAAGAGTAATATTAGTGCCAGCCGGCGTGTAAATTCTCATTGGGCTTCCGGCGGTGCATGGTGCCTGGTGACAAAATGAAAAGGTAGAAAATGAGAATGCAAAGGGTACTCACTCAAAGCCAACATATGCGGTGAACACTTCGTGTTTAATTCAGAAACAGCGCATCGACGCTGCACCGGCGCGACGCCGCTACCGGTGACACAAAACATTGATTACGCAGCTTCCAATTCCAGGCAAAATGATTTCCGCTAGAGTAAAGTGACGCGCGTATATTGTTAATTTCATTTAAAAAAGCCATGTCCACGATCAGGCGTTTAAAGAGAGAGAGAGAGACAAGTTCAGCTGCAGTGTATGGCTATACCGACGGTGCACTACGAACCGGCTCGGCCGCGCTAGCACTGCATATAGCAGCATCTTCGTGTGAAAATTATTGCGAGGAGAGAGTAAAGCGGCGACAATGGTAACAAATATTGCTGTGGTTTGGCTTTGGTTAACGCTGGTTGATAGCGAAAGCTGCACTGCCCTGGCTAGGCCCATTGTTGAGCTGTGGCCGGGGTGTGTTTTCGCCCAACTCCACTCGGGTAGCGGCGGCAATGTCTCATTTCAGGGCTCCGTAAAGGCCTAGATATAATCCGACGTAGCGTGAACGCGGGCACACGTTATGTCACGTTGGCGAGAACTACCGCGGCTCTATTTCGACCGATGGTTCGACGTGCGGGCGCCGCCAATGCAGCCGGACGCGCGACCAATGCGCTGCGACGCGCCCGGCGTCTGTTGACCCTCGCCCTCGTGCCGATGGACTATAAACGCGTCTTAATGCTCTCTTATGGTCTGACCTCTAGGTCTCAAGGTGAAAACTGTTGAGTCACCGACGGCTGCCCAAGGTAGCGTAATGAAGGTTTCGCTTCAAAACACTTTCGAGTTAAAGCAAGTCCCACCTTCGACATCACAGGAGCTTCTTTCTGGATCCATTAGAAGCAAACACTTGTACCGCACAGTTTTAGGCTCACATTTTCTTTGCTTTAAGACGTTAGCCTAAAAGATATTAGGCGAGGTTAAGGTACTTAACAGCTTAATCTGCATATTGAACTTGCCGCAACACTATTTTGATATAGTTGCAAAACTCGCAAGTTAACCCGAACAATCATGGAGGCTTTATAAATGCGCCTTAATGCTCACGTGTGGTTTGACCTTTAGCTCTCAAGGTGAAAACTGTTGAGTCGCCGACGGCTGCCCGAGGTAGCGTAATGAAGGTTTTGCTTCAAAACACTGCTGCTTGGGAGCGTCGGTGGCTCGTTTTGAAGCGCCGTTAGCTACAGATTCTAAGTTAACAGTAAAAGGTCTAGCGACGATAGCGGTGGAGAGCGATCAGTGGCGGCGAGGCTGCAGGCAACGACAGAGCGTAGCAGGGACCACTCCACAGTCGCTGTATGACCACGCAGCTCTGCCGCAGGGAGAAATAGCCAAGAGATCCTCTGCGTCACAGGGAGATCGCACTGTTTGCCAGAAAGACCGCCGTCAGCCGGTGGTCCGCGAACTGCTAAGGGCGTGCGGTCGGCTTCCGTGTCGCTAACGTGGACGCGCCTTGAATTTCGGCGCCGTGGACGCCATAAGTGGCTCCAGGGAAATCAACGTCACTCTGCTTACGAAGGAACTGCCTCTAATTGCGTATGCAATATGCAGAAATGGAACATGGGGATCGTTTATTTGAATTCCGACTGCGTTTATAGCTACTTCACTCGATAGTACACTGTATTTCACTGAAAACCTGTACCGTCGTTGTCAGGTATCGTGTTCTCCACCTAGAAAACAATTTACTGTATGCAATCATCGCCCTTCAAGCGGTATTTTGCATCAAAAGCTCTTACAGTCAGCCGACAGTCTCGAAACCGTATACGGCAACACGATCGGCGGTGTACGCTTGCAGCTGCTGGTGCATGCATGGCTCTCATGCAGCTTTCTGCGCAAGACACTTCTAGGGCGTTTGTCACAAGGAAATACGTCATCTATGATCGGAGCCTTTTCACTGTTTTCAATATTCACGCTGTATGAAACGACAAATACAAAAGGATAAAGCTTGCACTCGGCCGCGCAAAGCTCAAGACACAGCGAAGCTGGCCAATTGATTGCGTCTCTTGGTTGTAGCTAGGTTGAACTTGGCTATGGCGAGGTTTAAACTTGTTGCTAGCTGGGCCTATACTCGTGTACGTCATCTGTGCTAGTACTGCAAAGGCTGCGGTAGTACTCGAAAGGTGCGCCGCGCCATCACGCCACCGCCGCGCTATCACCGCCGCCACAGCTGGTATGACGTCATGCTCGGCCGCGCACCTTTCCAGAACTACCGCAGCCTTTCCAGTACTAGCACAGATGACGTACACGAGTATAGGCCTATCTACAACCAAGTTTAAACCTCGACATAGCGAAGTTCAACCTATCTACACCCAAGAGACACAATTAATCGGCCAGCTTCGCTGTGTCTTGAGCTTTGCGCGGCCTAGTGCAAGCTTCCGTTTTTTCTCTTCTGGCGCTGCGTAGAAGGGGCTGGCTCTGGCGAGTAATGGAGCGCTCATGATTCTCGAACCACGTGCGAGCGTAGTCTTCAAGGGCAAAGTAAACGTAGTGCAGTTTCTTAGAGTCGTCCCATTCATTGACTGCAGCGACTCGGTCGAAGTGCTCAAGCCAATCCTCCGCGTCCTCGAACACGTCACCATGAAATGACTTCGGAACGTGCGCTGGATAGACGACACTCGGGGTGGAAGTGGATTGCACTGTAGTCGCTCTTTTGCGTCTGACTCGTACTTGCCCCTGTGGTTGACATTCTTACTGGGCTCAATGGGCCGTATTCAGGAGGTAGTCCTTGCAAGCGGCGGCTGTGGCGAAGTGCCCGGTTTTCCTCCGGAATCGTGGGAATGGTGGTAGGGACTTGAAGCGTCGGGAGGTCAAATTAGGGCATAGGATGATACCCAGCACCTCCACCAATTTGTCACGGTAATAACAGCACAAGCAACAACCGGTCACACAGCAGAACAGCTCCGATAGAGCAGAACGTCTTCTTCGTCGTCTTCGTCTCTCCCCCCCCCCCCCCCGAATCCATCGCGGCGCGCAAAATAAAGCGCAAGCTAACTACAACTGCACAACACACGGAAATGTACTGAATTGACGTGTCAATATAGAGCTCCGCTGTAAAAAGAAAACCAGGTGTTGAGTCACTGACGTCACTCTGCGGCGGCGGCAGTTGTGGCGACAGTCGACTGCGAAGCGAGAGAGACGGCGATGAAGGACGCTCGCCCGGGGTCTAGCGGATTGCGCGGTAGGCCTCGGAAGTACGGTACGGCTGAGGATGCTCGCCAAGCGAGAAATGAGGTGAAGTCTGACCAAGCGTGAGTCTGACCCCACTATACGAGCGCACAACGCCGCGGCTAAGCGTCGAAAACGAGCCGAAGAAGCCGAACTGCGAATGCAGCAACGCGATGATGCGAGGCGACGCATTACCAAGTGTGCTACAGACTTTCGCCTCGACATGTTACAGAGTGTAGCATGCCTTACGAACTTTTATTTTTATATTTCCATAAAAGACGGCTATTTTTCTTGACCTTTCTTGTTTGTTCGCTTCATACGTTTGTGATGAACAAAATCAGGTAGACAAAACGCAATGTACCCATATAAATGACCCGAAGATTGTTTGAGTTCGCGAGTAAGCAGTCAAAACGTATGAAGGGATTTCAAATTCGTGGCTTGTAGCTGTTAGCTGTCTGAGTCACAAGGACGAATGCAATGCACGACGTTTGCCGAGGGCAGAGTATTGATATTGCTACGCTCACCGAAGTGCGAAACCTAACTAAACACATTTAAAACATCATACCCTTACTGCCAAATTGACCCATGCACCCTTGACGATTGGCCAAAATAACCACATACGCAGTTGTACGTACCAAGTGCCGAAGTTGTCTCTTACTCAAGCCAGTTACTCAAGTTCCCTACCAGACCAAACAGGAAACAGCTGCAAGTATTCGATTCGGGCACATACGGCAGTGGTACATGTTTCCTACTCAGCCATACATCAAACAGCACACACCATGTCACCCAAGTTGCCTTTATTTATCCACAAGTACATTCAATAAGCGAAAAATGTTGAACGCCCAATGCCAAGGAAGAAGGAAAGGAAGGTGTCGTAGAAATTAGGGTGCGAATTAGACAACTGTGGAATGTGCTATTGCTGTTGTGACGGTCCATCTTGCTCTAGCAAGCAGAATTTCAGGCACTAAAGCTGATCTCAATTTATTATTCAATGTATATTTGTTCACGCCAATAATTTTTAGATAAAGTATGCCTAGTGGATGTAGTTATCATAAACACTAGAGAATGCTTCATGACATTTACTTCCGAATGGGCACTCAATGCCCTGTATAAGGAAACGTAATTGGCCCACTCAAGTGCCACATACAGTACGAATGTCGCCAAGAAAATGGACTTTTTTGTAAGTTTTCCTGTGTGCGTGTTCCTATGAGGCGCGACAGCGCAATAGTATGGCTTGTGTAGTGCGCTTTGTATCAAGTGACTGGCGCGTTGATAAGTAGTTGTGGCGGTAAAAATAAACCATTGTAGTTTGATTTGTTTCCTTCCAAACAAGAGAATAAAAAAATTTAAAGATGTTAGAATAGTTAGAATAAAAACGAGAAAGCCAGCACTGATACTTAAGTGCAGTAGGAGTTACGTTAGTGTGATGATTTTTGTGAGATTCTCCAAACGGGTTGAGCCTCTGTGTTAAGGTGTTTTTGTTTGCAATGCAGATCCTCGCTAGCTGGGAGCCCCTATTCTTAACAAAGGCATCTGGGAATGCATACTTCTCAAATCTTGTGAGATGCTTCAAGTCAACTATGGTTTCTGTTTTTCTTACTGAACACCGCCGCAAAGTGGAGTACCAAGAAAGAACTGCAGTATTATCATCTCCAGAGGTTCGCAGACATTTTTATTATAATTTGAAATTCTTTTCTTGGGGCCTTTTTTCAGCCGAATGTAATATTAATTGTGCATCCGTGAATTCACACGTCGAGTGTGAATTCACGGTTGTTCATGAATCATTGTATCATTGTTTCAATTGTACATGCCGTGTGCGTTCGATCCAGATGATTCTGCTCATCGCCCTTACACAAGACAACCGGTTTGAGGGCCCATACTAGCTGACTCACGAAAGTGGTGCTATGAAAATATTTGCGCCCTCCTTCTAAATACTTGACGTTTTTTTTTTCAGGTTAGCTCTGTTACCGAATCTGCCGAGAACTCTGCACAAGATAAGAAAATACGCCTCCAACGACAAACACAAATCAGGCGCCAGCCCAGGACCATGGGGATACGTCTTTGTCTTCGAGGCCAAATTATAACGAAATGTTACAGTGTGTTTGGTGTCCGGAGTTTATTCCCTCACATAGCCCTGTTGAGCCTGTGCAAGAATCCACAGCTGGCGGCTTGAATAAACGAAGTTTGGATGACACCAGGCCTCAATCCGTTCGTCGGCACAAGCAGCAGTGGGTGAAGGCGAGAAGCATCTCCCCTGAACCAGAAGTAACTGTGAGTGTTAAACTGCGTATTTTGCGCTAGTCTTCTTTGGTCATAATTGTCCTGTACGGCAGTGGAACATCCACAGCAACTACGCGACGGCGCCTTGGATGGTTTCGTATTTGTCAGACAACGAATAAACAGGCGATGCTGTAAAATATGACTTACGCTCCCAACAACCAATAAAACAGTACTTTCATATCGAAAAGCAAGCCTACGTAATGTGACAAGTAACGTTCTGGATTTTGGAGCATATGTAAAATTCCGTACTAATAGAAACGCTAGCAATGCCAACATCATAACGGCTGCCCTACATAGTTTCTTTACTCTATACTACGCAGTTATTAAAGAGGAATGTACACTTGCTAGCTACAGTCTTAGAACACAACAACTCGGCAACGTAAATAAAGTGGTCATTGTTGATACTCATCAAAGAACTCCACACCTGTGAGCACGAGACCACCACTTCAATTCATTTATATACTGCATAATAATGAACAAAAAATTCTGCGAATCCCACACTTTCTGGGAATAGGTGGAGGCGAAGGCTTCAGTAATGTTTGTGCTAATTCACGGTAATCAGTGGTAATGTTGATGGTGCATGTCTGCGTTAATTAGGCTTGGTAGAATACGAGAGTGATTACGTGATGTTTTTATTACGTGCACCACTTTTCTTGTAAACATGGTACACAGAACACAAAGTGACACGTGTTTGCTTGAGGTGTTGCACTGAGGAGAAGGTTAGCACTGTCATTGGCTCACATTAGGCATCGAGTTGTGGCAGAAATGTTACACTTTAATTGAAATATGCTGCTTTACTTACCAAAAAACATCACGCATGCAGTACTGCGGGACTACGGATTTATTTTGAGAACCAAGGGTTCTTTAGCATACACTTAAATCTAAGTACACATTTGCTTTGTCCTTTCGCCCTCGTCGAAATTGGGCCAACACGGTCGAGATAAAGGCCGCAACTTCGAGCTACAACATAAAGCCACTATGATACCGCGTCAGGTAGAAAGGTGTTCATTTGCTGGGCGGCCGCTTGCGTTGTGTCCTTTTAAGGCTGCGGTGCTTTATTGCTGCTTTACGTCTTTACTCCATGCGTCAGTTCTCGGAGATATAACTTTTTACGACATTTATTTTTAAAAAATAGCCTAAATGGACCATACCGTATGAATTTACATTAGTAAATTCATACGGTATGGTCAAATTCAACTTATTTTCATCCACTGGACTGGTTAAAAAGGTGGCTGAGAACTCAACCTAACGCACAGTTTCAAATTATGCCCTCCGTGAAACCCGCCAAGCGAGCATTGTCATCGAGCAACCTTGTCGACCAGAGGGCCGCAGTACGGTCCGTTGTGGGCTATTACCATCATCATCATCATTATCATCATCATTATATCTTTAGGCCCATTACCACACTAATTCCATTCCCGGCAATCTTCAAACACCCGTCTTGCGCTCGGTGGTTCCAAGTTGTGCCAGCAAGTTTCCTAATGTCGTAGCAGCGCACATTTCACTCCCATTCTCCACTGCGCTTCCCTTCCTTAGGCGCCCATTCTGTAACTATTAGAGGCCACGAGTTATCTGTCCTATGCATTACATGCGATTTCCACCTCTATGTAATGAGGTTATTACTGCGATTAGTTTTCTTTGCATACTTCAGCCGTTTTCAGGCTTCCTATATATCTAGACTCTCACGCTGACTCAGTGGTCAGGTTGAGCTTAGGTCAATCGGTATCTGACCTTGGTCGTGATGCCGTTGTGGTCGTTGCATCGTCTTGATTAAAATTTTGTTATCTGAATCTCGTCATGCCAACGTCGTTACACAGTCCGCATGCATGCGTTGTCACAGCGCCGCTGTGATTTCGGGGAGGTCGTTTAACAGTCGTCGTTCCAGGTTCTTGGTTTCGATCTCATGATGCGTCGTCGCCACACTCTCCAGAAATGTCACACATGAAAAAATCAACGGGGGCAGAAATTCAGGCTCTGCGTGCTGCTGTAAAGTGCCTCCTGCAAATAAAACCTCAGAAAGCGTTCATATTTTGGGACCCTAAGGCAGCACTTCAAAGCCTGCATTTTGCCCTATATCACCGGAATCATGAGCAGCTGGCATATCCGATAGGAGAAGACCACCATCAAGCTATCGCTAAACGGCATGAAATTATGTTTCAGTGGCTACCTGGACATACCAGAATTGCTGGTAAAGAGCTCACCAACGAAGCCGCCCGGTCTGCCCATCTGGAAGCCCAACCAGTTCCAAACCCCTTATGCAGAACCGACGCTGCAAGAAAGCTTCGTATCGTGTATAAAGATATGACACACAAATATCGGTCTTCTCCCAATTTCCCGAAGCCTCATCTTAATAGAGTTGATCCACCCCTAAAAATACAAGAGCCATCAAAAGTTTCCCGCCCTGAAACGAGAGCATTGTGCCGCCTCTGGCTCGGGGTGGATTTACAAAGGCATACGCGTCTCGCATTGGAATGGGGGATACACTCATGTGCAACTATTATGAAACTATAGAAACAATTGAATATATCTTATGTCTCGGCCCCCAGCGCGACATCGAGCGTGAAGCTCTCCGCACAGCATTGAAACGGCTAGATTTTGGACCATTTTCCGAAATGAAAATCCTTGGACCATGCCCGTGCGCGTCGATGGCACAAAAAGCGACGAAAGCGTTGTTGAAGTACCTGAAGTCGACAGGTCTTGTTGGCCTTGTGTATGCTCGGTGCGAACCTTCAAGTGTGCGCGTAATTGTGCTCTCTATCCCCTCTCTCTAATTTCATCTCTACACCCCCTTCCGTCCTAGTATCCTGGCCAACTGTCCTGGCCACTTGGTAAAACTGTAAAAAGCCATGGAAAGCTTTAAATTGTGGTACCATACCTCATTTCATAATAGTATATTTGGCAGCACATCTATCTAATGTTGTGTTTGCGCCCCTGGTGTGGTACTACATTTGTGCATGCTGTTGACCATGTAATCTCTTTGTATTTTAGCATATCACAGGCTTGTAGTTTGTGTGTGATACTAATACGTTAGGAATGAAATTCTATTTGAAAGATCACCACACAGTGTTTTTTTCCATGCTTTCCGCCTTTTTATAGATGTTTTGCTGCCTAATTAGGTAGAGGACAGCTACTTGTGCAATGCTACCACCTCCTTCCCACCCACTATTAATGCTTAGTTGCAGCTGTGTGCATGTACATTTGCGTGCATGTATAGACGTGCAGCGAGAATGGATACCCAGACAAGGGAAGGGACGCGCAGTCGAGGACGGCAGAAAAGTAGGTGGGGTGATGAAATTGGGAAGTTTGCAGGTGGAAATTCAAATCGAGAAGCGCAAGACAGGGGTAAGTGGAGATCACAGGGAGAGGCCTTCGTCCTGCAGTGGACATAAAAATAGGCTGATGATAATAATATTGCACGCTGCTGATGTTTACGCTTCTTTTTTTTGCATGAACACGTGTTTTTCCTCTAACTGTTTGCTGCCATCATCATTATCACCAGCCTATTCATGTCCACTGCAGGATCTCCTGTGATCTCCACTTACCCCCGTCTTGTGTTAGCTGATTCCAACTTGTGCCTGCAAATTTCCTAACTTCATCATCCCATGTGGTTTTCTGCCGACCTCAACTGCGCTTTCCTTCTCTTGGTATCCATTCTGTAACCCTAATGGTCCACCGGTTATCCATCCTACGCATTATATGGCTTGCCCAGCTCCAAACTGCTCTAAAATATCAGGGTCAGGAAACCCGTCAAGCTGCTATTTCAGCAGTTTTTTATTCCTGGCCTTGCGTCTAATAAAGCGAAGCTTTATATGGCTTGGATAAACTGTATATGGCTAGGCGAAATCGCCCGTATAGAGAAAATTATCATAATGAGCATTGGCTCGAGCGTCGTCTTTCTCCGCAGCTGGCTCGTTGGCGCCCCTCGCTTTGCGCTCGTGCCACTGCTTAGCGTTCGTCGTCGTCTGCTTCCACAGCTGGCTGCGTTGCTGCTAATCATTCCAGCGTAGAATTTCACTCATTTTCACTAGTTAATTTTGTTGGTAGCGTGGAGCAGAAGTAGAACACCCGGCTCCTAATCTAAAGGTCGTAAATTGAAATCCTCCTCCAGTCCACCACATTTTCAGGCACGGAGTGGCGCCTGACACCGGCAAAAAAATAGCCGAGAGCTAGCGGGGCTATACTAGTCCAAGTGCAACCAAATTCACTATCTCCCTCACTCCCTCCCCGAAATCGGAATTAGCCTCCCTGGTGCAGTATTTGGTCACTACGTCCCTCATGTCTCCTACAGTCAACCCATGGCCCTCAGTACCCAGCGGCTGCGGAGCACCTGACCAGGGCGGTGGTAAAACCTGCGACGGGGCAGAGGGTGCTAAGAATCTCTAGGCCCGGACAGGCTCCTACTGGAAACTGAACCTGGCAACGTTCAACACGCGCACCCTATCGAGTAAGGCTAGCTTAGCGGGTCTATTTGAATTATCAGGTATTGCTTGGGATATTACTGGCATTAGTGAGGTAAGGAGAACTGGTGAGGCTTATACAGTTCTGAATAACAGCCCCGTCCTCTGCTACAGAGGTCTTCCAGGTAAGACAGAATTCGGAGTAGTATTTCTAATCGATAAGCACATAGCGGGTAACATTGATGAATTCTACAGCATTAATGAGAGGGTAGCAGTCGTCGTAATAAAGCTGAACACAAGGTACTGAAAGAAGGTAGTACAAGCCTACGCCCCAACCTCCAGTCACGACCCTGAAGAAATAGAACAACTTTATGAAGATGTTGAATTAGCAATGAAAAAGGAACAAACGCAGTTTACTGTAGTCATGGTAGACTTCGATGCAAAAGTGCGGAAAAAGCGGGCTAGTGAGCAAGCATTTGGCAACTACTGCATCGGTTCTAGGAACACTAGAGCGGAGATGTTGGTGGAATTCGCGGAAAGAAATAGGCTCCAAATACTGAATACCTTTTTCAGAAAGCGCAACAACAGAAAGCAATGAAATTTATTTCATGCTCTCTACGGATCCCACCGTAGTGCAGGATGTAGAATTGTTAGGTAGGGTAAAGTGCAGTGACCACAGGTTTGTAAGGTCTAAGATTTCTCTCAATTTGAAGTGAGAAAGAATAAAATTAGTCAAGAAGAAGCAGGCCAACCTAGACGTAGTAATGGTACAACAGACAAATTCAGGCTGGCACTAGCAAACAAATATGCAGCTTTAGAACAGGAAGAGGAAGATAACATTGAGGTAATGAATGAAACAGCAAATAGGCTGATCCCAGAAGCAGTAATTGAAGTGGGAGGTAAGGAACCAAGGCAACCCTAGGTAAGTTCTCCCAAGTATCGAAAGGACCTAATAAAGAAACAGCAAAACATGAAAGTGTCAAATTGAAGAGGTCAGATAGAATTCGCTGAACTGTCGAAAGTGATCAATAAGAAGAAAGTAAGGGATATCCGAAATTATAACGTGGCAAAGATTGAGGAAACAGTAAAATATATACGCAGCATGAAATCAGTGAGAATAATACTTGGCATAGGACAAGGCATAATGTATGCACTGAAAGACAAGCAGGGTAATATCGTCAGCAATTTCGATGACATAGTAAAAGCAGCGGAAGAATTCTATACAGACCATGTACAGTTCCCAGAGCAGCCAAGCTACTTTCATTCGAAGTAGTGATCAACAGGATACAGAGGCTTCTTCTATCACTAGCGATGAACTTAGAAGGGCCTTGAAAGACATGACTAGGGGAAAAGCTGCTGGAGAAGATGGAAGGAACAGTCGATTTAATCCAACATGGAGGAGATACCGTGCTTGAAAAGATTGCGGCCATTATACAGAATGTCTCGCGACTTAAAGTGTCCCAGAAACAGGAACAGTGCCAACATTATACTCATTCATAAGAGCGGAGACGTTAAAGAATTGGAGAATTATAGACCCATTAGCTTGCTTTCAGTATTGTATGAAATATTCACCGAGATAATTTCCAATAGAATCAGAGCAACACTTCAGCCAACCAAGAGAACAGGCTGGCTTCAGGAAGGAATATTCTACGATGGATCATATTCATGTGATAAATCAGGTAATAGAGAAATCTGCGGTGTACAATCAAACTCTCTATGTGGCTTTCATAAATTAAGAAAAAGCATTTGATTCAGTAGAGATACCAGCAGTCAAAGAGGCATTTTATGATCAAGGAGTACAGGAGGTATACGTGAATGTCTTGGCAAATATCTACAAGGCTTGCACAGCAACTTTAGTTCTCCACTAGAAAAACAGAAAGATACCTATCAAGAAAGGGGTCAGGCAAGGAGACACAATCTCTGCAATGCTATTCACTGCATGTTTAGAAGAAGTATTAAACTCTTAGACTCGGAAGGCTTAGGTGTGAGGATCAGCAGCGAATACCTCAGCAATCTTTGGTTTGCAGATGAGATTGTCTTATTCAGCAATAACGGGGACGAATTACAGCAAATGATTCAGGACCTTAACCGAGAAAGTGTACGAGTGGGGTTGTAGATTATTATGCAAAATACAAACAATGTTCAATGGCCTGGCAAGCGAACAAAAATTCAGGATCGCCCTTCAGCCTCTAGAGTTTGTACATAGTAAAGTACCTCCGTTCGACTGTTGTCAAGGAACTTCATGATGCACCCAGCGTTGGATATCTCGGCGTGTCCCGAAATTACGACAGAGTACGCCGCCGCTTCTTCTGTCCCGGTCTTTCACGTACTGTGCGATGTAGCGTCGCAGCTTGTGAGCCATGTCATGTTCACGCTTTCGTTCTGAGGAATGAGCGACGCAGCTGGTGGACATGCTTCGTCTGCCGCTGTTGGTAAACGAGCTGCCCGAGCAGAAGTTCAGCGCCACCGCCTAGCGGACCCTCGAGTTCAGAAAGGAATTATTTGCCACAATGTATAGTGAATCCAAAACACCTAAACAGCCGTGCTCAGAATTTGCAATAGGAAGCGTCGTAATCGTCGGTGAGTCTTTTTAATACTCAATAGCCCCGTAGCAGCTTCTCTCCACAAACACCCGTAATGCGGGAGATGCAGGTGTCAAGGCGGCCTAACGACAGCGGTTTTCCCTCTGATCATTTCTTTTGTTTCAACTATGCCTTATCCCTTATAAAGCTAGCAGTCATCTACATTTACATTATGATAATTATGAAACCGCATAACCTTCGCAAATTGCGCATTTTTGTGCCGTTTCAGTGCAATACACTTTTCGCGTGACAGACAGATTTTTCTGGGGTACTCGCCAAAGAATTCCTATGCATTACAATTTGAGATTAGAGAAAGAAGAGGTGTTTGTTAAATGTAGCAAGTACTGTGTAAAGGAAAGGGTGACGACTGAGCTGACGGAGGTGAACAATAAATTCAGACTCTGGAACCATGTAAGAGCACTCGGAGCTTGATGTCAAAACTATCAAACAAATATAAGAGATGAAGACGGTAACATATTCGTTGGAGACGATGCGCTAGGTTAGATTCGAAACGTCTTTAGGGAAAACTTAGGCACATAGAAAGCGTAGTTGAGGTCAAATAAATCTAGCAACAGCAGACAAGCCTGAGAGATAAAACATAGCATAGAAAATATTTGCTGGAAAAAAGCAGAAGTAAATGTCCCTAGTAACTCGGCCGCAGGAGCAGATGAAGTCCCAATACAGTTAATCAAAAATAAAATTCTTGCGCTGCTGAGCACGAGGTCGCGGGATCGAATCCCGGCCGCGGCGGCCGCATTTCGATGGAGGCGAAATGCAAAAACGCCCGTGTGCTTGCGTTGTAGTGCACGTTAAAGAACCACAGGTGGTCAAAATTAACCCGGAGCCCTCCACTACGGCGTGCCTCATAATCAGAACTGGTTTTGGCACGTAAAACCCAAGAAAGAAGAAGAAAAATAAAATTCGATCTAAAGAGCATTGCACTGCTAACTATGGTAACTACTAGGAATGCTAAATATTTATACGTCTTCACAGGTCATGCCTGAGCGTTTTCTGACTTTCGTTGCAGTCTGTCAGAGGGACTGTTGGGATAGCCGTGAAAGCTCGATTTGAGCGCAGACGACTGTTACCGAATTATGGGAACTCGCGGCTCAGCCCAAATATTAAATGCTCTCCAAGATCAAAATATCCGCTTTGTTGTTGAATATTCCCTCCTATTAGATATTCCGTCCAACGAGACACATAATCTGAGTGGACATATTGTTTCGGTTGTAAATTTTGTTTCCGTTGGGAATTACTCTTCACTGAACATTTTGTTCGGTTTGACACTCCGTCTTGATTCAGTCTTGAATTTTCAGTCTCGTGAGACGCTCCGACTCTCACTGCTCCGTTATCCGCCTACAAAGTCAACTAGGTCTACATTTGAAACATATGAAACATGCCTCCTCTCAGCTGCCCCAACTTGGTTACACATTTCCAGTAAATCGAGAACACCTGTGCGCCATATGGGACCCTGACCAAGCATGGTGACCTAGGACATTCTAGCTGTGCCTAAAGTGTACTACTCAATTAGACTGCTTATGTTAATCAAGTGTATCAACATTAAAAAGGATGCGTCACACAGTAGGACATGCCAAACCATCCTCACATATGTCGCACATCACTATTTCATTCATTATTGGATCACAAAAAACAAAACACTGAATCCCTTTATATCGATCAGATTCTTGCTAAACGCTCGATTTTTATTTCTTTCGCGGTATATATTGAATATAAAACACAGAATGACATACAAAGTTTGATCTATTGCATTTTGCTTTGAAACCACAGCGCCGTTAAGTCAGTGCGACATCACCGATTTCAATATATTTATTGTATTTGAGTTAATGTGGCTCGGGAAACGTTCTTGAAGTTTGCTAATTCAGTGCTTATATTTTAGAGTATAAGGTAATCTATTTTTACCAATAAAAGGAATTAGATCTCAGCAGATGTAAATTGGTGACGTCACGCCCAGCTTTCGCAAAAAATTCAAGGTGCAGGCGCCACCAATGTCTTTTTTTGTTGTTATTTTCCCGGCTTAACAAGCCTCTTCGCAGGGTAAGGCTGTTTTTCTTGGTAATGTCGTGAAGCGTTAGTTACTAACAGAGCTAAATAATAATAATTAAAAGAAAAATAAATATTGAATATTCATTATTTTAACTGTTGGAATCATGGTGACTCCTTTCAAAACCCGGTCGTAATCATTCTATACCATTACGCGCAGCTCCTCTAAACCGTAACATAGTGTTTTGGTTTTCTTTCAACGATAGCACTTCCCGGGCAGTTGTCATTTATATTGTTGTAAACAGGCTGCAAACGCTGTCGATGCCTAGTCTATATTTCTTCATTGACTTGTAAATATGTACTGCCCATGGGCTATAGTGTTACTATTTGGTTTCAGCATCTGCCATTTTTGGTATTGTCGATGTTTCATTTGCGTTGTTCTCAGTAATGTTCCAAGGTATTTTTTGTATTGGTAAGTATCTGCTGTAAATAGGTTTACTGTTTTTTAAAATATTTCGAGTAGTACCCTTGAAAACGGAATTCAAGGTACACTAACCCAGTAAAAACAATTTTCTTCTTCCAGTTCACAGAATGGCAGAAAAAGTAAGTGTGTTACAAAAATGTAGTATTTGCAAAAACTTTTATTGAAGATAATAACGCGAACGACTGTAACTTTCTTCATGCAACGTGTATTAGGGCTGAGTCATTTTTTGCCACAAAGTGTTATGAAACTATTTTGTAATCAAATATTTATGTGTTACCAGGCCTTCGTGATGATTAATTTGTAAGCGCGTGTATTCCTTCGGCGAACTGAGCCACACCCAACAATACAGGTGTATTCCAGAAATTCAATTTTAGGAAGGTGCACAGAAGCATTGTGCTCCTCGCAGATAACAAAGCTCGACGCATAGCTGACTAAGACGAGATCATATTCGCGGACGCGCCCAGATTAGCCACTGAGAACACGCAATGTGCCGTCTTGCGAAGTCTACTTCTTAAGCAAAGATGCCCTGCGTGACTGGACATTACTATAGGCCAACTGCCCTACAGTATATTTTAATTCTTTATAGTTTGGATGCATTTCGTATCTATTCTATATAGACTATTTTAGGGGAGTAGTTTGCGATAGAGGAACGCTATGGTGCCTATGGCAGCGCGCCGCACGTATCATCAGGTGGGAAGCTCACGAATGCGAACCCATTAAAGCTTCTGCTATGCTGATGTGCGATCAGCCGTCGGAAATGCTATTGAATGATCGATAACTCATTGTGTTCCATTCATTTCGCAAAATGTGTACGCGTAGAGGGGAGACGTGAGCAGTGGTTGGCAGCAAAAAATAGTGATTGGCATATTGAGGAATGGAATGAATTTACCTGACCTAGTCCATAGACCAATGCTACATAAAGGCGGCCTTTGATGCTCGCCCTTTGCTATGCTAGGCTATCCTCAAGGAAAAAACCAGTCCTGCACCTGCATTGTATCGCTAACATAAGAATGAAGAACTTCAACTCCAGAACGTTGGCAGGAGGGAGTACTGCTTTTGGACAGTGACAAAGGAAGTAGCGCCGCTTTCTGGAATTGTAAGTTTCTTACACGTTATCTACAGACCCAGCTCAAAATGAAACTTACACCAACTTAATCGCCCAAGTATCAAAACTGAATGATTGAGCTCACTCCTGAATCAATGCATCAAAGCATATGGGCACGAACGTTGAAAGCAGAATATTTCGTGGTGGTCCACGGAATAGACAAGTGACTAGCGATAATACGTCTTCGCTAAAAGCTATTAGAAAGTACGGAACATTGATGTTCCAAGCCTTGTTCTTGGCAAAAACCAATATATAAACCACACCGCGAGCGATTAGGCACAAAAAATAAACAATCAGAGAGTAATAACGCCGAGGAACGTCCCCGAGTCGGCAAATTGACAAGCCACGAGCACATATCTACTGTCCCAAAGTATTCGACAACTTATTCCAATGGGTTTGCGTAAAACGCGCGACAACGAACGGCATGACGGCACTCAGATGATGAAACTTGAATGATGACGATAGAATGATCATGATGGCATCGGGGTTAAGAGCACATGCGTAGTCGCACCAGCTGCTTGAGAACTAGTGTCAGTGGGTGTCATGCTCTTTGGTATCGAAGCGTTCAATAAGAACAGCGCCGACACCAATAGCGCTAGCATCCGTGTGAAGTTCTGTGGGAGCCAACAGATGGAAGTGTTTGAGAACTGGACGGGGTGTCAAACGGAAATGCCGTTCACGAAAAGCAGACGCACATGCTGGGTCAGAGTGAACGCCTTTCTGAAGCAGATACGTCAGTGGATGCGCGATGTGAGCAAATACGAGAAGAAACCGACGGAAGTATGAGCAAAGGCCCAAGAACCTTCGTAGTTCTTTTACTGAGCGAGGTTGTTGAAAGGCTTGGACCGCAGCCGTTTTCGCTGGGTCAGGTCCTATGCTCCCTTTGTCCGCTATGTGGCATAGAAATAGTGTTGATTGTTCTCCATAGCGACTATTTCTTGGAGTTTAGTACCAAGAGTGCTTTTCCTAGGCACTGTAGCACAAGATGGAGTTGTGCGTTGTGTTCAGAAAACGTGCGTCCGAGAATCATATCATCAAAAAAAAAAAAAAAAACACACACATGCAGGCATCCTCCTTCGAACCACGTAGAATGTCGTCCATGAAGCGCTCAAGAGTTGCAGGCGCGTTAAACAATCCGAAGGCATCACATTAAATTTGAACAGTCCGTCTGTTGTAACGAATTCAGCTTTTTCTTTGTCTACCTTGTGCATCAGAATCTGCCAGTATCTGGACCGCAAGTATACACTCCTGATGTATAAGGCCGAAGAAAGGCAATCGATAGCGTCATCAATTTGTTGCATAGGGTATACGTTTTTCGTGGTAACGGCTTGAGGCCGCGGTAATCAACGCAACATCGTCATGTGGGGTTTTTATGAGTAAAAATACTGGGGCTGCCCACGCACTACTCGACTCTTGAATAACGTTTTTCGATCACATGTCACGGACTTGTTCTTTGATCCCCTTGCGTTCCAAAGGTGACACCCGGTATGGCTTTGGTCGTAGAAGCATGGGAATCCCGCGTTTATGCTTTACTATACACGAGAAAAGTCGAAGCTCGCGAACAGTTTTCGTAGAATATTTGCCACTTGCTGACGTTGGTTAGTACTGAGCGATTTGTTTATCATAGCCATGATGGAAGTGTCCCTGGCGCATGCATCCGAACGGGACTCATCTGTGGCATCACCGGCACTACTACAAGGATGGCGATCGCCAATACTTGCTGTTCACGAAGAGTCGCAAGTTTCAGACCCTCTGGTAGTATTGTGGGTTCATTGGATATATTTATCCTCCATAAGACAGTACGACCATCAATAGCCGACAGCGTACAATAGGGCATTAGAGCATTCTTATTACTGCAACTAAGGTGAGCGGGTCCTAGGGTAGCGTCAAATGGTCGGTCGGCTGTAGGGGAACAGGCGACTGGACACATTTGGCAGACAACGGCGGTACGACGGTATCTGCGGACACAAAGAAACTTTCGTAATACGGCGGGTGTTCCACCAGTCCGGCCAGAAGGCTCGAATCTACCGTAATCTCTCCCGCTCGGCAATCGATATTGGCTCAACACAGCTTCCGAAAATCGAGGTCCAGAATTACATCATGCGTAGCATGAGGTAAAACTACGAACTCCGCGTTAAATGTTTCACAACCCAAGCTAACTTATGCACTGCACACACCTACAGGGTACAATAGTTCTCCACTCAATCCACGAAACATACCGGCACGGTCCCATGAAAACAGTACTTTTGGTCATATCAGGCGTTTGAATGCGAGTCTCACAACAGAAAAGGTCGCTCCTGTGTCCACTAAGGCCATTGTTGAGACGCCGTCTGCGCCCACACACACATATTTTTAAACATGGAAATTGGCGCAGGTATTTCTGTCAAAATCGAGGACTGTCCCGCACCCTCACCTCCAACGGCCGCGCTGACTGGTTTTACGGCGAAGGTGAGTAGTACCGGCGCCGGCAAAACGGTGACCGGCTTACGGGAGGGGCAGTGCGGTGGTGTCAAGCTCTGATTGGAGGCAGAGGAGCGGTTTGGAAGGGTTCCCGGGATCTCGTTGGACATGCCGCTTGGATATGTGTACGCATGGGCAACGCGTTGCTGGCCAGATGCTGTTGATCGGTCGTAACTCGGCGTCTAGAGACGTTGTGGGGCCGCGTTGTGGTGTCTGGCAATGTGGGCCTCGGTACCACAGTTCTAGCACAAGGGAAGAGGACGCTCGAAGAAATGCGGCTCAGAAGCTCACCCAGCAGAGGTCGGCGATCTGGGAACAGCACCTCAGTACGTAGAAGTCCGCCTCTGTGCGCCACGGCTGGGGTGAAAGCGTTACCATATCGCTGTCCTAACGGAAACGTCACCGGACGTGGTCACGTAGTTCAAGCCACATCAACGGCCGTGACACACACATATGAATGAAAGGTAGTGCATGGTGCTGCGGGCGCTGCGGGTGCAGCGTATGTCTGAGGATGACTGAGTCAGACATCTTCTGCAAGGCATCGCAGAAGGCGTCTACAATTTCCTGATAGGCAAAGAAGACCTAACTTCCCTCTCAGGTGTCTTGCGTCACTGCAGTACATTTGAGACGTTGGAGAACCCGTCGCACTGCGCCCAAATTTGGACAACTGGCAAACGTGACAACTGTCGCCAGCGTCGATGCGAGGCCATCCACCTACCTTGCCTCTACTATTCGAGAAATAGCACGCGATGAACTGCGGCGACACCAGAGGCGAATCCAGGTTTTTTTTTCTGAGGGGAGGGGGGGGGGGGGTCAGCGTTTGCCAGTGATGATGATGATCGTAACATTTCTTTATTTACCGAAATTCACCATTTCTTCTCACGATAAACCAGCCTGTTATACGGATAGTGCAACACCTATAGCGAAGCTGGGGCCGCATTCGGTTTCGCCGAACTAATAAAAGGACGTTGCCCAACGCAGCCTTGTACTTGGCGGCTGTACGCGCCTGATAATATATCGAAGTCTGTATTGTTTCTGAAAATAAAATTTGGGATGATCTGTTGCCGATTCGTTATCTGTGAGTAAGCACGGGTCCGTCTTTGTAATTCTGTTGGGACACCTTGGTTCCCTTAAGAAGCTTCTTTGTGTACGGCTTAGACATCTTCGTTTGATTTAGAGGACTAACGCTTCCGCTCCAACGCGCCAACCATTACGCTTGTCACCACGTATGAGGAATCGCGACGCCACCTACAAGAAGAACGATGTGGCCTTCCAGCCAAAGCGCGAGCCAGCGTCATTTGCTTCAAGTTTTGTTTCCCATGCAACGTCATCTTTTTACACAAGGCGCACCATCCTAGGTCCGCGCGCTGGCGTTGGCCGCTGACGTCACGCTCCCCCACTGCGCAGCTGCGGCTCGAGGCTTCGCTCGCTCAGCGAGAACGCCCACTAAGACAAACTGATCGAGTAGTTTAGAGGCTATGAGCTTCGGATGCTTATTGTATGACAACAATTATTGTTTTATTGTATGACAATAAAACAGTGCGTAGTTATCATGCAAAACTTGTAGGGTACAAACGGTACTGTGCTTGTACTGGTTGTTGTCAACGTTAAACTTTGATCACAATGAGCGGTACAGTTATAAAAGTTGTGTATGCGTAGTTCTTAGTTTAGTTGTTAGTTATTATTTATATTTGAACACTTCAGCCAGAGATCTTTTTCATTAGGCAGGTTGGTCGTAGCTTATTCATTGTGAAACTGAAAGCTGCATACTCCTCCCGAAGAACAAATGTGTTGTAAAGTGCGGGGAGAGTTACTCCTTTGAATAAGTCGGACACAACGCTCTACTCCTAAAAATAAAAATGTGCACAGTTTAACAATTACATATTTTATTACGATTTATCACGAATAATGAAAGCAACACGTGAATAAGACAACGTATAACAAAAATTACTGCTGCATTTGTGCACTGCTTGCTCCCTGATAATCCACGCAGGGCAACATCGAGATGTAATGAGTGGACCTCGTTTCGTTTATATTTATTAGACAAAGGCTCGTCTCAAATTCGAAGTACGGGCTGGGTAGTTCTTTCATTTTTGTAGAAACGTAGGATAGAATTTATATGTCGCATACACCGAACGGTTGCCAAGCCCAGACTGCCCCCTGTGTGGTGGTTATACGGACTTCCAGCATGTCCTCTCAAGCTGCGCCTCGGCCGGTCCCCCTCTCACACAAGAGGAACTGATGAGGCTTATTAAGGCCCAGGACCCCACCTCTCAAATCTTAGCATTCCAGAGGGCCTGCGAGAGGGCCGTCAGGTTTGATATGATGGTTCCCGCGTGGCCTAGCCCGGTGACGTTGAGTTTACTCGCGTCTATTTTGGAACGAATAAAGTTGTTTCACTTACACAGATATTGCATAACAACATGGTATCAAGTTCTTGGTGTAAATCTGTCTAGAACTCATGTGAAGCAAAAGAATCGTGAGCCATTCCACTCTGTGAAGGCGGATGATGACTGAAGCTGTTTAGCGCAAGACACAGAGGCCTACCCATCATACGACAGAAGAGAAGGAAAATTCAAAATCGAGAACGCTACCTGGCGTTTCTGGTTTGTTATATACATTCGCGGGGACTTACTTTAATTAAGCAAAAGAAAGCCCGTGAATCAAAGAGGGTAGTTATACGTTTTTTTTTTGGTACGCATATTTACTTTTGCGGACTTCAGTGTATTGAAACGAACGTCTGGGCATAGGAGAAAAAAATTACGGCAGATGCTTAGAACTTTCTGAGAATCTGAATGCGAAAGCCTAGTCGGACCCATAACGGTGTGGAATGAAGCTCTGCGCTCACGCGGCTACGTATACAAGGCACGCGAGCCCACTGCGAGCGTGCTGCCGCCGTTGACGTTCTTCCTGTAGGGTGCCTCGATGTCAACGCCGCCTGGCATCGAGGCACCCTATTCTTCCTGAAGTTTCTCCTGCGTGAGCAACTGCAGACGGCCACGTTCTTTCTAGGACTCAGGATCCTTCGACGCATTCTTCGTTTTTGCACGGTAAAGCTTTCGCTGTCTGCGTTGTCTGTATTCACGTTGCTACTGTCGATGCCTCTGTGTTTCGTTAGCTTGTTTTTTTCTCAGAAGTGACCGCCGCACCCCTGTCTTTTACAGCTAACGGTAAGAGGCAACCAATTACACCCCGAGGGGGAACTCAGTTAATCAGGCGCAAAGACGCTCGTGCGGACATCGGCGTGCTTGACAAAAGGGACGTCCCCTCGTTGGCAAGTAGCCGCCGACGGCACGAGTAAGGCACGGCCGGTGCCAGGAGGTCCAAGTGTTAATCAGAAAAAATTACAACATCGCGACACCTCACCCCTACGGAAAACAGCTAAACTTGTGAGCAAGCTAGCTTTACTTCTACGTGGCTGCTACCACTGGTACTCGCGAAAATTACTCTTTATGAATGCTGGTCGCGATATTCTGACAGGGTGATGGCGACAGGGTGATCACCCTGCCAGCGAGGGTCTGTGTCCGGAATTCGGTCTCTTGCAAGGAAGTTTGTCAGCGCGCGCACCGACTCAGGAAATGGCGCTTGCAAGTACAACACAGGTGACTGTTCAGAACAATCTAGTCCCCAAAACCTTCCGCGGTGACACGTATGAAGACGCCGAAGACTGGCTGGACCAGTACGAACGCGTGGCTAGGGTCAATCAGTGGCGTCCGGACCAGAAGCTTTCCAATGTGTACTTCGCTCTTTACGGTAGCGCGAAGGACGTGGTTTCAAAACCGCGAGGCACATTTGACAACGTGGGACGAATTTTGCCGTCGGCTAATTGATACCTTCGGAAGCACTGATCGCCGAGATAATGCACAACGCCTTCTCGAGTTGCGCATTCAGAAACCCAACGAAAATGTCTCCATGTTTGCCGAGGACATTTCTCGTTTGTTTCGCCGCGCGGATCCGAACATGCCTGATTCGAAGAAGCTGAGCCCTCTCATGCGCGGCGTCAAAGAACAGCTATTCGCTGGTCTCGTGCGAAACCCGCCTACAACAGTGGAAGAATTTATTAAGGAAGCCACAGCAATTGAGCGGGCGCTCCAGCAGCGTAGCCGGCAATAAGAACGCCTAACTAACGATGCACCTGCAGGAGCCGCAGTTCTGGCAGTGACCGACGAGACCTTGCTGCGTCAACTGATCAGATATATTCTGCGCGAGGAGATTGCGAAGCAAACGGCGACACCGAAGGAGTTTACTGTTGCTTCGGTCGCTGAAGTTGTCCGCCAAGAAATCCGGCAAGCATTTGCATCTCCTGAGCCACTCCCTGAACCGTGTCCCGAGCCGCGCTTCGAGCCACGCTACGAGCCACGCTTCGAGCCACGCTACGAGCCACGTGCATATAGCTACGCAGACGCTGTCCGTCGCCCTCTTTCTACTGTGTCAGTACAGCAGTACCACCAGCGGCCACCTACTGCTGCCTGGATACAGAGAGAGCATTTCAGGCGACCCCAGCTTCGCAGGACCGACGTATGGCGCACTGTTGATCGCCGACCATTGTGTTTTCACTATGGCGAACCAGGGCACATTTATCGTTTTTGCCCTCATCGCCAGGGTGGCATCCAGGAAATGTCACCTGCCTACTCCGCGACAGTTTCCAGAGAGAAATCCACGCTTCGACGACAGTATCACTCGGGAACAAGGCAGCTCAGCTAATCTCTGGTCGCGCTCGCCGTCTCCGTTACGCTATACTTCGCCGGACCGTCGCAGTTTCGCCGACGTGGTAAGAGGCCGCTCTGCAAGCCCACGGCGGGGAAACTGAAATCAGCGACCTCCGGGGGAAAGGTTGCAAGTCGTCGAACCGCCGAAAATCCCCCCATTATTACTGAGCAAGGAGCAGAGCAACCCGAAGAAACGGAACACCGACAAATTTGTGAGTGCCGACCTACTCTTAACGATTGATGGACACGACGTGACAGCTTTGGTTGATACTGGCGCAGACTTTTCGATAATGAGTGAGCAGTTGGCAGACCGGCTTAAGAAAGTCAAAACGCAATGGACGGGCCCTCATATTCGAAATGCCGGGGGACAGATAATGACACCTACAGGAAAATGTACTGCACGACTCCAGATAGGAAATACAGCTTTTGTCGCCTCTTTTATAATTTTAAAAGAGTGCTGCAGATCACTCATCCTTGGAATGGACTTCTTGCGGGAGTACGGCGCCGTGGTTAACATACGGGATGGCGAGATAACCTAATCGAACAGTATAGACACGAGCCACGACGACGAGCGCCAACGTACATCGTTAGGTGTCCGCGACGACGACGTCTGCATACCACCACTATCATGCAGTCTTGTCTCCGTCGGTTGCGGAGAACAGTTTAACAAGGACGGTGTAGCCGAACAATTAACTGCACTTCTGTTCCATCAAGGTGTTGCCATCGCTCGGGGTATCGTCAGCCTAATCGGTGGTCGCACAGAGGTACTACTGACAAATTTTACTAATGAACGCCGGCACATCAGTAAAGGCACCGCTGTGGCATACTTTGACGAAATTGACCACGTTCAATACTGCTTTGCCGTCAAAGAGGAATCAACCACCGATACGATGCCACATGCACCCGTCGTCGACGTTGACCCAGGTTTAGCGCCGCAACAGAAATAAAGTCTCAGGGAACTGCTTGACCATTTTAAGGACTGCTTCTCTACAACGTCCCGAGTGCGTCAAACACCACTGACGAAACACCGCATTATTACGGAGGAAACAGCAATACCCATCCGGCAGCATCCGTATCGCGTGGCTGAGAAAGAGCGTGAAGCGATACAGCAGCATGTCAAGAAAAGGCTAGAAGATGATGTCATCCAGCCGTCAAAAAGTCCTCTGGCGTCACCCGTGGTACTCTTTAAGAAGAAGGATGGTAGCCTGCGGTTTTGTATCGATTATCGCAAGCTCAATCGGATTACGAAAAAAAGACGTGTATCCCTTACCACGCATCGACGATTCCCTCGACAGGCTACGGCATGCTCGGTACTTCTCGTCAATGGACTTAAAGAGTGGGTACTGGCAAATAGAGGTCGATGAAAGGGATCGCGAAACGACTGCTTTTGTGACGCCTGATGGGCTCTATGAGTTCAAAGTTCTCTCTTTTGGTTTGTGCTCCGCCCCAGCCACGTTCCAAAGGCTAATGGATACCGTTATCTCAGACCTTAAGTGGAAGACTTGCTTAGTGTACCTAGACGATGTGATTGTTTATTCTAGCACATTTGATGAACATCTCAGACGGCTACGGTTAGTTATTCAAGCCATACGGTCCGCTGGACTTACTTTAAAACCTGAAAAGTGTCACTTTGGGTATGAAGAACTGCAGTTTTTGGGCCACGTTGTAAGCCACACAGGTGTTAGACCTGATCCTGAGAAAATCGCAGCTGTCGCAAAGTTTTCAAGGCCTACGGACAAGAAGGCAGTCAGACGCTTCCTGGGCCTATGCGCATATTACCGGTGATTTATTGCGGGTTTTGCACGCATCGCCTCACCGCTGACTTGCCTAACCAGAGAAGATGTAGCCGTTTGTGTGGGGCGAGGAGCAGGAGGCGGCATTTAACGAGTTGCAGCACCGTCTACAAACTCCACCTGTTCTTGCCGACTTTGACGTGGATGCGCCCACAATGATCCACACCGACGCCAGCAACGTGGGTCTAGGCGCCGTCCTTGTTCAGCGGCAAGACGGCGCTGAGCGAGTCATCGCTTACGCGAGTAGAACACTGTCACGTGCCGAATCGAACTACTCCACCACAGAGAAGGAATGCTTGGCTGTAGTATGGGCAGTTACCAAGTTCCGCCCGTACATATACGGCCGCCCATTTCAAGTCATAAGTGACCACCATTGTCTCTGTTGGTTGACCAACATGAAAGATCCATCTGCACGTTTGGCACGCTGGGCCCTACGGCTTCAAGAGTATGACATGACAATGGTCTATAAATCGGGACGGCAGCACTTAGATGCTGACTGCCTTTCCAGATCGCCGATCGAGTCGTCAGGCGGAGATGATGAAGAATCCACAGGCTTTTTAGGAGTTGTTGATGCGGTCACCATCTCTCAACAACAACAAGAGGACCAGGAGCTCGCTTCTGTAATTGATTTCTTAGAAGGCCGCACCACAAACAAGCCTGGATTGTTCTCAAGGGACCCGTCATCATTCTGCATACGCAACAGTGTTCTTTTTAGAAAGAACTTCTCTTCAACAGGGAACAGATTTCTACTAGTCGTCCCTAAAACTCTTCGCAATGAAATATTGCAGGCCTGTCACGATGAAGCTACCTCAGGCCACCTAGTGTACACAAGAACATTAGCGCGGATCAAAGAGAAGTACTACTGGCCACGGCTTGCAGCACACGTGAAGCACTACGTTCGAACGTGCCTTGACTGCCAGCGACGAAAAGTACCACCTGCGAAACCTGCCGGACTATTATATCCTGTTCCAGTGCCGGAAACGCCGTTTGCACAAATTGGGATGGACCTTTTGGGCCCATTCCCAATATCTGCCGCCGGAAATAAGTGGATCATAGTTGCGACAGACTACCTTACGCGATATGCAGAAACCAAGGCACTTCCGAGCAGCACAGCAGCCGAGGCCGCACAGTTCATCATTCAAAACGTCCTCATGAGGCATGGTGCTCCAGCGGTCATCGTAACCGACACGGGAACCACGTTCACGGCTGAACTTTTGCGAACTGTACTAACGCTCAGTGGCACGGCACATAGAAGGACGACAGCCTATCACCCGCAAAACAATGGACTTACGGAGCGCCTCAACAAGACTCTCGCAGACATGCTGTGCATGTATGTCGATGTGGACCACAAGAACTGGGACCAAATATTACACTACGTCTCGTTTGCTTATAACACGGCTCGGCAAGAAACAACAAAAATGACACCATTCAGTCTCGTCCACGGTCGAGAAGTGACTACCATGCTGGATGCTATGCTGCCCCATGATTCCAGCGATTCCGAGACTGACGCCGCAGATTTTACAGAGCGCGCCGAAGAAGCAAGACAGCTCGCGCGCGTTCGCATAACTGGCCAGCAAGAGCGAGATGCTCGACGTTGCAATCAACACCATCGATGCGTCGTCTACCATCCCGGCCAAAGAGTCTGGGTTTGAACTCCAGTACGCCGCCGGGCCCTCGCGGAGAAACTTCTACGCCGATACTTCGGACCATACAAGGTTCTACGACGCCTTAGCGACGTCAATAAATGAAGTTGTTCCTGACAGCCCATCCTGCTCGAGGCGCTGTATGAACCTGCCTGAGACTGTGCACGTAGTGCGCATGAAACCTTATTTTTCTGAATGACATGGGTACTCTCTGGTTTGCTGATCACCGGGTGCTACCCGCCGAGCATCGGGTCGATGCTCCTTGTGGAGGGGGCAAATGCCGCGACGCTATCTGTGCCCAACCACGCTGACGACAAAGACGACGACCTCGAGCTTGCAAGCGAGGTGCTAGAGAAGAAGTTTGAACTGAGCGCTTTGTCCTCATTGCCTCAATTAAATACCGCTCTTCGCTCTTGTCTCCAGTGAGCCATGACAGTATTAGGACAACAAAATGAACAAGCTGGAACGACCATGATCGCACAACCACGGCGACAAGGCAACGACGCATGACGACGACGGCACGACAACGGTGACACTCAAGATTGAATGACGACAGCGTGATTATGACAGAACGATGAACTAGGAATGCCGCCAATGGATCAAGTGATATAACAACGGCGGGATTACGGCAATCGGATGACGCTCCCAATGTGATAACAGCGGTGAAACGACATCTTGCTGATGATGGCAGGATGGTAGCGGCTTGCAGACGGCATGCTCCGAGTTGGATGTCGAATTTGCAATGACGACGTTGTAACGACCCCAACGTAATCGTGACGACGGTATGAAAAACAACGCGTGACGAAGACGGCATGACAGTAAGGCGATGACTATTGGTGTGACAACCGAATGGGGAAAATGGGATGACGGCAATTGTATGTCATTGACGTAACGATGCCCGTATCTTTAAACTTGTGTGTCGGTGTTGAACTGAAACGCATGATGAGAGCAATACCTGGAAGCTGGTGTGATGACGATGGCATGACCGCGAAGGCATCGCGACGACAGTCTGGCAACGGATGCATGATATGGAGTGTGTGACAATGACGGCTTGACAAGTGCTGCATAATCACGATTAAACGTCGGCAATATGATCACTATAGAATGACAAAGAAACATTGATGTCGATGGATCGACGAAGGTGGTTTGATTACGACAGCGTACAGACGACTGTGTGACTACAATTACCTGATGGTGACGACTTGACGACGGTCGGATGACGACGGTCGGATGACGAAGTTCGAATGACGGTGATGCAACGTCTCTGAATCACGACTATGAATACATACCTGGTGGCCCAGGCAATTGGACAACTGAGAACACAGCATTGAAGTTGTAGGCATGACGACGTTATCATAACGATAGTCAAAGCACAAAAGATTTAATGTTGACCATTGAACGTCCACGCCAGCCACACAGTGGCGGTGTGACAATGAATGCATGTCGAATGTGTGACTACGATGGCCTGATGACGACGGCAAGACCAGGTTCGTATGACAAAGCTGTAATGAGGACGATGCAACGTCTATAAAGGCGCCACGGCCATTAGTCCATACCTAGTGACCCAAGCTATCAGACAACTTCTGCCACTGGGTCCAGGGCTAAGGCATGACGGCAACGACATGACCAGAGTAAGATCACGAAGCTGAAATGACGACGTGTTGGAGCAACGAGGATGGCAGCACGACCAGGAACACACACCTAGTGGCGCGAGCAATTGACCAACTAGTGCCACTGGTTCGGTGTAAGAGGCTGGGTAGATAGACACATAGGCTCAAAATGGCTGAAGTAAGCAAAAGATGCTATTCACAGTATTACAAATAGCAGTGACAGCCCGTTATGCTACACAAGGAGGAGGGTTAACGGATGATAGAAATGCTGCTATGGTGAGTAGCACCGGGGTGAATTGATGGGTACCACCCGTGGGTAGCACTGGGTTGAATTAGTGGAGCAGCGAGCTCTCGCGAGTATTTCCGCTTTGCCAACGCCGCAGTCATGCGAGAATTGTGCTGCTTTTACCCGATGCTGGTGCGCATATTTGAGTTACGAACGAGAAATTTGGGGACTGCGCCTAGGTACAACCGAGAAGTACACGCTTTGCGCCCTTCATCTCTAGCCGGCGGCATTGAGCGCTACGCGGGAACCTGCGCCTAACTTTCAGTCAACCGGGATCAGAGCAGCTGATACAGAGTCCATAAGAAGGCTAGCTCGATTCGCTCCCTTTGGTAGAAACGCTCCATGTCACGCCTGGTGGTGAAGCATAGCTAAGAAACAACTACTGCAGAAGAGTAAGGGGACATATAATGTACTGCAGATTTCAAAGAAAAGCGGAAAGAAGCCGTTCAAACACGGATTCTATTTACGAACCTCCTAATCACCATCGTGGTTTTCCCACAGCTACGCCATGAAAGATGAACGGAGGGTGAACTTATTCCGGAGTTTTATCCGTGGTCGCTTAGTGCAACTACGCTAGGGACAAATGGGCGAAATCGCGTCAATGTCCGTAGTACCTAGGAACAATCCGCGCATTTTTCTCTCTCAACTCACGCATGCGCACGCAGGTCGGCAAAATGAGGCATATCTCTCGTGCGTAGAGTTCGTATTTGTTAAATTAACACTATGCTCTTGCGTGTATGCGCCGTTTACAAAATGGAAACACTCAACTCGCGCACTTGGGGTCCAGCAGAAACTATTTCAAATGCTGTTCAATGCTCCGGTAGTAACGATGCAATGGAAAGAGATGTCGCCACGCCACGCCAAAAACCTTTTTCTAGTCTTGGGCGTGCATGCTTGATGCTCTCATTTTGCCCTGCCACACTTCGTCGTCATTGGCCTAGGCGCGCAGGAGCGAACACAGCTGTAATAATTTATGAATTCATTGATTCACACATTCAGTAATTCACCCCAGGCTGTATTTCCCACCGCCATTTTTTCTGGCTGAAGAAACATGTCTCAAGGCAGTATCGTACGCCGACGGGGCTGCCAAAAGTCCTGTTGAACGCAATGCTAATGAGGACGAACAAAATCTCTGACTCACGGATGCCGTAGAGTTTCCTACTCAAATCACAATATTGAAATCTGGTGCATATGTCATCAAGCACCATGAGAATGTTCGGGAGTACGCATTATTTTTCCACGTCCGGGCCTGGCTTCATTTTGATAGAGAACAACGGTTTCCTTTATTATTCATTGTCTTGCTGTGGTGCGTGCCAGTGAAATCTTTCATTGTAGTGTTTTCCGATTACGACTACCTAATTTTGTTAATTAATTTTGACTGCATAAGTAAGTCATCACGTTTTTACGACACAAGATGCGAATGATGTGCTGCGGTACTGGCTGTGATTGTTGCCCTAACAGAGATAACTCCCGTATCAGATGCAAATTAAAATTTGAAAGCGCATGCAACTAGTTTTTACTGAATAATTCGCATACAGGCAAACCTGTAGTAACGCAAATGAAATACGAAAATGTAGCGGAGTATTCGCGTAGCAGCATGTGTTGAACAATTTATATTGCTTCTTCTAACACTCATGAATGGAAGAGCCCTCGAATAGTCATGGCCATTATTTATACCACAACCACTATTCCGGATTAAAAAATTGACGGCAAAATAAGGCCTCGTATTTGGTAACAAAGCTCGTAACGTTCATCAATATTTGTAGCCCACGATGTTCTCTTTGTAACGAATAGTTCCAAGTGCTAGTGTGACGTTCATTATCACATTTTTAACGTATTTTCTATTTCAGGTCCTATGAACTGCCGTTGAGAGTTATCGATTATACAAACCAGCAGTACGTTCTTGAAGTTGCTACAAAATGTGAGAGCTTAAACTTTTTCCTGCCATATTGTTTTTTTTTGTTTGTTTTGAGTGCCGCGTTGTTTTCTTTCAACCATCTTATTTAAGATTTTTTTGCCTTTTCTAATCAAGCCTTGTAGTTGAATGCATTAAGCTTATACAACACAAACAAAACTGTCACATGTTATCGAATTCGGATAACCACATTGTAGGGGGTTTTAAGATATAGATGTGATGTGCAGAAACGATAGCGGGCGGACACGTGGAGCGATGAAGAGAACGATGACAATGAAGCGTTCGTGCATGCCATCGTGACGGACCCGTGTGCGCGTTTACGTGGTGCAAAGAGAAGCGCGAAAACTACGAAGCATGGAAACGGGTGCCATCACGAATAGGCCCCGTGTGCGCTTGGGTTGTCGTGCACCGTAACAGACAGTTTCCATGTACTTCGAGGGTGCGTTGTGCTACTACGGGGCCAGGCATGCGCACAAAAAGATGTTGTGGTGAGAAAATCGGCAGGAGAAGACGTAGGTTGGACAAGACGACGGCGGCCCCTAGCCAAGGACATCGAGAGTGGCGCACATCTGTGCAAAACCAACAGGCCGGAGGCAACGATCAAGGCAGCCAGTCGGGCACCACGGAGTACGGGTGGGATCCGAGGCCACAGGGTGTTTCGTTATTGCTTTTTTTTCTTTATTGCCGGGCTTGACACAGTACAACAAATGAACACACAACAAGAGACAGTACGCCAGATCTCAAGTGGCCAAATTGCCACTGCGGCCAAGTGTTCTTATCTTAAAATTCCTGAGCACTACCAAAGGCTCCAGCCTTGACAGCCACTCAGGAACATCTGTTTGTGCTTTCACTAGTCTCCAGAAACCTGTGCACACTTTCGCGGAAATACATGCGTGCTGGTCTTGCGTCTGGGTCAGCAAAAATAGCCAGCCATTCGGGAGCGCCATATACTGTGGAGGCCCATCAGCATAATCTGGTCAAACGGAAAACCATCCTCATTATCTATTGGCAGATACCTGATCCCGTAAGAGTCGAGCGGTAATTCTTTTTTAATGGTTCTTTGTAGCACATCCCAAAAATATACCGCTTCCCAGCAGTGAAGAAAAACGTGGTCTATTGTCTCAAGCTGCTTGCATATGATGCAGTGGGAACCCCACTGTTAAGTCTTTTCTAGAGGAAAGGGGTTTCTTTCTACCTTGGGGTGTTTCGTTACTGCCAGGGACCCGCTGCCGAGGTTGAGGGAGGCTGCGCGAGTAGCGGCCGCTGTGTGTCAGACCTGGGCGTGTTGTGCGTGCATTGGCAAACTACTATGCAGCCCTCATCCACAACCCCGGTACGCATCCTCGCCTTCCCCGTCCCCACCGCCCGCTACGAACAACCTCGAGCCATCTTAAGAAACCACCGGCCAGATTCAGATCCCGTAGCACCAGCCTCGCTGCACGTGTTCTACGGAATATTCGCGATGGACTTGCCGTGAAACCTTCAAACTTTCTGTTCACTTCAAGGTCATGCTAACTTGAGTACAGGTTAACGGTTTACGTAAGAATACGAGGAACGCTTAGCACTGTCGTACCTGTGCCAAGACGATCGTCGTAGCTGCGAGCTCTGTTTACCCCGAGTGTCTTGCGTCTAAATGACCTAAGTTCTTTTCCTGCGTTGATATTGGAAATAAAATTATTCGTACGTTTGGCATAGGTTCTCTAACTCTCTTGCTGAAAAAAGAAAGAAAACACTGAACCACACTAAGTACAACAAACTCTAAAGATGGCATCGCTGTAAACTAGAATTGTTCGCAGCAAAGGAGAACCATACAACAAAGAAAACGGATGCCGATGTCTTAAGATGCGTGTATATTGCCACCTGTAGGTAATGGGTCGAGGGCAAGAGTGGGTCGAGCCCAAGAGAAGAAAGAAGACCGCGCGCTGCTTCTCTGCTCGAGCCAGCTCCGACGGTCGCGTCTTCCAAGAGCCAGCTGATCTACGTTTATTAAACCTTCAGGACTACTTCTCGAGGCTCGTGATAAACTGGTGGAGGTGTGGGGTAAGCGTCTTCATGGACGCTTCTACGCTTCTGTGTCGACTACCGCAAGCTCAACAACGTGACTAAAAAGGACGTGTACCCGCTGCCGCGTATCGACGACTCGTTAGATAGACTACGGCGTGCCCACTATTTTTCTTCTCTCGATTTAAAAAGCGGGTACTCGCAAATCTAGGTAGACGAACGAGACCGTGAGAAAACAGCCTTTGTGACTCCAGATGGGCTCTATGAATTTCGAGTGCTTCCTTTTGGCTTGTGTTCAGCCCCGGCTACTTTCCAGCGAATGATGGACACTGTCCTTACTGGACTGAAGTGGCAGGCCTGTCTTGTGTACCTGGATGATGTGGTCATCTTCTCTGAAACGTTCGAGCAGCATCTTCACCGCCTACGCAGTGTGCTAGAAGCCATCCGTTCGGCAGACCTCACACTTAAGCCCGAAAAGTGCCACTTTGGTTACGAAGAGCTCAAGTTCCTCGGGCATATAGTAAGTGCCAAAGGGGTCCGACCCGATCCAGACAAGCTTGCCGCTGTGTCCGTGTTTCCAGCTCCTGTCGATAAGAAGGCCATCCGGCGCTTCGTGGGTTTGTGCGCCTACTATCGCCGGTTTATTAAAGGCTTTTCCAAGATAGCGGAACCCCTGACACGCCTTACAAGGGACGATACGCCATTTGTGTGGCATAATGAGCAACAGGCGGCTTTTGCTCAATTACGACAGCGCCTGCAGTCAGCACCCGTTCCTGCACATTTTGACGATGATGCTGATACTGAGGTGCATACCGATGCCAGCAGCATTGGCCTTGGCGCAGTGCTCGTCCAGCTTCAAGATGGAGAGGAAAGAGTTATATCGTATACCAGCCGCTCCCTATCGCGTGCCTAGGCGAATTATTCGACTACGGAGAAAGACTTCCTCGCGGTCGTGTGGGCGATCATCAAGTTTCACCCCTATCTCTATGGTCGTCCCTTCAAAGTAGTGACGGACCACCATGCCCTATGTTGGTTGGCAAGCATGCGCGACCCTTCAGGACGACTGGCACGGTGGAGTTTGCGGCTACGGGAATTTGACATCACCATCGTTTATTAGTCTGGCCGTAAGCATGAAGACGCTGACACGCTGTCCCGCGCACCCATTCATCCTGCCAGTCAGGAAACAGAGGATGAGCGGCTTCCTGGGCGCTATTAGTTCGTCGGACTTGAGCAGACGGCAGCGTGACGACGCTGAGATTAGACCGATCATCGATCATTTAGAGGGCCGCGACACAACCATATCACGCCATCTGTCCCGCTCGCTGACGTCCTTCTGTCTGCGAGACAACGTGCTTTATAAGAAGAATGCTCGTTCGACCAGCCGTGCTTACCTCCTGGTGGTTCCGAAGGGACGTGCGCGACGACATCCTCTTCGCTTGCCACGACGAACCGACATCTGCTCATTTAGGCTTTTCACGAACACTCGCTAGAGTAAGCGAAATGTACTATTGGCCCCGGCTTTCGGCAAGCGTCAAACAGTACGTTAAAGGCTGTCGTGAATGCCAGCGCCGCAAGACACCATCTATTAAACCGGCTGGCTTACTTCAGCCAATTGAAGCACCTCACACGCCTTTCGACCAAGTCGGCATGAACATTCTCGGACCGTTTCCTCTCTCGGCCGACGGCAACAAATGGGTGATCGTCGCGACTGATTATTGAACACGCTATGCTGAGACGCAGGCGATCCCACGAGCCACGGCCTCAGAGGTAGCGCCGTTCTTTATGCACCACATCGTCTTGCATCACGGTGCTCCCTCCACTGTAATAACAGACAGACTGACAGCATTCCCAGCGCAGCTTATAGACGAAGTTTTTGAATTGAGCAACACCAGGCATCGCAAGACGACCGCGTACCATTCGCAGACCAACGGACTTGCCAAGCGACTGAATAAGACGGTCACAGACATGCTCGCAATGTACATCGACGTTCAACACAAAACATGGGATCGGATCTTGCCTTACGTGACCTTCGCGTATAACACCGCCGTGCAAGAGACGATGCGCTTCACGCCCTTTCGCCTTCTCTACGGTCGCGAAGTCCAGACGGTGCTGGACGCTATGCTGCCGTGTCAAGACGCTGACCAATTGACAACTGACGCCGAGGAATTTGCAGAGCGTGCTGAGGAAGCTCGGCAGCTCTCGCGGCTGCATATCGGCCAGCAGCAGCAGGCAGACGCACGACGCTACAACATCCTCCACAGGGACGTGTCCTACAACCCCGGGGACCAAGTTTGGGTGTGGACCCCCGTTCGCCGTCGTGGCCTCTGTGAAAAGCTGCTGAGCCGGTATTTCGGTCCGTATAAAGTGCTCCGCCGCGTCAGTGACGTAAACTACGAAGTTGTTCCGGACACAACATCGCAGACCCGGTGTAGGACACAAAGACAACCGACCTCAGACATAGTTCATGTTGTGCGCATGAAGCCGTACATTGCGCGTCTGTAACGTTTTTGTTTGTTTTGTTTTAGTTTTTTTCTCTCGTTCCCTTCTTTGTTTCTACTTTTCATTTATCTTTGGGAGCTTGCTTCTTCGTTCATTGACTGTGCCGGCGTGACGGCTACATTTTTTTTGTGTACTTTCGCTTTGCCTGCCTTCTTCTTCTTTGTCTTCTACGCCTATTTTTTTAGCATCGAGGCGATGCTTTTGTTCGGAAGGGGGGATATTGCCACCTGCAGGTAGTGGGTGGAGGGCAAGAGTGGGTCGAGCCCAAGAGAAGAACGAAGACCGCGCGCTCCTTCTCTGCTCGAGCCAGCTCCGACGGTCGCGTCTTCCAAGAGCCAGCTGCTCTACGTTTATTAAACCTTCAGGACTACTTCTAGAGGCTCGTGACAATATATTGAATTGCCTGAGAACATGTACCGCGAAAACCGATAAAGATGATGTTTGACAATTCCGGTGAAGTGCACTCTCGTTTATAGATCAGAGAGAAGCTGTCAGTTGGTTGCAGTCATTATTTGTGCGCGGCGTGAAAGATGGAAAGGTCTTCGTAATGCAGCGAATGCATCTCGGTTGAATTTTATGATTAACAGAAGATAAACAATAGCTGGGTGTTTAAATGATCTGGTCGCGTATGGACGTGTGATTGTATATTTTATGGAAAAGACCAAGACGCAAAAAATTTCAGTGCTATCACAGCGAAGGCAACTATAAGCTATTTTAGATAATCTTACTCTAGGCATGTGGTTGTAATTAGAAATAATAAAGCGAGTTGCATTATTCTGTACAAGTTCGAGTGCTTGAGTAAGGTTACATTGGTTAGAGCTCCAGGTTAAAGCTGCATATTCTAATTTTGATCGAACGAGTGCCTCATAAGAGAATCTTTTTAGAGAGGCAGGGACCTTACACAAGGTTCGCCACAGATATCATAAATTGCAATAGAGCAATACATACCATCGAGTTATAAGCAGGTTTCGAAGCCAAAGTAGCACTTCTAAAAACTCCCAAGTACTTAAAGGAAGATGCCATATCTAGTGAAATACTGCTTAAACTGCAGGGGTAGGAAACCATTGTTCTGACTCGAAACGGGCGTTGTTCCAGATTTGGTATGGTTATGTTCCATTTGCCAATTTTGTCCCCGTATTGCGGCAAAATTAAGGTAGGTTTATAGGTTCTTCCCAACACTAATGTCATGGATTTAGCGATTAGGAAAGCCGCCGTCCATTCGTAGGAGCAGTAATTGACCCTTTATTGACGAGTGTTGCCTACAGGCCACAAACCGCAAAAATTTTTTTTCTTGCTGAGTTTCAGCATTTAGTAGGAAGTTTCGGCTAAATGTATTCGGCCAACACTCAATGACAGTCAGCTAGCGTCGTTTGTTGGTTTAGACCAGGAACATAAACGAGGAAGAACAAATTTGGCACGCGACTCACTGTATTTTGAAAGCAAGGTCAGAGGAGCCAGGCCGATGCAAGATATCCAACTGTGGTGGTGTCACACATGGCATGTAAATAAAATGAAATCTACACCTATGGTACATATTATGAGAGTTGTATACAAATTAAAACGTAGCCTTAGTTTGTTGCGGTGGAGCCCATTAACAGTTTTCAGCCACGGGTTTTCCCCCTATTGGTAAAAAATGTCCCATCAAATATTTTTTTACGTTTTTTGAGTATGCTTATTCTTGATGTGTTTTGCACCTTTAGATAGAAAACAAACATTTCTATAGCTTTTTATATGTCTCGTCATTAAAAGGTTAAGTTGTTCTAACACTCCCATGCCTCTCATTAATACTACTCACAAAATAGGAAAAGGTATACCCAATCGTTCAATCAACACCCTCTAAAAATTCTTAAGGCCTCTCCGCTTCCTCCTTTCCTCACGTGCAACGTCACACCAAGTGTCCGACGAAAAAACCAGAAAAACCAGAAACGCACGTTTGTTCTCGGCGTGCTTGCCGAGGCAAGTCAATGCGTGTGCGCCAAGCTGCTGCTACTTGCTCGATTTGTGTTCTTCGTGTCCATGTGAGCGTTCTTTTTTCGGTGTGCACGTGTTAATGCACGATGTGACGTTTGGCGCGAATTGCATAGCATCGCAACGACTGCAAATTCGTGCAACATGGGTCGGTGTTGTGTTCCTGGGTGCCGCGGAAACTATGACAATGGGCCAAAAGTGGGCGTGTATTCGTTCCCAAGTGATGACGCGCAAAAAAAAGCGTGGCTTCGAGCAATCCCACGGAAGGATTTCACGCCAACAGGGCATTCGAAGGTAAGGAAATGTATAATATTGCTTTATTGGGCGTGCGAACCTTTCTTCGTTCTTAGCTGCAACAGCTGTAATTGTCGAAAGGGAATGCTCTTTTCGTACGTAATGAGAATACTTCAACACGACGATGAAGAAGCATGCATTTCTCGTGAATATTCATTGAAGCGTGGGGTGCATTTGTAAATGAACAGTGGCAAGAAGGATACCGTTCTCACAGTACAGTTAAAATAACTTCTATTTTGCTCTTACTTGTATAAACCCCGCCTGGTTTGGTCTCTGTGTTTTGTTTTCTGCACGTTGGCGTGTGCAACCATCCTCCGATGCCAAGCGTGTTATGTAGCAAGTTATTGCGACTATAAAAATGGCATTCTCATGACGCGATGCAAGAACGAAAACATATCTGGCTCAAAAACAAGAATGTAATTTCCTTTCATAGATTTTTTTTGACCGACTTCGTGCGTATACCACAGTTAAATAACCATGAAGGAACAGCTATTCGCTGGTTATATTTACGCGTAGTGTGTTTCATGATTACCGCATTTATAACGGCCCACCGTTTTTTTATTTGCGCATGCAGGTTTGTGAGCTGCACTTCGATGCAGAGGATTTCATAAAAACGCTGTCACATCAAGATGAACGAACACGAAGAATAATAGAAGTAGATCCGTGGCTGTCAATGACGACGACATCGCAGGCTGCCAACCCGATATGGATGCCATTGTTTACATTGCAGGATATGCTGCACATGCTGCCTTAAAGAAACTTTCATGCTCCGCTTGTTTCTGCACACTGGTTATGGAAAACAGGGAAATTCAGGTAGAAAACAGTGTCATGGTAGTGAACCTAACGAGACGAGGGCTGAAATTTCCACAGCCATGTATCGTCAACATAATTCTGGTAACGAAGTTAGTTGTGCAGAAACTGTCATTGGGAGAATACGCAAAGACTTTCTCTCATGCAGTGACCAACGCGGTATCGTTTCTTCGCAGGCATTTTCCTTGCTGGAACCGCATACCGACATTGATACATGCGAAAATGGCCTCACCGCACAAACTGTCTAGCGCTTGGTAGTTCGCACAGCAACCAATGTCTTCTTGAACAACTTCTGCAGACTGAAAAATGACGACATGCAAGACAATGTGCAGAAGAAGGCCGCAGCACGGAAAGCAGCAATGCTGAAGAAAAAGTGATGTTCGAACGGTTATCTGGTGTCGTATGGTTTCTTCTTACGAGGGTAAAACTATGTGCAGAATGCTTCACTTGTGCCCGAGAAAGCTTCTCAAAGACATTTCATAGTATTTTTCACCCATCACAGACTCGTACAACACCAGCAGAAGCGAGCGCGACGCTCCAGAATAACCGAACGCAGCGCCCGCACGGACACATGGGGTGACGTCACGCAACCATCGGAAAGGCCTTAGGAATCTAGGGGGTGTTGGTTGAATGCACGTCTCTCGTGGATGACGTCATGTAGCTAGTTGCGCCATCGCCGCCGTCGTTGACGCGACATTATTCATATGTAGCGCATCAGGACCTACTGCGACACGCTGGAGGTTGCGAGGTCCTCGCTCATTCGACTACAGCCTCTTTGTTTTCCGAGTAATTCTAGTAAAGATAACAAACGATGAAGAAGCACCATAACCAGCTGAATATCTGATAATGTATATCACGCTCAGTGCGCCGTTCTGGACCGTTCCGTTAAGCCTACCGAAATTCCGGTATATAAAAACCTATATCGAATGTGCCGACATATACATTACCCTTACGGCGTTATTTGAACAGCATGCAATCTCGGTTCAGTTTTTTTTTTTTTGGACGCATGAGCGACATGCAAAAATTTATTTCGATTTAAACCGTATATAAACTTGCGGAAGAGAAATAGGATTTAGGGATAGCGGAAACTGGCGTAGAGTGGCGAGTTCGGAGTATTTAGTCTTGGAATATCTGCTGCTAGTAAATGCAAAAGCTGTCTGCAGCTCCACAATTACATGCTTCAGAATGCAGAAATTAGTTCATAGGTTGCAGTGTGAACCTTACTCGCTGCGATCTTTACAAACATGATATCTTTCAACAGGGTATGTCTGAGCTTTGCTGTTAATTTCTGCTGTCTGCGAAGGATAGACCTGAACCCACTGTAGAGCTCAACACTATCAGCAACATTCTTCTTAATGTTCTATACCAGGAGGTGTAGGGATAGAAGCTCCTAAGTGCGTCAAATGGCGACGAGGGTGTGTGTGGGGAGTAACGACAGATCGAGATCGTGAGAGGGGGGGGGGGGGCTGTAATCCCCGTGATACCGTGCATATATTAGAATTCTGCTTTTAGCTCACAGCATCTGTCGGTCATTTAGCATGTAAGTTTTGGAAACATCGAGACAACGTATATTCCACCCGAAGCCGGCTTAATTAAGGCCAAGTATAGCGTGCTACCAACATTGGACAAATATTTTGAAAGTGAAGCGTACCCTGGATTGTTGAAGGGGATCTTGGCGATTTTTAGGCAACTGCTTTTTATAGCGGTTGGTTCACTTAGATGATATATTGAGATATGTCCTTAAACATTGCAGATATGTCCGACGCACCTCCAAGTATTGAAAACGAGTACAAAATTTTGCACGCGGATCACCAATGCATTATTCTCATCATTGGTCCACTAAATGGAGGTAAGCACCTAACATACTAAAATTGGTCAGGATCTTTTCAGTCTAAATAAAATTGTTATAGTCAACCAACTGACGCCCGAAACTGTTTTTTCTCTACCCATCTCTAACCTCTTCATACAAATTTTTATGGCAACAAATAAATCTTGGTAAATATAGGAAAATATCCACTTTTATTGCACCATTTGTATAAAACTGAATACGGAGTACGCTACACGTATATCTACTTGGGAAAATAGCGGCCCTCGGCGCACAAGCGATCGAAATGCTTGTCAATCAATTTGGTAAACACAATAAATTATTCAAGGCCCTAACAATTTATTTAACGAGAAGGTACATTGTGCAGCAGTGAGAAGGATATAACGCGGAAGTAATCGGGGCAAGATCTTATACTGAGAATATAGGCATAAAATTATAATGCAATTCAATGTTATGCGAAAGGGATCACACGCGCACTATACCACGATTTCGTATAGTAATGTCCGAGCGGCATGTCTTGGTCAATGCCACAAAAATGTCCGAGAAAAACAGTCACTTTCGTGGTATTATTGTACAGTTCAAGATAATTTAACACATGGGCGCTATAACGTAAAATGATTCCAAACTGTTCTGATTCCAAGCTCCTGACGTGATTTACGCAACCACCGACGCAAGCATCGCGCGGTGACCCGCAGCGTTGTCTGAACAACCCAATCAAACACTCTCCTCGTTTATAATAGGTCAGCTTTGTTCGCTTTCAAAACCAATATCATTGTCTACACTCAGCGGTTTTTCTTATCTAATTGGCTGACAAGAGGCGAGGAACACGCTCTAGTGGAGAAGGTTTCGATGGGTCGAGCCAGCACAGTGAAAATAGATAACCGTATGAAGAGGGTGGTGCCAGCTTCTCCGATTGGTCCGCTTCGCCTTACTTGGCTTGCGGTGGCTGGTTGAAAATTGCGGCGGCGTGCAACGTAAGGATAAGAATGCCGCTAAAACAGATCCTCAGCAAGGAAGAGTTGGCAGAGCGATGTCGTATTCGTGCCGAAAGGGCTCGATAACGTTTTACTGCCACGCAAAAAAGGTTTATCATGCGCAAATAAATACATGCTCACCGGCAGGTGCGAGTTGTGAGGGCTTGTGCGATCGGCTGGCAGCCATCTTCTATTCTTTTCAGAGCGGGGCAGTGTGTGACTATTCAGAAAATTTTCAGATTTGTTCGGCATATTAATGCTTTTTTTTCGCATGCGCGTCACTTTGACGTGGTGAGCTTTCGCGGTTTTGTGAGGTCGCGTGACAGACAGGCGAAGTGGGCGTAGCCAGAAAACATTGGACCAATAGCAGAGGGCTAATGGTGAAGAGGCGTCGAATCAGGAATGATTATTTTTCTTTTGCGCGGTTTAATCATGAATAATCTGTGTGTACACGTTATATCAGATGGGGAGCTATCACGGTTTTCGTTACCTCGCGTGACAGACAGGCGAAGTTGGTAGTGGCCCGAATATGTTTTGACCAATCGTGGAGGCTGATTGCAGAAATTGTAATCAAAACAGTTTGGAATAATTTTACCTTATAGCGCCCTTGCACTGGTAATAATTATAATAAATTTTTAGTCCATCCTCAGTCGCTTTTTGCCAAATCAGACAAATTGCTTTCCAACTTCTTCGAGTTATAGCTGATAAGCAACTATGTAGCCTGTTCATCCATGATGTAGTGTCAGATGCATGCGAATCTGTATCCAAGTGGCTAGAGCTCATTCTTGCCGTCAACGTCTGAGAAAATGCGCATCCATTTGGTTTTGGTTGCATTGTCACAGATGACGAAGAGATCACGAGGTCTGCGCTTTTGATACAGTGAGTTGACACGGAAAATGAATACTCAGCATCTACATGGTCCCCTACCACGCCACGTTAAATCTTCATCGCTGTCTATAGAAAAAAAAAGCATTAAAGAAAAGCTATTTTACTATATTTAGGAATCATGAGCAGACGGATACTTTCACCCGTTACACGGCGGCGCTGTTTGAAGTATCTCAATGCGGTAAATAAAAACATGGAGATTGTACATCCGTGATATACCAGTCGCTAATGACAACCGACTTGAACAAGTGTTATATCCCTGAACGGTCTTTGGGCCGCTGGAGGGTATATCAATTCAATTGCAACTTTAATCTCTTGTGATCGACTACGTGTGCAGGAATTGGTTCACTGGCGTCATGTACATTGTATTTCAGAGCGTACAAAGAGAGAATATCTAAAGACATAGGCAGCGTAGAGTAACACCAGTTGCCCTCAATTGTGCAACGTGCTGATCAGCAGTAAATCGATGTTATCTCGCCCAGCTTTCCATTCTATTCCGTACGGAATATAGCAAGCGGTTGTGCGAGATCATTTAACAAAATGAGCGCACCAAGATATTTTATTTGAGGGTCGTTATACTCGTATCATCGTCGTCATAATCGCCACCATCATCATCGTCAGCTGCAGCAACCCGTCTGCTATATCAACTGCAGGACGGAAGCCTCTTCCAGCAATATTCCATTACCCATGTTTTCCGCTAGCTGATTTCAGGCAGGGCCTGCAAATTTTCTCATTTCATCACCCCACATATTTTGCTTTCATCCTCAACTGCGCTATCCGTCACTTCATACCTATTATGTAATTCTATTGGACCACCGTCTATCTGCCCTACCCATTACAGGGTCTAATTGCATTTCTTTCTGTTACTATCAACTAGGGTATCGTCTATTCCCATTTGTTAAGCAGAAGATGTTTCGCTCAATCGCTCATGGCGCGGTCTCCATCTTACTCACGAGCTTTTTTGTTAACCTCAAAGCTTCTGCTCCATGTTACCACCGGTAGAACGCAATGTTTGTATACTTTTCTTTTCCACGCAAAGGTAAGCTCCCTCTCAATATTTGCTAATGCCTGCCGCATTCACCCCAACGCATTTTTATTCTTCTGTAAGTTTTCTTCTCATGATCATGGTACCCTGTGAGTATTTGACCTATCTAAGCTTACTTCTGCAGACTGTGGAGGATGACTGGCGATAATGAATTATTGCTCTCTTGCCTGGGTATTGAACGCTACCTCTGTCTTCTGTATTCTATTTTTCAACGCTACTCTTAATCTTTCTTGTCTAGGGTCCTCAAGCATATGTTTTAATTTATCCCCAGTGCTATTGAAAAGGACTTCCTCTGGAAACCGAAGGTTGTTGAGACATTCGACGTAAATTCTCACTCCTAAGCCTTCCCAGCCTGATAACTAGTATACGTCTTCTAGGCATGCAGCGAATAGCATTGGATATATTTTGTCTCCTTGCCTGACTCTTTCTAAATAGGTATTTTTTTTACTTTTCTTCTGGAGAAACAAGCTAGTTGTGGACACTGTAGATATTTCCCAAGATATTTGCTCAAATCAGGTCAAAACTTCACTTCAATCAGCCAACAGAACAAACTGGCTTCACGAAGGGCTGCTATGCAATGAATCACATCCTCGTCATCAATCAGCTAACTGAGCAATCTGCGTAGTACAATGCAGATGAGCAGATATTTTATTTGAGGGTCATTATACTCGTATCATCGTCGTCATAATCGCCAACATCTGTAGCTGGTGACTATTCAGAAAAGTTTTCAGATTTGTTCGGCATATTAATGCATTTTTTTTCGCGTGCGCGTCATTTTGACGTGGTGAGCTTTCGCGGTTTTGTGAGGTTTCATCAGTGCGGTTTCATCAGTCATCAGCTAGCCATCGCCACCTCTCTGTAGCGCTTTCATAGATAACGAAGCGGCATTTTTAAGGCGACGTCCTTAGGGGCCTATGGTGGCGGTGGCCTTGGCGGTGACCTTGCAGTGACCTTGGCGAAACTGTGCCATGACGAAAACTGGCCGACACCGCAAAGAGTAAAAACACGAATAAAATGCTTGGATTGACGACACATCAGGAAGGCTCCCGCAAACATATATTTGTCGCTTCGAAAAGAAAATTTCGTAAATTACGGCCTGGCTGGGAATCGAGCCCGGAACTTTACGGTGCGAGACGAGCAGGCCTACCGGAAGCAATATTGCCGGAACTCTCCCGTAACACACACAAATTGCATCAATTTTTTTCCAAAGAAAGCAATACCTAATTAAACATATAATTGCACTTTCAAACCTGCATGCATACATTTTGTGCGGACAGCCAGAGCTGCTCATGACATGTTTAAAATCTGTCGGCTTATGTGGTGAGCAATTTAAGTATGCCTGGTGCTCTTCGAAGGTGCCTAAGGAAAGTAGTTGACAGTGTCCGCTTTCCGCCCGTGCGTTTTTGTAATGATTATCTTTTTTTGATGTCACGGGTGAAATTTTACACGGATACAGTTGATATGATCTTACCGGTTGCTATGTACCAAGTCATGAACAGTGGAGGACAGTGACATGACGTTTTAAAGCGTGTTAAAAAATGCAGGTGCAACCAGTTAATAAATCAAGTAACATGCCGGTATTTTGACGCTTCAGGCATTTTTACAATAGGGGTTTTTTCATTCACACTGGCGAGCAAACTGACTTATTTGTCAACAACTGGAGACAATCGACCACATTTCTATGCATTGATAGGAAGGGGTTTATTTCTGCGCCTTCCTTGTCAGGGCGGCGCGGAAATAAACTTGTCATTAAATACCTTAGGTAATAAATTTCTGTGCCAAGTGCCTGCCCGACTGCACAATTCAGGTGGCGAGTGAGTAAGTGAGTATAACGTTATTATTGGTCCAGTGCAGATGCGGAGGTTGCCCCGCGCCAGCCGGCTACTCCCGCGCGGGGACCGGCAGGTCTGGCCTACCGGCCCTGTGCTGGCGCGCTATACGGCCACATTTGGTCTTGAAGGTTTGTGCTGTGCAGAAGCGCATTCCACTCGGTCTTGCCGTATGTCGGGCCGAGCGACCCGCACTCCCACAACGTATGTGCTAACGTAGCGGTCTGCCCGCAAGCGGTGCAGGCGGCGTCAGGGACTTTATGTGGATAGATTTAATTTAAATATGCCAATGACGGATACGAGTGGGTTTGGAGTAAGCGCAGTGAGAGTGCCTGTGCGCTCTTTAGTTTTGAGTGTGAGGGCGGGCAAACCCTCCTTGCCATGTAGTAATCTTTGGTAATCTCGTTGTGTGTGGATCGAGTATCTTTATGTCCTGCGTTGCCGTCGGCGCTGCAGCCGTCGCCAATATCTACAACAGTGCCGTCGGTGAGCGCGCGCGCTGCTGCGTGGGCCGACTCGTTGGGGTTGAGGTTGACGCCCTTTACTGAGCCGACATGCGCGCGAAACCAGTAAATGGTGTGAGGGACGATCCCCTCCTTGGCGTTCAAGATCCTGGCCCCTTGTATTGATATGCGGCCCTCTTGAAAGGCTCTGACTGCCGCCATTTGAGTCGCTGTACACCTCTCCACACCGACCATCTAGCAGAGCGAGTGCGATGGTCAGTTGTTCGGCCACCTGCTGGTTTGTTGTGTGTACTGTGGCGCAGTTCGTAGTCGAGCGAGTCTGTTCGACGACCACCGCCGTGAACTTATTGCCGTCTCGATATGCTGCAGCGTCGACGAAGCTTACACTTCTACTATCCATTCCTAGTTGCTTGAGTAGTGCCGTCGCTGTCGCCCAACGCGATCCTTCGTTGTGCATAGGGTGAACGTTGCGCGGTATGGAAGCAACGGTGACGTTTTATTTTACATTTTTGGATATCTACTCGCTGTTTCTTTCCAACTGCATCGGGTTGAACCCTAATTCGGCAAGTATGTGTCGACCGGTTGTCGTGGTGAACAATATGGCAAGCTGAGAGCGTTCCTGCGCTTCCGCAATCTCGGCCGCAGAGTTGTGCACGCCAAGTTTGAGTAGATTCTCGGTATGTATGAGTACGGGAAGCCCCAACGCTTTCTTGACGATATTCCTGATAATAGCGTCGAGCGTGTCCCATTCCGACCTGAGCCAATTGTGCATGGTGACGGTGTAGGCAAGTGGCAGAACACGAAAGCATTGGTGAGCCTTAGCAAATTTTCCTCCCTGAGGCCCCGATGTCTCCCGGAGATCTTTTGACGAGCCGAAAAGCGTTGTCTGTCTTGGCGAAAATCTTGCGCAGAGAGGTGTCGGTGCCACCCTTTACTTGGATAAACATGCCGAGGACCCTGATGGTGTCTACCCTCGGAATTTCCTTTCCGTCTCTGGTGTAAAGATGTATGTCACTTTCTTCCACGGGTTTCGATCCCTTGGGTCGGGAGCTCCATTCCGTACTGTAGAGTAGAAGCTCCGACTTGGTGGATGAGCATCTGAGTCCCGTTGGGCGCAAGTACGATTCCACCTCAACGATTGCGTCCTGCATGACACCTTGTACCGGCCTTCGCTGCCTCCAACGCACCAGAGCGTCATGTCGTCGGCGTAGATGGTATGCTTTATGCCGTCTATGCTGGCCAGTCTCTTGGACAGTCCAATCAAGCAAAGATTAAAAAGCATCGGATAAATCACAGATCCCTGGGGCGTGGATCGATGTCCTAGGGGTACGTATTCAGAGAAGTTCCCGATGCGCAGCCTCGCTCTTCTGCCAGACAGTAATGATCTGGTGTAGTCGTAAGCCTGGGCCCAAGTTTGAGGTTCGCCACCGTCTCCAGGATGAATTCGTGCTTGCTGTTGTCGAAGGCCTTCTCCGGGTCTAAGCCAAGAATGGCCTTGGTATTCCAGGAGTACCCATCGATGACTTGGTGCTTAATGAGCCTCATTGCGTCCTGCGTTGAAAGACCGGCAAGAAAACCGATCATGTTATGTGTATAAATGTCGTTTCCCTCCAGGTAATCGTTAAGTCTTTTGAGGATCGCGTGCTCTGCCATCTTTCCCACACAGAACGTGATGGATATGGGGCGAAGGTTCTCGACGGTAGGCGACTTCCCTGGCTCGGGGATCAATACGGTGTCGGCTAGCTTCCATTCCTCCGCGACATCAGCCGTTTTCCACGCGTCGTTGATGAAACTGCTTATTCTATGGATGTGTCGTCGAGGTTTCTGAGGCTCCTGTTGGCGATTCCGTCTGGCCCTAGAGCCGACTTACGAGCCAACTTACGGAGCACTCGCCAAATTTCATTCTCTGAGAAGTGTACATCTAGTTCTGGTAGAGGGGGGCCGCCGTATTCTGGGAACACGCCGTCTTCGCCCTCATGTTCCACAAGAAGGTACTTGGATACTAATAGAGCAACAACCTCCTCTAACGCCTGCCCTTTGGTAGCCTCATGTAGGGCACGGGCTAGGATTTGTCTCTGGTTTGGCCTTAGTACTGTGATCATCCAAGAGGTGCTTCAGACGGGGATAGAATTTGCCGTTTCTGATTTGCCTGTCGACGGACTCACAGAGCTCGTCCCATGCTGTTTGCTCAATGTGTTACAATGTTCCTCCATTTCCTTGTTCAACGTTGATATCTTCTTCCGCAGCCTACGATTGTGCTTCTGCTCTTTCCGTCTTCCTAATAGGGCTTCCTTGGCTTCCAGCAGGTGGGCAAGTCTGCTGTCCATCTTCTCCGCGTTGAGGTCCGATTTTACCTTTTTGGTGGCAGCGGTGGTATCTTTGCGGATGCCCTCGTACCGTTTCTCTAGGTTGTCTGGAGCATCGGCCCTTGTACTGCGGATGTTGTGAAAGAGACCCCAGTCAATCACCGTGAACTCACAGATCCTGCTGCGATCCACCATTATTGAGGTCTCCAATACGTAGTGGTCGCTGCCAAAATCCATGGCGGTGCTGGTCCGTGCAGTCTTTTTGACAATCTTGATGAAAGTGAGGTCTTGCGTCGCGTTTCTGGTCACCAAATTTGCCACCCGCGTAGGGATAACTTAATTTGTTATTAGGGTTAGGTCTAGCTCATTGGCGTCTTGCCAGAGGTCCCGACCCTTGCTTGACTCGTACAGGTATCCCCATAAGCCATGCGGGGCACTGAAGTCTCCGACTATGACGAAGGGGCGGGGGCCTGCTAGTTCCAATGCCTTCTCGAGTAGCGTTTTGAACTGCTGGCGCCAGTGCTTGGGATTACTGTAAGCGTTCAGCACAAAAACACTGTTACTGCGTTGGTTGTGCGGCGGTGGGTTAAGCAGGATCTCCACCATCACGTGTTCGACCTTGCAGCTCGCCAGCTTCAGGTCGTAGGAGAGGTATGTTACCTTTTTATCTATAAGTGTGCAGATCCCTCGTCCGCCTGGCTGCCCGGGGACTTCCCTGTAACCAGTGAGGGATGTTGTAGAGGCTAGGGTCTCTTGCAGTGCTGTAATTTGAGGTTTATCCGTCAGTGTTCTAAAGTACTGCTGCAGGAAGGCTCTTTTACCGGCGCACCCCCTACAGTTTCATTGCCAAATATGGAGATTTCCTTTATCATTGTCCATTATCATTTCTACTTTCATCTCCCCTCTGCGAGGTCAGTAAGGCTCGAAGATTCTGTCCCTCTGCCTGGGGCTCCCCTGGTCTATCGGCGACCCGGGCGTGGTCATTTTTCACGTTGCTTGCCGACGCTCCTTGTGATCCAGATTTGTGCTGCTTGGAGCGATTTTTGAGCGCTACAATGCGATCGTTCGTTGCTCCTAGCCCCTTGCAGGGTCGTTGAACGCAGTCTGTTCTGCCCAACGGTTATAGTGAAGCTAGCTACACTGTTTGTCACCCTCTTGATGTTCTCTGTCACTGCCATCCAGCGCTTGTTTAATCTCATCTACCTGAGTTTCTGTATGTACTACCTTACCCACTATCGTACTACGTTTGATTGTCATGCTCCCTTCCCCAGCAGGAGCCGGCACCAGCACCGGCGTGTCGGTTGTTTCATGTTCGGTGTTGCTATGCATCGTAATTAGCATTTTTTTTTAATTTCTTCCATTTAGTTGGCCATTATGCTAACCGTTTCCTTAAGCTCTGCGCTTTCCCTTCTGAGTCACGATGCTTCCGCGTCCGTAGCATGCTCTGGTGGCGGGTTGAATTGCATTAGATGGTCGCCGTTGTTCTGACGAACACTGTCGGTCCAGGTTAGGGTCGACTGTCTCCTGGCCTGGACCTCACTGGCGTGGCCTGCCGCAGGTATCTTGAGCGCCGGGGCGTATCCATGGCTGCAACGTGGTCCGGTGCCGGCCCTGGATGTGCAGCGTACAAGTAACTGGAGCGGGATCTCAAACGGGACCCTGGGCTTGGCCTGGAGGTGGAGCAACTCCTGCCGCCGCCTGTTGTTCTTGATATCCCTCGTGATCTTGATCGGTCTCTCAGAGCCGGTGGTCCAGACTGGTACCGTTGATGACCACCGTTGAGCTCGGGGAAGGCGTCCAGATCGATAAATGGGGAACTCTCCTGAGCGACGCGGACCCTCAGGCCTCGCCTGCGTCTAACGACATAGGGTGTTTGATATCTTTCCTTGCATTCCCGGGCCGCAGTGAGGTGTTTGCAGCCGCATAAGCTACATTTCGGTTCATAAGCGTGACCTTTTTTCTGCTTGATGGGTTGTCTGCAGCCCCTGCAGAACGAAGCATCGGGTGTTGGGCAGACGGCGGAGCGATGTCCTAGTCGGCCGCAGGCATAGCAGACGTCTACTTGTTGCCTGTATAGAGTGCAGTTGATGAAACGTAGTTGGGAACCTTGTACCCGTCGAATAGTGCTATGAGGGTGCCGGTGTTCTTGATTCGTTTCGCTCCGAGAGCCAGTGGATTTCATGTATTAACGATCTTGCGATCGATGATTTCTGGGCCATCGCTGAGCACGAAACCACCGATGACTCCTTTGCAGGTGGCATGCGGGGCCGCCACGTATGCACTGACTTCGTGGTCCTGACCGGCCACCGTGATAGCTTCGACATTGACGTAGCGCTGGGCATTCTCTTGGCTCGGAGTACTAATCAAGTGACCAAAGAGACGTGTTTGTGCCACTGCTGGCGCGTTCGTCGTCGTCGTCTTCCAAAGCTGCCTCCGATGCCGCTAATCATGCCAGCATTCCCATACTGCCCCTCGCACTCGTTCCACTACTCGCGCGTTCGTCGGCGTCTTCTTCCACAGCCGGCAGGCTTTCGCCTTCGCGTTTTACAAACGTGTGCCAATTGCTTCATTTTATTCAGTATAAATACCAGCGGTCATGAAGGCATATCGTAATCTAGGAGTACAAGAGTCATGCGGGAATGTATTGAGACATATTGTCGTATATCATTCTGAAAACACTACAACGTGACTGTAAGAAATTCCTTAAGCACACGAAGAATATGACCTAATCATGACATGGGACTGAAGCCTTAACTGAAATTCAAACGCTTACTTATAGAGCTTATCAACAAGTGGGAAGAGCTCTCAACACCTACAGACAGTAAAATATATTCAGAATAACGCGGCACACAAAATGAAAATATGAGTAAAATTTCAGCCAAAAATTGGGCACGTGATTTTACCCACCGTTACTTTTCACGAAGTTGTTTCTCCAATAGCGCTGTCGCTCGGCGTAGGATACGCCTACGACATCCCACATTTCTTAAACGTTTCCAGCCGTTGTATAGCGAAAGAAGCGTGTTTGGTGATACTTTCACGGGCAGTTATCCAATCTAGCGCACGAGGACGCAGCGAGAGGAAGACACTGAAGGCGCGCCTCGGCTCGTCCTTGGATTTCGCCATATTGTCTCTTGTACATAGGCTACTGCAAATACATATTTCTCCGCTCGTCCTCCTTGTTGCAATATTTCGCATACATCGCGAGTCATGTTGCACATTCTCGAAAGTACGCAACTAACAGCATTAACTTGTCATGCAAGATCAGACATCTATAAGGACTGAACCATGAGATGAGTTTTGACGGCCAACGTCTGGGCTCTCTTCACTATTGTTCGGATTCGAACGTTGCTTGTTCTTTTGGGTAGAAGTATGTACAAAGAGAGAATTAATGTCCAGCAAGCATTAAATCTTTGAGCTCTGGAACTCCATATTGCCAATATAAAGGTCTTCTTTTCAGCAACTCCACCTGGGCAACACGAATTATTGCGGCTGCAGAATAGCGTGTCTTGTCTCTAAAGCGCTGTTTAATTGGTTGGCCAGCGGCACACTCTGCCATTTCACCAATTCCCTTTCTCTCTTTTTTCATTATGAAATTGCGTCAAACATGTTCACAGTAAAAAAAAAAGCTTCCCGAAAGGGTGCATAACTTAACGCACGTAATATTGCGCCAGACAGCAATGTCTTAATCTGTATTGCGAACAAAAAAAAATCACCGCATATCCACGGTGTGAATGATGATGAGTGGGCGAAGCTCCGGAGGGAATCATCGGTAAACCGTGAATCTTCCGTGTAATTCGCCCAGTCTCACCGCACTAAATCGAACGATTGACTTCCACCAACGACACGCGCCATATGTGACGTTTTCCTTTTTTATAACAGCGCCCTTCATTATAATTGCACCATCTCCCGCTTAAGGGGACGCTAGCACAAACGCGTTAGACACGTGCAGTACTCTCTAGTAAGGGGGAGAGGCCACAGCGTCTTACGCAGCCGTTTACACATGCCGGAACGTGGACCGCGTTTGCCGACGCCATCAGCGTTCATAAATACGGGGGTAAGGCGGAGAGGCCACAGCGTCTTACACCAGCTTCTTACACGGCCCGTAACGCGCTAGCACAAACGCGTTAGAAACGCGCAGTCTTTGGTTAATATTGGGTATTAAAAAACATTTTATTTCGCGTTCCTGCAATCCAGTATTGTCTTCGTTTCCATTTAGTTGATTAAATTTTTGTACTGATCGTAGTGCAGCTATTAGAAAAAATGTTTATATGGCCTGTATTAAAAATTAATTTTTAATGTCTACTAAAAAAACCGGCAGATCCCACGCCCTGTGGGAATCCGTGTTAGCGAAGCAGTGTGCGGGGAGCCTACCAAGTTAACGAAACGACCATGAGAGTACCAAGACGTAGGCGGCTGTTTCATGTCCTACATGACACGCATCTTATTAGTCCTCAGAAGTTTATTTAGTTATGCCTAAGAGACCGGCGAAAGCCTTAGTCATGCTTATGACTCTGACTTCGACCATCAACATTTAGCCTTTTCCTTCACTAAGTACATCCGAACCCATTCCATCAGTTTTGAGTGTTATTTGTTTTTCGTTGTGTCATTGTCATTTTTGCTGAGTCATGCTCATGACTATGACTTCTACCACCATCTTTTAGTGTTTCCTTCACTTTGTGTCCACGTCTGAACACATTCCAGTCGTTTTTGAGTGTTAATCAATTTTCGCTGGGTCATTGTCATTTTAGGCGGCTGTTTCATGACCTGTACGATGCGCATGTCATGCCATTCATATCATGACCTGTCATTTATGTTCGTCATACACTCTTATGATACTATGCCAATTTTGGCATAGTATGATAAGCACCAAGACGTAGGCGGCTAGATAGATAGATACTGTCAAATTGGCAAATGTTCGCCAAGAAATGCTTCGCATTTAAAATAGAATTTACCACTGCATTGAACTGGAAAAATTATTTCACAATATATTGCGTAATAACTATGCATTTCTTTTTCAGTGGGGAGAGACTGTGTGTACTGGACGAAACAAAGCCGTGTTGGAGCGGCAAATTTCGAATGTGATTTCATTTTCGAGCATTATTGCAATATGCCTGTGACTGTCCTAAGCGACATTAACAAATGCAAATAGCTGCAATACTCGAAATAAATGCGATATAGTTGGTGTGCAGTAGTAGAGTTGTGTTATATCTGATGCGACCGAAGTGTGTCGTTTTTATTGCAACTGCGGTTATTTGAAAGTCAATAATATAACAATATATATTTTAGCATCAAACCTACATGCAGCTTTCGAGCCAAGGCCCAGGTCAAAAAGGCTTCTCGAGCCGTATCCAGGGCTCCAAAGAGTAGAGGCAAACTACAGCTCCGAAAGTGGAATGCGTGGTTAAACAACGTGTACATACAAAAAGTTATACATGTGAATTAGGCAAAACTGACAATTTACTTTAAATAATGAATCAAGCATCAGTAAAAAAATATATATACTACAGGCTGCTCTTTATAGGCGATGCAGATATTTTTGTAAAAAGGTAATGTGCTCAGTGGCCGTGGCGTTTTTGCCAACGACTTCCCAGGCGAGGTGGACATACTTTGCCGCCAATAACGTGATCATTAGATGACTAATTACCTTTTTATTATTACTTCGGGATCAGTTGTTCAAATGGCAAATTCAGAAGCAGTTACATTTTATGCAGACTCATTTTTCTAATCCTGAAAATTGCACCTAATTTGAAATTATTATCACCGAATTTCAAAGCTTAATCGAAGTAATATCGAGTTCGAGCGCGTCCCCATAGTGTGTCAGACGACAACGCCCCTTAATGAAAGTGTCGTGAAATTTGAATCATAGCACATCGCGGTCATTACTGACCCAACGCACAGCAGTACATGCTTGTCGGGCAATCAGTAACTGCCGTGACTGGCCCGCGACGTTCAGTTTCGTTTCCGCGCGCTTGTCGTCTTTGGGCGCTTCCGTCGGATCTGATAGCTGGAGCGCATTTTCTGCGCGCTCTGTCAGCTCGGTTTCGACATCGCCCGAATTTACGGCTGAAATTCGGCGATATATATCGCGAATTCAGTGCAGCTTTCAATAATTTTGAAAGATGAAGGTGCAACAAGATGTGACAGTCTTGGAATTCGCCATTTGAAAACTGCCCCAAGACACAATAAGAAAAAACAACGCACCATCCCGGCCCTGCGAAAGCAGACGTCCCGCGAAGATGTTGAAAACCACCAGTACAACTGTCCATGGGGGTATGCAACGCTTCGTGGCTTTGAGAAGTTGTAGTAATGCTATTTTGGAGTAATGGTAGTAATCAGAGAAACGGTACCGTTGACTACACGTCGCCGTCCAAGCAGTGCTGCAACAGCACTCATATCAGTTGATAGGTGGGTTGTTTTATATAGGAAAGCCTTGGTACATCGTTCCCCACGTCGCAAGCTGCCGTCGCCGCGGTAGCTTGCACAACAGCAATTTTTACTGCAGAACGTATGTGAATCGGTACGTGCCTCGCCTTGCCTGTGGGCGCCTTGTCATCGATTCGACATCACGACACTTAGAAGTGTAGTTTTCAGAAAAGAAATATTATGTTGCCAGGCAACAGAACAAGTATAGTACGAGGTCACGTGACATCTGACTATGCTTTACGTAAACGCGTCAACGCGAAGAGCAGCCATTCGCGCGGCAGGAAATTCCCTGGTTTTACGGCTAAATCTGAACAATTTTCCGTAAATAAGAAACGGTCATTTCCGTACAAAGGACACCCGTAAAATGTGGACCGAAATACAAATTACGAGTGCTTTCGTATTTAGGAAACGGAAGGCTCTCTATGCTGAATCTCCGCTATACATGTAGTTCAACCATACAGGTGCTTCCCCTATTCAGAAAACGGAAAACTATGTATGATGAGAATTTTGAACTATACGGTTCGAGCGTTAAAATACTGGTGCTTCCTGTATAATGAAAATGGAAGACGTTTTATGCTGAATGTGTACTATTCGGTCCAGCAGTTAAAATACAGGTGTTTCCGAAATTACGTTTCACAGAGCATATTGATTGTTGGGAGAATGTACTTTCGGGGACAAAAGTGGGCCCAGGATGGGCGAGCGTCATCTGTATATTATCACTGCGCTATCTGCGGAAATCAGCCGCGCTAAGCGGCTGAAACTCGCATTCGGCAAGTGCATACGTGGCCCACGGTTTCCAGTGGTATTGAACGAAGATAATACACTGGCGGAATCTGGCTGATAGCGCAGCGATCGAATTCGGTCGACGCTGGCGCGTCCTGGGCACGTTTGTGCCCGATAGCACATAACCTTGAGTACAACTGTAGCAACAGCAGCTCATAGCGTTGCTGTAATGCCTCTAGCCTGGCAAGTACAGCAGATTCCAGACGTGAAGTTTTTAATCTATGCGGATGACGTCTCTTTGTGGTCCGTGCATGAAGATGTATATCGACAAACTCAACAGCTTCAAGAAGCCCTTGATGTTCTGCACAACTACGCTCGGAAACCAGGGTTGGACATTTCCGCCCAAAAATCAAGCTATGTTGTGGTGTCCAACAAGAAAGGACGCACAAGAATCACGCAGCAACCCTTTACATTTAAACTCGGCACAGTGACAATCCCTGAGGCTTCTGAGGTCCGCATACTGGGTCTCAATATTCACCACTCCGGCAGTAGTGCACACTGGCTCCGTAAAATCGGACAGACTTCGAAAAAAACACTTCACCTTATTCGTCGCATTGCAGCAAAAGCAGCTGGAGCTCGTACTGACGTAGCTCGACGGCTGGTACGTGAGTCTTGCAGCCACGAATTTTATATCAGGCACAATTTCAACGGCTAACTTTGGCACAGTTGGCACAGTTAGAGACGATTAATCGCGATGCTATGCGCACAATTACAGCACTACCACGAATCACTCTGATACCAACCTTACAGGAACATGCCCAGCTCAACACAATTGCAGAGCTAATTTTGCAACGTGAAAAAGCACGTGAAATAAAAAAGCAACTTGTTCCGGCTGTTGCTGCGTTGCATGCTCATTTTCAACGCGGCTGTCGGATTGACAATCAGCCCTATCCAATGCCTCCCTGGGAATTCACCAGCATCACAACTATATTAGCCAACGAAGTTACGACGCAGCGATACAACAGGTATTATTGACGACCACAATATGACCGATGCGTCATGCGCTAACACCTGCAAAGTCTATACGGATGCTGCTATTCTCCCAGACGGCGGGAGGACATCATTCCTTAGTACTACGCATAATTTGATCAGCGGCCACCAGCGCTATTTATCTACGGAACACAGCGCTCTAGTAATGGCATTTCAAGCCATCCACGACGCTGTGCAAGATGCGACATCTAAACTGCCTACCATCAAACAACTAGATATCTTCACTGATTCTTTAGCTGCTATTCAGGAACTGAAGAAGGTTGACAAGGCGATGGAAATCTGCGAGACAATACACACTATGAATAGAAAAACAGCTACTTGCGTCAAGGTACAGTGGATTCAAGGCCATGCAGCTAACCCTCTCAACATTGCTGCTGACCAGCAGGCACGTTGCCCTCGTAATCCCGACCTTCCGTCTATTCCCCTCTCACCTCAACCCCTTAACTTGTTCCGAGCCCATAAAAGTTTTCTCCGGCCCCGTGTGTCTGCTCCCTCCCCCTTCCCATTAGTAGGGTGGAGGAAGTTGTGCTTAGGAGGCTTCGGGCCGGGGTGACCCTTACACCGGCGGACATCTCAAGGTGGAACTGGTGGCATTTACCAGAGGGTGCCTTCGTGTCCATACTGCTTCGTCCCTGTGATGGAAGCAGATGCATACCACCTAATATGGACATGTACTGCTTTACAATCGGAACGCTCGCGTCTCCTACTGCAAGCCGGCCTCCGCTACACTGTGACAACCAGCTATGACCGCTGGATAGCTGATAACAGATTCCACAAAACACTGCTTCAATTCATACACAACACAGGCCTCACAGCACACATATAATACACATTTATATATATATATATATATATATATATATATATATATATATATCAAGAATTATGCCTTAACGGCAAGTCTTTATCGCAGAAAAAAGAAGCGCGGACGCCTGTTCGCTCGAGTAAATGGCCCGACGACAGGTCTAAAACAACCTTCCGGGAAAGGTCCGCGCCAGATCATGACGCACATCGACAGCGAGGATGGCTTCGTTGACGGCTGCTTGGATGAATTCCGAGGCCAGAATACAGGCGACTACCACGAGGAAATGAACGGCAATCGCTTTGAGGGCTGGTTCAATGACGTTCTGCAGAAGTTGCCAGCTGGTAGCGTCATTGTTTTAGACAATGCAGCTTACAATAGCCAGCGAGAAGAGAAATTGCCGACAATGGCCAGGAAGAAGGAAAAGATACAGGAGTGGCTCACAAGCAGGAACATTACTTACGGTGAAAGGATGATAAAGAAGCTGCTGCTTGAGCTGGTGGCATCTCTAAAGTGACACTTTTTGAGCTACATCATAGACAACACAGCTGTAAGGGCCGGTTGCATTGTACTCAGGCTCCCGCCGTACCACTGCGAATTCAATCGCATTGAGCTTGTGTGGGCCAAGGTCAAAAATGGCATTGCTGCGGACAACAGATAGTTCAAGTTGTCCACGGTCGACGCCATCTTGAGGGAAAAATCAAGCAGGTAATGGCGGAAGACTGGAGGAAGAGCATTCAGCACGTGATGGACTTCGAGGGAAAATTCAGACTTGACACGTCTGGGAGTGAGCAAATTCAAGCCATCATCATCCAGCTAGGTGAAGATGACACTGAAGAAAGGGACACCGACTGCAAGCTGTCTGGCATTGAGCCACTCAACAAAGCATAATGGCTTCTTATTGACGAAAGAGCAGTCCTTATTAGGGCTACCAAAATTTTGCCGGTGGTTTCGCAACAGCCATACATCCATTCCGTGACCTCTCAAATAAATAAGCAGTTTCATTTATGGCGTATTCCTAATAATAGAAGCTCATTTCCAATAAGCAACGTCCTGGGCACATCGTGCTCGATATAGAAAGTGGCATAGAGACACATTTAAATGCTAGCATAACTGAATTGAAACACTATTGTTAACCCTTATCATCGTTCGCGGGCTCAAAATGCTCATTCGGGCAGCCACCGTCGAGTTTGACGCGCCCCATAGTGAAATAGCAGTAGTCAGAGCACGCTTTATGGCTCTGTTAGCAGCCTGCACTTTAAATCACAGTCATGTTATAGCCAGTGCGGGCGAAATAGCAGTAGTCCTCACGAAACTGGCAGCCACTGTTAGCAGCTTGCACGCCAAAGCACATTCATGTGGTTTCATGATTTACTGTGGTTATCTGGCTCACACAAGTAATGCAAATAAGAAAACAAACGAAACAAAAAGAAAATTGTGTACTAAGTGCGTTGTGACTTCTAATACATGAGTACGCATTGTTGCATGTAAACACATGATTTACATTCCCACACAAGCTTGCTATAGTGCGCTCCCCAAGTTGGCTAAGTTAGATATCGGTGGAATTTCAATTTATGCCAGGGCAGTGGGCTATATTTTCTTCCAATCGTAAAACACAGGCATGAGGCTGGGCAGCAATTGAAAACGTAGTTTATGGAAAAAGCCTCAATTCAGCCCCACATTTGAGTTTGTTCTACACATAACCGACACGTTCCTCTTATGTTCGCCAAGTAAACACTAAGTAACGACGATATTCCTCGCGGCACTATGAAACATGGCCTAATATGGCCACATAAAGCTTACAAGCACATCTGAGGAACATGTTATCCAAGAGGCTGTATTTCAACCGTGTCGTTTAGGTTCCAACACAAACGTACCATGGCGTATGACCCCCCCCTCCCCCTGCCCTTCCGGTCGTTAAGTTAGATCCCGGACGCGTTTGCAGTTACGCAAGGGCAGAGGGATATATTTAGTTTAATCGTGAGACAGTCAAAATGCTCCGGAGCACTTGAATGCTACAATTATTGTACAGGCCGCAGTTGAGCAATCCACTGTGAACATTGCCAGCACAAAACGCCACACGTTCGCCTAATGCTTATGCAATATCAATTGTGCATAACTTGACCTTCTCTTAGGTCATTTGGTAGCAAAGCGTCAAAAGGCCATATAACGCTTTCGAGCACTTCTAAAAAAAATTCCTCAATGAAGGCACCGTTTGATCGACATAGTCCTAATTAGCACTTAAATTTGCCTTAGCGTTCCCCCTAGGTTAGGTAAATTTGACCTTAGTGGTGTTTCGAGTGAAGCCATGACAGCCGGCTAAATTTTCGAACATTCGTTAAAGTGTCTTATACCGCTTCCGATCTCTTACATACATAAATACTTGCGAGATCGCAAAATAAAGGAAAATAGCCATGTATAAACTTTTGGCAATCTAGAGTTATCTAGGGACATTAAGAAACGTAGTTAAATGGGACATATAAGGCTTTCGATCACAGCGTAAAGGAGTATGTGACAAAAGCTGTATTTCAGTCAGCTGTTCTTCAGTTCTCATACAAATTTGGTACACCATTCCCCATTTTCGATAAATCAGCTCACAGTGCAATGTCTTGTGATGCCCGGGCAGTGGGATACATTTTGTTCCGCTGGTAAAACACATTCATAGCAATGCAGAAGACGAATGCGTGACATACTGCAAAAGTAGCAATTATCCCACACATTTCGAACTTTTCCAACACATTACAATACCTTGACACCAAACTTCGACAAATATAAGCAAAATGCAAATATAGTTTATCGAATACCCGGGAAAACCAAGCATAAACCTGTATGATGCAAGAAACGGGAGTGCGGTAAATATTTGCGGCGTTTCGAATTCTGTCATGAACATGAAACTTGCGTCGCAATTACACTTGATATATCTTCTATTTTACTGCAATGAGAAATTCGTATTTGCTGCAGTTGTGCGTCAGTATGAAACTCTGGAACATTTGACTGGGTAACTTTCTAAAGACTGTAAATAACATAAGCACACTAAACATTTATCATTGGTCAATCATGAAATACTGACAATGTCAACAAAATATAAAACTTGCCTTACAAAGTCCACCGTGCAGGCAGGAATAAAGAGCAGCATGCCTAGTTTCACGCATGGAAAGTGAGATAGGACAAGCATTCTGATATTATTTTTCTAGCAGACGTTTTTTGGACACATTTGGAACTTTCGGTACGCATCGCAATTTAAGGGGGCCTCCTTTCGTGAAAATAACAAACTTCAGTTGCTATTAGTGCTCCCAAGAAAGTGCAGAAAATTTGTCAGTGTTTCGTAGAGCGCATATTGACACAATGATGTGGGGCTCACGCACAGCGGGACGGCGCGCGCAAAGGTCGGCGCCGTGAAAGACGACGAAGCGCGTAGGCTGCACGTTCTTCTTCTGGCCCGCCATTAAAGAGAAGCATCTATTTTTCAAGACTCCGTCTTCGATCTACGTTACATTTTTCTGGTGGAGGTGCTGGGTACATGCTACCACTCCCAGATCGAACCCCGCCTACGAGCCCAGTACGAAGTCCGGTCGAGCTGACTCCTGTTCACGTACGGACAAGCCGTCGACTTCAAGGACTGCCACCGGAGCACGAGCCTCTACCCAACCGAGTCAGAACGATGAGTACATCAGTTCCGTCTTCTTCCTCAACTGCACCGACCGAGGTCGTGCTTAATCAGCCGTTAATCCCCAAATCCTTCCATGGGGACACCTTCGAGGATGTTGAGGACTGGCTCGATCACTTTGAGCGTGTCGCAGAATTCAACGGCTGGACTCCGGAGCGCAAGCTACGCAACGCCTACTTTGCCCTCGAGGACTATGCGCGGACATGGTTTGAGAACCGTCAGGCGGCCCTATCAACATGGGACGAATTCCGACGGCAGCTTATCAGCACATATGCCAGCCTCGATCGCAAGGAGCGAGCTGAATCTGCAATTCAGGCGAGAGTACAGCGGCCGAACGAAAGCGTCGCAATGTTTGTCGAGGATATGTGCCGACTTTTCCGACGCGCGGATCCGTCCATGCCGGAAGAAAAGAAGCTCAGGAACTTAATGCGTGGTGTCAAGCAAGAGCTATTCGGAGGCCTGATACGCAACCCACCAAGGACCGTTGCAGAGTTTCTCGCGGAAGCCATATCAATGGAAAAGGCACTGCAGCAGCGAACAAGGCAGTACAACCGCGACGTGTCGACCCTATCACGTGACCATCTCACTATACCTGTTGACAATACCGACGCCTTGCGGGAGCTCATTAGGCTTGTTGTTCGAGAAGAGCTCCAGAAGCTTCAGGTGGCTCCGGCATCGGTACCGCGACTTGCTCTGGCTGAGGTCATCCGAGAGGAAATCAGGCAGGCAGTTCAAGTCCCAGAGCGAAGCGAGACACCACAGCCCGAGATACGGCAGCCACAGCCTCGCATGTCGTATGCGGAAGTTGCGCGAAGTTCGTTGTCGCCGACTTTTCACGGTGTGAGCGACGTGCCGGACTTCCATGGAGTGCGCGCCGTGGAACAAGCAACTGGCGACTTCAGGCCTCGCCGCACGCCATTCATGGCTGAAGCGCGACCACCCCGCAAGAGCGACGTATGGCGCACTGCAGACCGGAGGCCCTTGTGTTTTCATTGCGGTGAAGCCGACCACCTCTACAGGGCAACGTCGTCCAAAGTACGGCGTACGTCCATCACAAAGCACCGCATTATTACGGATGAATCCGCACGTCCTGTTCGCCAGCATCCTTACACAGTGTCTCCAGTGGAAAGGGAAGCGATCAAGCAGCAGGTGAAAGAGATGCTCCAAGACGACGTGATCCAGCCGTCCACAAGCCCGCGGGCCTCCCCTGTAGTGTTAGTCAGAAAGAAAGACAACACGTTACGCTTCTGTGTAGATTACAGAAAGTTGAACCGTGTCACCAAGCGCGATGTTTATCCACTGCCACGCATCGACGACGCGTTGGATCGTCTACAACATGCCAAGTTCTTTTCTTCGTTGGATCTTAAATCCGGATATTGGCAAATCGAAGTTGATGAACAGGATCGTGAAAAAACAGCGTTTGTGACACCTGACGGCCTTTATGAGTTCAAAGTTCTCCCCTTCAGTCTTTGTTCCGCACCTGCCAACTTTCAGCGGATGATGGATACCGTGCTTGCTGAACTCAAATGGCAAACCTGCCTCGTATACTTGGACGACGTCGTCGTGTTTTCGAGCACGTTCGACGAGCACGTCGCACGACTCGAGAGCGTCCTCGCTGCGATCCGTACTGCCGACCTCACCATCAAGCCCGAAAATGCTACTTTGGGTTCCAAGAGCTCAAATTTCTCGGCCATGTCGTTGGTCCTAAAGGCGTCCGACCAGACCCCGACAAGTTAGCTGCCGTCGCCGAGCTTTCACCACCCACAGACAAGAAGGCTGTCCAACGCTTCCTTGGTTTGTGCGCCTATTATAGACGCTTTGTCGAGGGATTCTCGAGAATTGCTGAGCCTCTCACACGGCTTACACGCGACGATGTGCCTTTCATTTGGGCGGACGAGCAGCAGCAGTCGTTCAAAGAATTGCGCCAGCGTTTGCAAGCTGCCCCAATACTTGCTCATTTCGACGAAGACGCAGACACAGAAATCCATACTGACGCCAGCAATGCGGGTCTCGGCGCAGTTCTTGTGCAGTGGCAAGATGGTGCGGAACGTACTATTGCTTATGCAAGCCGCAGTCTCACCAAGGCTGAGAAAAACTACTCAACCACTGAAAAAGAATGCTTAGCGGTTGTGTGGGCAATTAGTAAATTCCGACCCTACTTGTACGGTAGACCCTTTAAGGCTGTCAGCGATCACCACGCCCTGTACTGGCTTGCCAACCTCAAGGATCCTTCAGGCAGACTAGCCCGTTGGAGCCTGCGCTTACAAGAGTACGACGTTACCGTTGTCTACCGATCTGGAAGGAAGCACAATGACGCTGACTGTTTGTCCCGCGCACCGCTCCCTACGACATCGTCGGACCCTGACTATGACTTGCCATTTGTCGGCGTTGTCGACGCCGTAAAGATGGCTGAGCACCAGTGCGCTGACCCTGAGCTGCTGCCGCTGATCGAGCACCTTCAAGGAGTTGAAAGTGTTTTGCCTCGCTCGCTCGTGCGCGGCTTATCATCGTACTGTTTGCGCAACAACGTCCTTTACAGGAAAAACTGCGGAAGCGGTCCAAATACGTACCTCCTTGTCGTGCCGTCGGCGCTGCGCCAAGACATTTTGCAAGCCTGCCATGATGAGCCATGCGCGGGACACCTGGGATTCGCTAAGACATTAGCAAGGATACGACAGAAGTATTACTGGCCCCGGCGTTTTTCTTCTGTTCAACGCTACGTGAAGACCTGCCGCGATTGTCAGCGCCGCAAGAAACCGCCCTTTAAACCAGCTGGCTTTCTCCACCCTGTGGACCCTCCTCAAGCACCGTTCTAACAAATAGGAATGGATCTACTTGGGCCATTCCCAGTGACCTCTTCGCGCAACAGATGGATCGTCGTCGCTACCGACTACTTAACCCGGTACGCCGAAACCAAAGCTATTTCGCAAGCAAACTCGTATGAAGTGGCCAAGTTCTTCGTTCACCACATCGTCCTGCGACATGGTGCACCTTCTGCTGTCATCACGGATCGCGGTACAGCATTTACAGCCGAACTTACGCAGGTCGTTCTCCAGCTAACACATAGCTCTCACCGCAAGAGCACGGCCTATCACCCTCAAACCAATGGATTAACCGAACGTCTGAACAGAACGCTGGCTGATATGCTCTCCATGTATGTCGACGTAGAGCACAAAATGTGGGACGAGATTTTACCCTATGTCACCTTCGCGTATGACACTGCTGTACAGGAGACTACACAGTTTACGCCGTTCGAACAAGTATACGGGCGCCACGTCACGTCAACACTTGACGCCATGCTACCTGTGGATGATAGTAGCCCGACCAGCGAACACGTGGAAGAGTTCGTACAAAGAGCCGAAGAAGCCCGCCAGCTTGCTCGGCATCGTATCCGGAGCCAACAGCATACCGACACCCTTCGATACAACCAGGGTCGCCGCGACGTCCATTACAATACCGGCGACTGCGTGTGGGTCTGGACGCCCATCCGTCGCCGTGGACTCTCGGAAAAGTTGCTCCGCCGGTATTTCGGTCCCTACAAGGTTACACGCCGCCTCAGCGACGTTACTTACGAAGTCTTCCCCTGCAGTTCCGACCCCGGTTCGCTCCGTCGTCGTCCTCGCGCTGAAGTTGTTCATGTAGTACGCATGAAACCATACCATGCGCGTACGTGAACGCCCAGATGCACCTGAGGAACTCCGTTTCTTGTCAAGGCTGAAAGAACTTTTTGACGCGACCGAGACGGTCGCTTTTCGCACGGGGGGCAATTGACACAATGATGTGGGGCTCACGCACAGCGGGACGGCGCGCGCAAAGGTCGGCGCCGTGAAAGACGACGAAGCGCGTAGGCTGCATGTTCTTCTTCTGGCCCGCCATTAAAGAGAAGCATCTATTTTTCAAGACTCCGTCTTCGATCTACGTTACAATATAAAATGTGCAAGAAGGATTGTTTCGAAATATTTAAATCACCGGTACTTGAAACAAACAGTTCGATATTTGCTTGCGTTATGCCCCTAATATTGCCCGCACTACCTCGATACATGAACTTTGACACTGATTTAGATGTTTTTAGAAAACTATTAAAACTGGCATATAACAGCCTTCAGCCACTATAAGCGCTTCACTCAAAAATAGCTTGCAGCTTTTCCAGCATATCTTTGTCAAACTACAATAACTTTCCTGTGCATGCGCGTATTTCCTTCCAGTACATCCAGCTAAGAAATGACATGCGCGTGCTCATCACGACCTAGAATTCTTGGCACGAAAGTTGCGAGCGCAGAGCTTTCAAGAAAGGAAACGTGAGCAAAACCGATGACAATCACTATAAAGAGACAAATATACGTCTGAAAGGCTGCGAAATTTTTTAGAGTGTTTGCTGGAAAGCGTTTGCAGAAATGCAATAAAATAGTTTTTTTTTCAAAATGATCCATTTTTGTAAATCCGATTTCAGTTTTGTTTTCATTCCTCTTTTCTACTCTACTCCACCTCCAATAATTTTTCACGAGTAGCACGCGAGCCGCTACCGAACAATAAAACATCCGTGCAGGACAATCAATGACAGTTTCTTCATAAATAATCATGGCTCACACAACATATCGCGTGTTACATTGCTACTAATAAAGCTACCGGTGATAAAGAAACAAACGCGTCGATCTGAGAATGGCCCCTCGCAAATCCTGTTCTTGATACACATTGAGAAGCTACTGACGGACAGCATATTGTAAAGCGGTCTACACTGAGCAGCCAGTATCGCACTTGCTAAACACAGATAAATTGTTTGTTTACAATATCGGAATCGCATAATGTTGGCCCGGTGGTATTAAATTACCACTGGTCGCCTTTCTTGCATCGATGGTCGGATCAGGTGACAACGCTTCACGGTTGCGAGAGCACGCTCGGCAAGTTTATCCTGTGATTTGTGAAGTTTATATTCTCTCAATTTTTCACAAACGTTGCCTTTTTTCAATGAATAGTACCTACTGGTATTCGTATGCAAAGAAGGCACTCAGGTCATTTTAGATGTTTTATTTAGCTCATTGCAGAATGTACCTAATAGCGTCCGGAATTGCTGTTATTTTGGCGGATTATCGCCACCCCGTAAAGCCGTTCATTCCGAAACCTCTGCAGTGCCACAAGTGCCTTCGGTTGGGTCACGTCAGAGGTGTTTGTAATCACGCTGCAGTATGTGCACGCTGTGCTGGGTTCCATACCACGGAATCCTGCCAAGCAACTGAATTTAAGTGCCGAAACTGCAAGGGATCTCATGAAGCCACATCGAAAACTTGCCCCCGAATCAAGAAGGAGTGGAGTATACTTAAGGAGATGGTAAGGGAAGGCTCTACGCACCGGGAAGCAGCCGTTTCTGTGAAAAAACGACGCTCCCGCCGCCACCGCAGACGTTCCCCAAAGAACGCGAAAAACCCCCCTCAGCGCCAATCTAGTCCAGCAGCGTCATCATCTCGAATTGAGAAACAGCAGTCCTTGCGCGAGACCAGACGCAACGTATTGAATGACAAAGAAGCCCAGAAAAGTGCTTATGACGTTGCCTGGCCTGCACTGCCAAATGCACGCCCACCTGCTGAGTTTGAGCGACGTACGTCTCCTTCATCGGACGTACCTCTTGCTTCCGACAAGCTGCCTGAACAGGATGTGCAGGTGGTTATTCTGCTGAAGTCATTAATAGCTGCGATTCGCACGCTTTTGGGAAATGCACAAACTTCGACTGCTCGATGCGCTTTACAAGTACTCGATGATCTCGCTCCTGTACTTGAAAGCTTACATTAGAAACATGGCCCGCCCACTTCTGCAGAGGCGACCTTTTCAAGAAGACGTCAAGAATGCCTCAATTCTTCAGTGGAATGCGAGAGGCCTGATATCACGTATTTCTGATTTTCGCCAATTTGTATATGTCAATCGGTTTCCGGTGCTAGTCATCTGTGAACCAAACGTGAAAAATATCCTCAGATTATCAGGATACGAAGCTTTTACCTCCGCCACCTGTGACAAAATCAGCAAGGTCCTCGTTTATGTTCGCAAAGAGCTCACCTACGTGGCCCAGGCCGTGCCTCCTCATGACGACAACCAGTATGTGTGCCTTAGCATAAAGAAGAAGAGTCTCTCCTTCACACTCGTCGCCGGCTACATTTCCCCATCAAGCCGTTTAGACTACACAAGGCTTGGAAATGTTTTGACGTCGACCTCCAGTCCTTGGATTATCACAGGGGATTTCAACGCCCATCATCCACTTTGGGGAAGTACAAGAACCAATTCAAGAGGTCAGACTCTTGTATCTTTTGCTTCGGACCATGACCTCTGCCTTTTGAACGATGGCAGTCCAACCTTCTTGAAAGGGTCGTCGTATAGCAGCTGCCTAGACCTTACTTTGGTGTCGCGATGCCTTACCTCGAGCGTCTACTGGTTTACTGACTTGGAAACGCGCGGAAGTGACCATATTCCTACTTACGTTGCCATCAAAGGTCTAAGCAATATGTTTTCCCCTATGGTCTCTCGAACAATTGATTGGCCCGCATTTCAAGCCTCGGTGAACGCCGAATGCCAGAGAGGCCTTGCACGTAGCATAGAGCTTGTGATTGCGGACGCGATGCATGCTGCGACGCGCTGTTTCTCATGGTCACCTGCTCGCACAGACTTCGACATTGAACTAGAAAGGCTTCGTGCAATACGTCGGCGTGCCGAGAAGAGATACAGACGCACAAAGTCGATTCTAGACCTTAGGGAGGCCAGGCGCACGCAGAAGAAAATACGTCGTCGCATGGACAAATTAGACAACGAACGATGGCGTTCATTCTGTAACTCGTTGGACCCCCGCAAAGCACTCTCCCGCGTATGGCGAACTCTCCAGGGCCTTCGCTCTTCTCCTCAGCAACGCCACCCCTTTAAGGCACTGGCTCTCCACCAAGGCTGTCGAGAAGTGGATGTAGGAGAAGACTTTTGTGCGGAAATTGCAAGTAACAGAATGCTACAAAAGGATCTTGAATTGTACGAAGTTCCCCTCATGCAAGTTTTGGCAATGGATGAACTTTTCTCCATGGAAGAAATGGAGGCTGCTTTAGCCATTTGCAGGCGTTCCTCTTCGCCCGGACCCGACAACGTAACATATGCTGCTCTCCGCCACCTTGATCATGAAGCACGAGAGATCCTGCTGCATCATCTCAATCTCTCATGGAGTGACGGTGTTGTTCCCCCTGAGTGGAAGCGCAGCCGTCTTGTACCGATCTTAAAGCAAGGAAAGTCTCCCCTTGAACTGAAATCATATCGGCCTATTGCTCTCGCCAGCTGCGGTGGCAAGTTGATGGAAAGGATGATCCTCACGCGCCTCGAGTGGTTTCTTGAACATTACAATGTTTATCCAGACGCGATGACAGGCTTTCGACGTGGTCGTTCGTCGGTCGACAACGTCATTGATCTCGTGTCGTCGATTGAACACCAAAAATCATCCAAACGCATCTCTGTAGCGCTATTTTTAGACGTGAGGGGTGCTTATGATATCGTCTCCCTTGAAGCAATTCTTGACGCACTCGTGGCTGCTGAAATCGGAGGCCGCACTTTTCGGTGGATTCGTAGCTACTTGACCCAAAGGAGCTTCTTTGTAGTCGCTGAAGATGGTCAAACTACCGTCCACTATACCAACCGTGGGGTTCCACAAGGTGGTGTTTTAAGCCCAGTTTTGTTCAACCTGGCCCTGATTGGGTTGGCGGAATCCTTGCCACAGCCTGTCAGTCTGTCGATTTACGCAGATGACATCTGCATCTGGGCTTCCGGAGTAACTCGCCCGCAAGTTCGCGCAAGGTTACAAAAGGCTGCAACGAGGACATCTACTTATCTTCAGAGACAAGGTCTCGGCGTTTCAACAGAGAAATGCGCATTAGTCGCCTTTACGCGAAAATCGATGGCCGAATATCCTGTGTCTATTAATGGCCAGCCTATTTTGTACAAAAAGAACCATCGGTTTTTAGGGATCACTGTTGACCGCGACCTCTCCTGGAGCCCTCATGTATCCTACCTAAGGAAAAGACTCCTCTCGATCAGCCACCTCTTCAAAGCCATCGCCGGAAAAGCATGGGGACCATCGGTGCACTCTATGCTGCAATTATACAAAGCACTCTTTATGGGTTTCTTGCGTTACAGCACCCCGGTGTTGTCAAGCGCCCGGAGGACAAACCTCAGAGTGCTTGAGAGCATGCAAGCTCAAGCACTTAGAACTTGTCTTGGCCTACCGCGATGCGCTTCAACAGCTGCAACAATTGCCATCGCCAGGGAACATCCCATCAGAACGTATGTCGCCACAGACACCCTTCGAAATCATCTTCGACACCTTTCCCGACTACAGTCTCAACGCCTTGCTTCTCTCCCAGAAAGTAGACCAGATGCAACCTTTTCAGGCATTGTAACCTCCTATCGATCTTCTCTTCCCTCAGACTTCACGCCTGCAGCAAGACCACCTTGTTCTTTATGGTGTCTCCGGCAGCCAGAAGTGCGGCTCTCCATTCCGGGAGTTACAAAGAAGTCCGACTTGCCAACTTGTGCCCTGAATCAAGCTGCTCTACATCTGCTGCATGATTCCTACTCTGATCGTATTCACATTTATACAGATGGATCTTCGACTCTGACCAGCTCTACTGGTGCAGTAGTTAATCCGTCGGCGTCATTCTGCAAGAAATTCAAGATCAGCCACGTCACAACATCGACAGGGTCGGAACTTGCCGCCCTCCGTAGCGCTGTGCTTTATGTGCACGAAAAATCACCAAATAATTGGGCTATATTCTGTGATTCGAAGGCAGCCCTACAGTCACTTTTATCAGCTCTGCGCCGCAGCCCACATGAACAATTGGTAGCAGAGATACGATTACGCTACCATCAAGCGGTGGTCAGAGGCCACGACATTGTATTTCAGTGGATACCAGGGCACTGCAACATCACTGGCAATGAATGTGCCGACAAAGCTGCCCGTGAAGCACATGCCCAATATGAAAGAATACCAATACCTTTGTCAAGAACGGATGCAGCGCGGCACCTCAGCAGTCTTGCCCATTCTATAACTCTAAGAAAATGGAATACACCAGAGTTTACTAACCGGCGCTTATATGCCATGGACCCACAGATGCAATTGCAACTTTTACCCGGTTTTAAACGACATGATGAAACCTTACTGTGCCGCCTGCGATTAGGAGTTTCTTTTACAAACTCCTATTCATTCCTAATTGGAATGGCGGACAGTGCCAACTGCAGCACATGTGGTATTGAGGAAACCACCAGACATATCTTATGTGACTGTGCTAGATACGAAGAAGAGAGGATTGCCCTTCGGACTGCTTTGGGGCACTTAGACGACAGGCCTTTTACGGAGGAGAAGATCTTGGGCCCGTGGCCTCGTGCGTCTTCTATGTACAGGGCTACAAAGGCGATGCTGCGTTTTTTGAAGTGCACAAGCCTGTATGACCGCCTGTGATGAAAATCAGCTATGAACGCTTGACTGTACATGTGCAAGGTATGAACTGTGAACTTCTCTCTTCCTTCTCCTCTTTCAATCCCTTCTCCCCCTTCCCCAGTGCAGGGTAGCCTACCGGGCTCAGCCTGGTTAACCTCCCTGCCTTTCCCCAATGACTTCTCTCTCTCTTGGCGGATTATTAATTAAAAGCAAAGGGACAAGTCCTGGTCTCTCATACAATAAAGAGGTCAGATATTGTTTCGATAACCTGATTAAGTTAAGATATGCGCTCGTAATTTTTTTCTAAGAAAGTTAACTTGTGAACTTTCTAGACGCTGCGGGGTTACCCTCGGTGATAATGTTTGCTGCATTAAACATTTTAGTTTAATTGCGCTTTCATGGCCGTTGCAAATAATAGCAGCCTTGACTACGACATATTGCACACAGTAAATAAAAAGTAGTGAATTTTATATTGCACAATAAAAACTTGACCAATAAAAAAAATTCTAGCAAATCTCATCTCTTCTGTTATTTGGCACTGGGGCACAAGCAAATGACATATGACTATGCAATATGACATGTTTCGTATGGAGGTCTTTGAAGTTTCTGGCTTTGAAAGCCTCGATCCAAATAATAGTAGTAGTAGTAGTAGAAAACTTTACTTGGTGTTTTGTAACCAAGTCCCATGCGGTGCAGCCCTTAGTCCAGGGCCCCATTTGCTGCTGCTATCCGGCTGGCCCGGTCGATCAGGTATCCAAAGGAAATCATATTGATGGGTAAGCTCTTACATATATCCTTTTTTCCTAATATGCTGACCAATTATTTAAAATATCTGTTCATTTCACTTCACAGCTATACGTAGAGTATACCACGTAAACTGTGCCCGTCTTTTTGCTTGTTTTTGTTTTTCAGAAACGATGACCTGTTTTCGATGGAAGACAAAAAGTCACGTCAAAAACGAACATCTTGATTGTGATTTTCTTTTCGAAAACTATTGTGATTTCCCGATTACTGTCTTAAGTGACCCTAATGAATACCCTTAAGTACGTGGCGCGTCAATAAATTGGATACAGGTTTTTTTTTCATTTTCGGTCGGCGTTGTTTGAAGCAGTTAATTGATAGCTCGGTAAATTCTCTGACTCTATCACACTCAGACAAAAATGACGACTGTAGTACGCACTTAACAGCTTTAAATAGTTAGACAAAACCGTCATACTCATGTCGTAAATACAATTGAATACCAAGTGTAAATTTTGAGTTGTGTACTCGGGCGCACGTATAAATCATTTTCCACGTCAATCAGTGTCGAACTGAACCGGAACTAAAAGCGAACGAAAGACCTATCTCTGAGTCTTAAAAGTACAAACAAATCAACGAGTGCTCCTGCTCATGTAATCCACTTTTGCGAACATAAGCTAGACTTTTGCAAAACGTTGCCTTAGACAGCTTTCACGATTATGCCCAACCACCCTATCTTCTCCGATAAGGTACAGAGCTGTCTTTTTAGCTTACTTGTCGCTGTATTGGGTGAGGTTACTGTCTCTAAAGCAACATTTATCTAATTGGCAATCAGCGGCTTTTTTTTTCGAGAGGCTCAGCCGTTTGGCGACTGCCAGAGACACATTTTGTGGAAAAACAGTTGGATACATAGTTATATAGATACACAGTTAGCCCCGAAAAGTGCTTCAAGTACCCTACAAATGTGAGTTGCATTAAAATCCGGCCGAACTCATCTCACGACTAATGTGAGACATCATGTTGCGAACGCCGAAACGTGCATGCCTCCGGGCTCCTCTCTCGCGCTTCCTACTGCGCAAGCTTTACTACCCAGCGATGCGACTGCGAAGTGTGCGCGTCGCGCGGGTTCCTTTCTATTAGGTGCAAGAAAAATATAAAGGTTTTCTTTTTGTACTGGACAGTGGCACTTCCAAGATGCACGTGCGAAGTAAGCCATGTTCACATCAGAGAGGTTCGTTGGCGAGAGGGGCAAACTCAGTGTCACATAACCAGAGACCCAACATGACCCAATAGTTGCCTTCGAACCGTGTTTCCTTGACAGGGCAACGCCATTGGCCACATATGCAGTGCGTGAAGCAACCGAGTGCTTTCGTTGAAAAAGCATCCCTTTTCGAGACCATGGACTACCTAGCAAGTGACAGGCGTTGGCAGGAAATGCAACTACACCCTTGAAACGCTGCACCGCGTCGATGCGTCACAGTACATGTAGCGTAGCGTAAGTTGCTTTTTCTTTTCTCGAGTACGCTCAGGAACTAAGTTCTTGGTCGTCACAACATAGTTCAGGTGAGCAATATATTAGCTTTATGGTGCCATTCGTAATTTCGATTTTATGCTGCTCACAACCGATTGCTCCTGAACGCTTCAGCAGGCGAAAGGAAAAAAAAACGCCAGGGGCAGGGCATCTGCTAGTCGGTGTGTTGTAAACCGCCGCCGCCGCCACTTCAAGCTGAATTTTTCGCACACAGAATCGTCTTTGCGCAGGTTCGTTTCTTCACTTGTTTACAAATACTCATTCTCCACCTGTAGAACACGCGACATTTTTATTCGCACCCTATTTGCTTGAGGCGTGTTTAAGTTTGGTTCGCTGTCTCCTCAGGATTATTTCAACGACCGAAGTCCCGTCGGCGCCTTGCTTGTTCATTTTCTAGGAATTTTCTTCTATACGTAAGCTGCAGCGTCGGGTAGCATCGAAGGAACAGTGACGTTCATTAGCCGCACATACGTCATCGCGATCCGCACAATTTTCATGCCGACGTCATACGCTCGATCACATACTCCTTGAAGTGGGGCTGGCACATGACTAATGCGGTTGAAACATTTTCTCTGCACGGTGAAGGGCAAGCTCACGTCTCTCGGAAGGGTCAGGGTCTCAGCGCATCGAAAGCAATGACATTTTCACCCGTGACATGCATGTTTGTAGCTGCACTTACAATTCCGTACAAAGCAAGTGGTCCCCTCCGGCTTGTTTTCTTCTGTGCACGAACAGTTTCACTGTGTCCCGGTGTCTCACGAGCTTGATATTCACGAATAACACCCGCAGTCGTCACTTCGCGCCTTCAATGTCTAAAGTTACAGGAACTCGGAGAATTAGCGATATTAGCACCATCAGGGTATTAACAGACGATATAAATGACCACTTTTGAAAATTACTCAATGCAGCATAAAACATCGCACTTTTATGCGCCTATTCCACGTAATTCAACCATTTTCTTTCTAGTTTTACTGTGAAAGCCAAATATTTTTGATATAACAGGCGTGCAATAGCAACACACTTAGTAGCAGACGACGCGTGCTTCGTGAGAGGCCTCTGACCGCAGCGCCACTCCTGCCGTCATGATGCGGGGAAGCAGTAAACTACGCTAGTCGTCCCACCTAGCCATCTAGCCAACGTAGTGGTGGTTTCGCCACTCGATGACGCACACTATGAGTCAGACGGAAAAACATGGGTGTTTGCCGCACCCAATGAAACGTTTAATAGATTAGCTTGACCTTTACTGTCTGTGCCGCTCAGACTAGCGTATCCATCACGGTGGGGCATGCGAACAGCTTGTTAAAAGGAACGCTGACTTCCGTGCGCGCAACGCTAATGCCGCTAGCGTGAACTAGAACGTTGCCCTTTATGTAGCAGAGACGATTGAAAAACGTGTGACGGTGCTTTCACTTCCTTTCTTTGTATTTTTTTTTTATTTAAGACGCTCTGCATGCTTCTGGGGACATTCTAAGCCTCGACAATGGAGATACAGATGTGCCTTCAATACAAAGGGTCGTGGTGGTGCTGGCGCGAGAAATGACGCCGAGTGCATGAAAACGCCTCAAGTAGCTTTATATGTCTGTCGTTAAGTTGAGTAGTTCGACAATCAAACTTTTTTGCAGCGGGAGTAAAGATCGACAGTTGCACTGAAGCACTCTCAACGACTTTAGGCTGGCAAACTTGCCGCTAGGGCAATGATTTGCGTAATATAATCCAATGGCCGCTTTTGGGTTTTGCATATCGGCACGACGAGGTCACTAGAGATCGAGATCGCTTTTGAGCCCTATATCAACGCCTGTCACGAAATTGTATTGCTAATCAGGGAGTGTATAAGAACGAAGACGAGATTAACGCTAAAGAGATCTGACTTGGGGCCCGACTTTTGTGTACTCGTTGTGTGGTACTATGGATTTGTGATGTTCCAAATCGAATATAATATGTTAAAGCTGCAGCAGCGGCCTGCAATAGCTGGAACCTCTCGGCAGTGAGAACTTGGGGAAACTCGATCCGTTAAATTAGGTATGATGTTCTGCATCGTCTTTGCCATTGCTTTTTCCACAACTGACTGAAAAGCTTGGAATATGTTGACCTTTCATAAGGTTGTCTGCCGGGCTGCCACGTCAGCGTACCTGAACAACCTTTGCCTAATTGAAATGGCTCCAATCTTTGAGCATTGTCGACTGTCTATCACCTTTAACACCAGATTTTGCTGGGCTCCAGTCCAACCATTTTAATAATCAACCGGATTGCTGCCTCCAAAATAGCAAATGCCTTCAGCTTTTGCGATGCTCTTTGGGAACGGTGTTCGGCACAAGCTTTCTAGTGTAGGTTTGATTTGCAACCCCCTGTACTGTAGCCAAAACGGAAACAATTAGGACAATTAAGAGGACTGCACTACAAGAGGTTCAACCTTGAAATTATGGGCGACAGTTTCAACGTCGTCAGGCAAGAAGTATCGACAAACTTGGTTATAGCGGACTCAGTTACTACTTTAATTATTTACGGGGGTGACTTGAGCAGAATACAGCTATGACGCCGGCCTCAGACAGCTTAAGAGCCTCAGCTGCACTCAATGTCTATGCCATGCACATATTGTAATCCTCGTTCACCACTGGATGGCTAGTTTAGGCCTCAGTTAAACATGCACGCACGTCCCTTCTCTCAGAGTCTTTGTGCAGCGCAAAGCCTTGCAGTAATTGCCCTGCTCTATTGTGGCACAAGCTACATTTTTAGCGCGCTCATCTCCTACGGGCGTTTTGCTTCACTGACTATGGATCATATCACGATAGAGACGGGGGTGAATAAGTATTACTTCATGCCGTGGCAGTGCCGAAGCTAGGTGATGGGGAGGTGGCCATTATCGCTTAGGAATATACGAAAATCCCCATTTTGTGTCACCGATGACGAACACGGTCAAAGCCCGTGTAACAGGATGAATACATGTACGACACGGACAAGAAACAGACCCAATTTTGAGCACCACACTTATATAGTGTGAGCTATACACGATGCCTTCAAGAAAGTTACTACAGTAGCCGGTAGCCACTGAGGTGGCTGCGGGGTATCGAATGTAAATTAAAGCAAAGGTCAAAAGCGTGCAGATGTGAGACGCAGAATTTTAGGAACCGCGCAGAGAAAGAAATTGCTGTTACCCGCCTCATGCGTCAGCGTCTGAAAATGACGAAATAGTCGGTCCTCATTTAACGACGAAATCTTTGACTTCTTCTCGCAAGTCATCTTAGGCTGCACCTTGTGCGCACGTGATTGATGGGTGCTCAGTCAAGCCTGCTTGCCATACCACTAACTGGCGTCAACTGCCACCATGGCGGGATATAATGAGCCTTGTTATATTTCTGAACTCTATGCACGAAAAATGAATTGATAGCAATGAACCACGACTTGGCCGACAAGTGTTCGACAATATTACTTGTAAAACGATGCTACTAATAGAAAATGCACATGATCTGAAAGTGCGAATGCCAACACAGTACCATGGTAACGAGAAGAGCGTCGTCGTCAACCTGAAAAAGGTATACGTTGTAATGTGTGTTGATCTATAAAAAGTAAGGAGACAATAAATTCGGCTTCTTGTAAAGACAAGTGAACCATCTGTCATGCCAAATAATTTCCGCCAGACCTTATTTTTCTGATTACGGCATATAATCATAATGTCACACTGTTTTTCATACTATGGATACTGGGCGGATTATTAGGTTTTGTGAAACATGACCGCAGAAAGTCATCGATGACACGGGACAAAAAGTAATGCCCGCGATCGGTGAGCAGCTCACGAGGCGCTCCGTGATGCAGGATAGCATCGTGGAGAAGGAAGATGGCAATATCGGTAGCACAGCTGGTTGGAACTGCGCGCGTAATAGCGTAACGCGTGGCAAAGTCCGTCGCAACAGTGACCCATTTGTTCCCTGATGCTGATGTAGGGAAAGGTCCGAGCAAATAGAGGTCGACGCGGAAGAACGGCTCTACTGGGACATCGATAGGCTGACGAAGGCTGGCGGGAAGCGTCGGTGGTCTCTTGCGTCGCTGGCACAGTTCGCAGCGGCCAACATACTTCTGTACGGAGCGATAAAGCCTAGGCCAAAAGAAACGACGCCGCACGCGATCATAAGTGCATGTTACACCAAGATTGCCTGCTGTAGGTTCGTCGTGAAGCTGCTGGAGGATAGTAGAACGCATGTGGGAGGGTACCACCAGCAAGCGCATAGGGTCTTCGGGGACAAGTGTTCCCGAAACCTTACATAATGGAACTTTGTACCGCCACTGTGGCGGTACAAAGTTCCATTATGTGAGGTAAACATCCGGAGCGACTCGGTCAAGGGCCCCGGAACTGAGACGGTTGATGACGGAAAGTAACGCAGGATCACGCCGCTGTTCATCGCCGAAATGCAGAAACTGAGATATAGAAAGGACACATGCATCGGTGTCTGGGCTGGTGCTGTCCGGTGGATCCACGGGATAACGGAACAGGCAGTTCGCATCCTGATGTAATTGGCCAGACTTGTGCATGACGGAAAACGAGTACTTTTGTAATCGTAAAGTCTTGCGTCCTAGACGGCCTGTAGGATCTTTCAGCAAGGAAAGCGAGCAGAGCGCATGGCGGTCAGTGACTACCTTGAATGAGTGGCCAAAGAGGTACGGCCGAAATTTGGAAATGGCCCAAGCAAAGGCGAGGCATAGGCCGAAGGGCATAACTTTAAATTGGTATAGCTCACCAGGTTTCACAAAAGCGGTCTTCTCGCGGTCCATAGGATCTACGGCAACCTGCCAATAGCCGCACCACAGGTCGATGGACGAACAATAACTCGCTCCGCGGACCCAGGCGAGGGCAGGTGTCTGTAATCGACACAGAAACGCCAGGTGCCGTCGTTATTCTTGATGAGCACCACTGGGGATGCCCGTGGTCTAGACGAAGGTTCTATAATGTCTTTTGCCGCCATCTTGTCGACTTCTGTTTGTATAATCGCCCGTTCACAGCAGAAACGTGATACGGACGGCGATGAATAGGGTTTGCGTCGCCGGGGTCAATTCAGTGCATGACAACAGTTGTCTGGCCAAGTGGGCGGTTGTCGAAGTCCAGAGCGTCCCGCTACGATGCTAACACACGGCAGAGCTGATCAGCCTGCGCAGGAGAATAGTCCGCGGCTATCATTTTGTTGAATTCACTGGTGGGCAAGCTGATGGATCCTGCTGAGCACGTCGGACACAAAGGGGCCTCAAATGTTAGCGTGGAGACTTGACAGCTGTTGAGGGATGCCAACGTTGAAAGCGCAATTCCGGATGGTAGAGCACGTGCGGATATGCCAAAGTTGAGCACTGGCAGATAAGCTTCGTTGTTGTCAATTTCGACAACCGTGTTTGGTAGGATCACATTGTGTGCCAAGACAACGTCAATAATAGGGGATGCAACGTAATCTCCGTCAACGACAGCAGGAGAGGGCGTCAAAAGAACTTAAGTAGTGCATTGGGGCGGCAATCCCACGAACTCTAAAGAACACAGTTGCATAGGCTTAGCAGGAAAAGTCTCGGGGAAGAAGTGAGTTGAAGTTGCAGGACACCGGTGCCACAGTTGAAGAAGGTTGAAAGTGTCCACAGAAACTCAATGCCCAAGATCGCGTTGTATGGGCACTGCTCAAGCACAAGAAACTGAGCGCTCATCCTATGGCCAGATAGATTAACGCAGGCAGTACACGTTCCAACAACAGTAGGTGTGCTCCCATCGGCGACGTTTACTGTACTTGGCATGGTGGGTGTCAGGACTTTCTGTAGTTTCTCACGAAGACCAGCGCCCATCACCGAGATCTGTGCACCTGTGTCGATAAGGGCCGTAACAGCAACGCCGTCGAGTTGTACTTCGAGCAAATTAGAGTGGGTAGGAACAGTCAGAAGAGGATTTCTAGGGCGGGTAGAGAATGAAGCGTCACCTCCGAGCGCTGCAATCCGTAGTGTTCCGATGCATAGCGTCCAGACTTGGCAGGCAACGGGAAATGGCGGGCTTGCGGCAAGCGAGATCAGCGATCGCGCGGTGACGGTGACCTGCTGTACACGTTGGTGCGAGTGTCGACATCGGTCGTCTCAGTCGGTGGAGAGCGCGATGATGTTGCGCGGGAGTAGCCTTCAGGACGAGGGTTCCGGGTGCTCCAGGCAGTAGGCGACGTCTGAGAACTCTAGCAGTGTAGCGCAATATGCCCAACTCGAGAGCACGCGAAACATATTGGGCGATCATCCGGCGTCCTCCACTCTGCGGGATTGTGGTGTCACGACTAAAAGGGCTGGTTCCTCGGCGTCACTGGTGGAAGTGGTGGTGTGACTGGTGCTACTCGTGCCACGCGAACAGTGCAGATAGAGGACAGTCCCAAATTAGCGACCTCCTGTCCAACCACTGCTTGAATCAATGAAACCATAGGCTGGTTGGCAGTCGAGACCTCGGACATGAGAGGGGCTGGTGACATTGCTTCTAGTTCACGACTAACGATCCGTGTCAAAGCGTTCGTTCGAAACCGGCGATTGCAACGTAGGTAGTGGTTCCTCACATGATGACGATCTTGCAGTATTGGAGAGCCTGGTGAATTGCTGGGCGATACGGCGGGATTTGGCTTGTTCGAATCACCGACACTCTTTCGCAATAGCATCCACGTTGGCACAGTTCCTGAATACTAAGAGGTTGAATGCGTTATCGGCGATTCCTTTCAGTATGTGCCCGATCTTGTCCGCTTCGGACATGTTACCGTCAACTTTACGGCAAAGCGCTAGAATATCCTGAATATGCGAAATGTATGCTTTATTATATGACTGCGTGCGCGAGCCAAGTTCTTTTTAGCAACTAGCTGACGACCCAAGGCCTTGCTGAACAAGTCATTCAGTTTTTCTTTGCAAACGCCCCAGCTGGTTACATCGTGCTCATGCCTCTCGTACCGGACGCGCGCGGTTCCTTTCAGATAAAATAACACATTCGCCAGCATAAGCGTATCGTCCCAGCAGTTCTGTTTCCTGACACGCTCATACCATGCAATGCAATCCTCGACGTCCACGTTATCTGTACCACAGAAGGTGTTCGGATCTTGCGGAAGCAATAAGATGACAGCTAGACGGTGGGGACGGTCGCTGCACGGTAGGTTCCGCCGCAGTGCGTGCTTCAGTGGTCATCGCCGAGGGAATCAACGCGGCGAACACTTCGCATTTCCGTGCTTGGGTGATAGTGATGAACAGGCAGTGTACGCAGCACCTCCACCAGAATGTTTTGCACAAAAAACATATATTTACAGATATTTACAGGCGAGTATCACAGGCATAACAGCAACAACAGCAACCAGCCAAGATGGGTAAGAGCAGCCTCTACTTCTCTTCTTCGGTGCCAGCCTAATGCTGACCTCTGCTTCGGTGCCGGCCTTCTTCTGTCTCGCGGCATTATCATTAACAATTCTCTCGGACCAGTGCAAGGGTAGAACAGAAGGGTAATCCTTACCGTTTCTCTTAACATATTTCCAAAATTCCTTAGGATCGTCCACTAACCTCTCGCCCAAGTTCGCAATGTATGTGCGTTTAGCAGATCGAGCGAGCACTCCAAAGCTACGTTTCGACTCAACTAACTGTATGTGACGATTATCCGATTTCTTACTTTTATTCAGCCGATAGATTCTGCTAATTTTTCGTAATAAGGAATGGAGTTGACGGTTATACAATGGTTTATCTTTTGCACGTTTGGAACACAGAGTTCGAGGGGGAACATTGTCATCTCGCAGTTCGAAAAGCTTGTTTATAAGTACCCCCAATAGCTCTGCCGCGTTTAATTCCTCACGAAATGTGTCAAAAGTAGGAAAATGAGATTCAAGTGCTAAATTTCGTGCAGCGTAGTTAGCCCTATTATATGCATACACAGTTCTAAGACTTTTTTCATAAACACATATTTACAAAAGGCAGTGTCTGCTACAATAACGTTAGAATCGCTTATACCAGGAAAAGCACGTACATTTCACACAATGCTTGGTATATCACATTACCAGTGCCATCATTACGCGAAGGGTCTCTTACGAACTGATGGAGCATATTTTCGTGCACAAACTCAAACAAAATTGTATATGAACTGCCTGTGGCAGTACCTGTAGGTATATTGATACGAAAAAGCTGCCACAGTTTGGCTGCATTGAAGAGAAGAAAGTGCCCGAAGAAGCCCTCCACGCTTCCAGCTAGATGCCTCCAGCCAATCGACGTCCCACCCGAATCCTTTTTCCGCGTTGGTTTAGGCATTCTTGGGCCGTAACGTTTCTGGGCTCTAGAAATAAACGGGTCGCCGCCGCTACCGATTAGGCTAGGCGGTACGCAGGCACACAAGGCCTCCCGACAAGTTGCGCTACTGACGTCGCTGACTTTCTACTCTACGACATCATTTAAGTGCACGGTGCTCCGAGCCAATTTATCACTGACCGTGGCCGTACCTTTCACTCGGCAGTCGTTGAGGACATCCTCGCTGCTGCTCGACAAAGCACGAATTCAGCTCATCCTACCACCCGCAGATCAACGGCCTCGCGGAGCGCCTCAACCAGACCCTCACCGACATGCTTTCGAAGTAAGTTGCGGCAGACCACCACGACTGGGATTTTCATTTGCCGTTTGTGAAGCTTGTGTACAATTCATCGCGTCATGACACTGCCGGCTATTCAACATTCTATATCCTATACGGCCGAGAACCCGCGTTACCCTGGGACGCCTTGCTGCCTATTCCTGCAAGTTCAGCCACTGAATACGCCCGCGACGCGATCGCAAGCGCCGACCACGCGTGGCATCTCGCCCACACCCGACTTGCAAACGACGGCAAGTGAGTACTGTTGAACTCGCAATGCCCAGCAATCAAGGCAACCTGTGGAGGCCTCACAGGAGGATCAGAGACGCCTCTATGTTTGCCACCATTGCGACTTGCACTTTTCTCCGGCTTCTCTGGTGCTTCTCTGGTTACCTAAGGCCGTGTGGGCCTTTCCGAAATAGTGCTGTCGCGTTAACACTAGTCGATAACCTCAGGTGTGACAAATGACCCATGTAACATATGAAATCATCCCCGCCGACTCTTATTGTCGTCGTCAGCTGCAAGTGACATCGTTCACGTAGCGAGACTAAAGCCATATCACACACCTTTCACCGCAGATGTGTAGCTTAAGCACCGGGAGGGTGCTTCTACATCCGGGGGTGATGATACGGAACAGCCGCTGCAGTGTGGCTGCACTGAAGAAGAGGAAGACGACGTGATACCGCTCGATGTAGCGTCGCCATGTTGAACTCCGTTGGCTCCGTGTAAATATATTGTAAATAGCCTTAGGTATCAGCCACACATAACAATATTGAAGAGCTGAAAGATGGAAAGCTCATCAGGGCTGCGGTCGCTCAGCGCAGTGTCTGGTGGATCAATGGGGTATCTGCAGAAGCAGTCGGCATCCTTGTGCAAGCGCCTAGACTTGCAAACGATGGCAAATGAGTACTGTTGAACTCGCAATGCCCAGCAATCAAGGCAACCTGTGGAGTCTTTGGTAGAGGACTGTCAGCAGACAGCATGGTGGTCAGCAAAGACGTTGAGTAGTCGGCAATAGAGATAAGGGGAAATTTGGCGATGAACCCAACAAGAGAATGGTACTCTATCTCACTCTCTCTCTGTGCTATAATAATTTCGCTCAGCAGAGAAGGCGAGGCGCAGGCATAAGCAATAACGCAATGTGGACCACGCTGGCATTGGTATTGAACTGCGCCGATTCCGTGGCAACTAGGCACCGGATGGAACTTATCTGGCGACAGATTGAGTATACACAGAAGTGTATAATCAATATGTAGACTGAGTATATATATATATATATATATATATATATATATATACAAGTGTATACTCAGTATGCACCTATGTATAGACAGAAGTGCGTATACACTGGTGGTGATGTCAGCAGTCGAATAAGCTATGAGAATGCGGACGAATACAAGGCTGCGTTGTTAGGCTACGGCGATATTCAGCTTTTTCTCCAATTTCATGGTCTGTAATATTTTGTGGCCGGTTGTACGTGTATATATATACGTACTAGGTTTATAGAACACAAAATTGGGCTACAGTGATACCATTTGGCAAATCGAACATAACCGTGTATACATCACACGCCCACCATCACCGTCACAACCATTGCCATAATCCTCCTGTTATGTTCTTGCTATAACATCCATCCACCCATTGTCATCCCGCTATGTATCCGACCATCCACCCAGTACACCCAGCACTGACCCAGTGCGCCCACCATTCACCCACCATTTACACAAATCACTCAGTGTGTATCACACCATCCACCCAATACACCCATCATTCACCCAGCACGCCAATCATTTAGAGAAGTCACCCATTATGTATCCCACCAATACATCACACCATCCACCACTGCACCCGTCATCTACCTAGTCCATCAACGATGTGTCCCATCTTACACACTAGAGCTTCCAGCATATTCACTACAGTTACATCATACCCAGCACCCTTTCCAGCATGTCCACCATAAAATGCATGATCAGTAATGCTGGCATTTTCAATAGGGATGTGTCAATGTCTTGGCCAGACAATTTTCTCAATAGGCGCGGGCTGCTGCTGTGAGCTGTCTTCATGAAATTTACATTTGCTGTGCTATCAGCTGCAATAAGCCATGCTATGATCGGCATTCAAGACCACCGGAAACCATGGGTCACGTATGCAATGTCAGAATGCAGATGTTAGCATGACTGATTGCAGGAGATAGCGCAGTAATAAAAAATAATTATGGGGCTTTACGTGCCAAAACCACAATCTGATTGTGAGGCACGCCGTAGTAGGAGACTCCGGGCAACATGGGGTTCTTTAACGTGCACCTAAATCTAAGTACATGGGTATTTTCGCATTTCGCCCCCATCGAAATGCGGCCGCCGTGGCCGGGATTCAATCCCGCGACCTGGTGCTTAGCAGCCCAACACCATAGCCACTAAGCAACCACGGCGGGTAGCGCAGCAATAAAGTTCAGTTGACATTGGTGAGTTCTGGCCACTTTTGTCTCCTTATACTACATTCACTAAACAATAAATAGGATCTGTAAAACGTAATGCGGGAAACAGGTGTATTTTAAGAACTGCACCGCATAGCACAGATACCACTGACAGTCTTCCGTTTTTTATATATAGGAAGTACCTGTATTTTGACGGTAGGATCACATAGTACAAATTAAGAATACACAGTGTTGCGTATTCGTAATACGAAAAAACTAGTATTTTCCATTAGGGTTTCTACTTTTACGGCTATCCGTTGTACGGAAACGACCATACTATATTTACAGAAAAGTGTTCGGTCACAAATTACCAGCAGATATTGCCGTAAAAGCAGGACAACTTTTTACAGTTTACCGCTATAGCAATATAACAAGCCAAGTACGCTCAACAATAGAAAGCCTTTTTTTAATGAATTTAAAGGAAGGCTTAGTGAAATGGGTCGTCAATTTTTTGTGCACACTGCATGATGGAATATTTTGCTGAAGTAGTTCTTATTGCACCAAGGTTCGTGGCATGCTCCACAGCGAAAGGCGGGAGCGATGCACGCTAAAGCCGAACATCGCCGAACTCGGCTGTCGCCTTTTATGAATCAAAACTATTCGTTCATTTACAGAGCCGTCGATACTGTTGACTGCGTTGACGTTCGCATACTTTCCGCTATAGATGGCCTTGAACATGCCGTAGGTGAGCACTTGCGATTACATCATCGCGTCGCCGTAAAGTGCAACGTAATCTTGAGCCGTCACACCCGTGGCTGTCTTACAACTAGTGTTAGCGTACAAATTGAGCCATTGCTGAAGCAGTGAAGCAGGACTGTACCTCTCGCTGACGTTGGCGCGCTCGTCAAGTGCTTTGCTAGCGCTGCCTTTAGAGCTGGCACAGGGCACAGCTTAGTGGTATATGCAGAGAGTAATAGCGGCACCTGTACGTCGCATTCGCTATAAAGCAACAAATGAGCCGTCGGGCAGGCCTAAATAATTTCGTAGTACAGGCGAATTCGCTCTAGTGATCCTCATTGAAGATCACCACAACAAATTCGCCTTAGCGTTCTTAGCGTACTTACGCGAATTTTGGGGGGTTTTCTGTCTGTCTGTCGGCCTGCCAATCGTAGGGCCAACATCGGTCACCGGTGTGCGACACTGGGTAGGTTCAGCTCGTCTATTTGGCCGTTTCAAGCCAAATAGGCATAATGGGCATGTGCCACTGGTCATTTGCCGTTTTACGGGGAAGATGTTTGCGGCTAACGTCTATGGTTTCTTTCGCGTCCGTCAGGTGGCCAGAAAACCCAGGCGGTCCGATCTCGGCGGCAGTGTAGAGCCAGGAGCAATTGCTTATACCCCGGTAAGGCAGTGGCGTGAAGCGAACATACAGCCCAGCTTTCGTTTCAATATGAAATGCACACATCAATAAGCCGTCAAATCTCACGATTGATAACGAGGCACGCACACTGCCATGTTGATCAACGTACGTTGCCGCCTTTCCCTCGCTGGTAGTTGTAGTCGGAGACTACAACTACCAGCGTCTAACAACTAGGCATCTCAAAACCAGAAACAAAGTAGTGGTTCACTCACTTCGGCGACGACTTTGGTCTTGCTTACTTCAACGATCCGTGTCAACCAACTACCGCACACTGGCCATGCATCGATTACCTTGGCCAAAAACATTTCTTAAATTAGAACTGGAAACATCAGTGCCTATCATAGCGACGACAAAGCAGTTATAGTAGTTAAAACGTGTGTTTGTGTCATATATCTGTTTCAAGAGCAAAATGCATTATGGGCCCCACATCATGGGATCGGTGTTTGACAAGTTGCCCTGCACTTGACGCAACATATCTGCTGCTTTGCTGACCAATCACCTTCACAAGAGTGAATTGACAGTGATTTTAGAGAACAGCCCTTAGGCACCCGTTCCTGCGTTGAGCGTCGGCATGCGTCGGAGGCGTAACCGAGTCAAGGAACACAGCGAAGGATGAAAGAGCGAACGCACTGCACAGCATGCGATAGAGGGGAAAGACGGTGAAAGCAAACAGAGCGCGAGGAGGAAAGCGGAGGAAGCCACCTGGGAGCACCACCAGATGGCACTGCCGTCCGCGCCCCCACGGCAGTGGCGGCCCAGCGGGGAAAAAAGAACCAGAAAGCTTGTAGCTTGCCTTCTCGCATAGCGTTCGTCGCAAGCGTTTCCCGGTAAAAGGTATGGTTGCATAAGCTGCAGTTGCCGGGACACGGCAACTGCGTGGCCGGTCTATTTAGTATAGCGCCGCGCATCGCGGCTCTGCCGGTCAGTGCGGTGATCTGTGCAATGCCTCAATATTGGGAGAAATGAGAACACGTTTAGAGATGCACTCAAATTTCACATTAGGGAGTATTGTAATTATCACTGAATTTTTTTCAGTTATCTGTCAGCGTAACTAGGATGACTGGGTATTTTAAAATAGGTATGTGCCACACTTCAATGAACCATTTTTGATGTCATTTGTGGCACTTGGCATGCGCAAATGAATATGTCCCTTTCTTCAATTAACCACTTACCGTCAACTTTGGTCGTTGGGTATGGCAACTCGGAATGTGCCACAAGGTATCGGCTGCTCTTCAATAAACCTGTTTCAGGCTACCTTTGATCAATGCACATGTTTTAGTGTGTATGGACCAGCCTTCAATAAATGTTTTTTTACGCAAACTTGGATCACGACCTATGTGTAGCAGAGTGTTGCCGTTCTTCAGTGAACCTATATCACGCCTGCTTTGGTGACTGGGTATATGTCACTGGGTATGTGCCGATCATCAATGGCAAAAAAAATCATTTTATTTTCTCCCGTGCTAGGCGGAGCCAAATCCAAGTCATACATTCAGACAGTCTATTCTGAATATAAACTCACGCACGTGCCACGCGAAAGCTTTGCTACGACACCGCTACATAACGCAGTGTGTCCAGATGAAGCGTGACAGAGCAGCCCGGCTGAATACACACCTCATGCATGACGTGAGTCGGGGGTTGCAATACGGTGGGTATGTTACTTCAATGCTAATCGCAGTAGCGTTTCCCATCAACGATGCGACGCCGAATGCCACGCAACCGACCTTGTCATCGCTACTATCAAGGTAACGGAGTTCTGGCATTCCGACTCGGAAATTTGGTTTCCTAGTGTTAAGCCACTTTTCCGAAGACACCTCGTACGTCACAAAATGCAAGGAACGACCATGTCATAGGCGCGCTACGACCTGTTGGTATTGCCATCGTCAAGGAGATTCTGCGTTCTCCGCCTCCTGAAAACCCGTGCTACATTCTAAAGGCGGAACCCATACGGCGAGCAACTGAGTCAACAGCGTAGGCTGCAGCAGCAGCTCACCGCGGAGGAACTCGGATACCGAAAACCCACGAAGCTTCTGCATCGCATGCGACATCTCAACGGAGACCACTCTCTCTGCAGCACTGGACGCATCTATCCTACGCGAACTCTTACTACAGCGGCTGCCTGAGCAGGTGCGGATGATTTTGAGTGTGTCCTCCTCCGAATCCCTCGACTCCTTGGCACAGATGGCCTACAAGATCATGGATGTCGGTGCCACCATGCAATCTGTCATTGAGAGACCACACGTTTCATCATACGAAGCGCCGGTCTGCGACGAGCCGCTTGGACCGCCTTCTTGACGCTAACAAGCAACTCAACCGCAAAGTAGAGCAGCTGATCGCTGAGCTCAACTTGCTGAAAATAGACCGACGATGAAGCGCGTCACCACGCAAACGCCAGAGTCGCACACGTGACAGGTCGCCAAGTCTTTCGGACAACGTGTGTTGGTCCCACCACCGTTACGGAGCCACCTGTCACTGCTGTTAACGGTTCGGCCATACGGACCTATGGACAGAAGCTTGTCACACTTGACATTGGCCTGAGACGCACGTTCAGATAAATTTTGGAACTCCAATGTACGCGTGCCAATTATAGGTGCGGAATTTCTTTGGCATTTCAAGCTTGTGGCCGACCTCCGACAGAGCCGCCTCTAAGATATCTAGACGCGCCTAGCGGTTCAAGGCATCACGTTTACCACCCTTGCGTCTGGTGCAAGATCATGGCAAAGTCTCGCCACCGTGGTCTACGCTTCTTGAGGAATTTTTCTCATCTTTTCCGAGGTCCTTCTATCGAATGCTCAGTACGCCACCATGACACCCATCACATTCTGACTGCGGGGCCGCCAGTTTTTTGCACGTCCTCGTCGCCTCACTCCTGCCCGCTGCAGGATTGCGCGGCAAAAGGTCGAGCAAATACTCTGAGCTCGAGTACATCAGTCCCTCGTCAGGTCCATGGTCATCACCGCGACATATGGTGCCCAAGCCATCAGTCGACCGGAGACTGTGCGGTGACTACCGCGCTATTTCCAAAGTGACGGTACCGGACCGCTATCCCACACCACACATCCAGCATTTTTGCCGCATTATTGCAGGGTTTCACCGAATTCAGAAAATTGACTTAGCCAAGGCATACCGCAAAAATATTTGTGGAGCCTTCCGACGTGCCGAAGAATGGCCTTATAACACCGTTTGGCATGTATGAATACCTACGTATGCCATTCGGTCTTCGAAACGCCACACAAGCGTTTCAACGGTGTGATGGCGAGGTTCTTCATGCTTTGACCTGTTGTTTCGCATACATCGACGATATCCTGGTCTTCGGCACGTCAGCAGAAGATCACGAGCTTCGCCTGCGTCAGGGTTTCTCACGGCTCCGAAAATATGGAGTACTCGTAAACGGACGGAAGAGCGAGTTTGGTGTTTCTACATTAGACTTCCGCGGTCATCGCGTGGATTGTCGCGGAATCGCTCCTCTGGCGGCTCGCGTGAAAGCCTTAATACAGTTTCCACTTCCATCGACTACGAAGAAATTGCGTGAATTCCTTGGCCTTGCCAACTATTACCATCAGTTCATTCATCACTGAGTTGCCATCTTGCAACCACTCAACACAGTTCTGTCCGGTCAAACTAAACCGAATGCTTCTATCTCCTGGACAGACGATGCCGAGGCAGATTTCAGCTCCATCAAGGAAGCTGTCGGCAACGCGACACTCCTCGCGCATCCAATGTCCGAAGCCCCTACGTCACTCACGGTCGAAGCCTCGGACATCGCCGTTAGAGCATTACTGCAGCAGTTGGTCGATGAATTGTGGCAGCCGGCTGCGTCGTTCTCGAAGAAGCTCGCGCAATCCTAGCACCGTTATAGCACTTTTGGTCGTGAACTGCTCTCGGCCTACTTGGCTGTGAAACACTTGAGCCACTTCCTCGAAGGTCGGGAATTCTACATTCTCACTGATCACAAACCACTCACGTACGCTTCGACCACTAACAACTCTGCCTACCTTTCACGCTAGAGCCGCCAGCTTGCCTACATATTGGAATTTACGAGTGGCATCCACCACATAAGTGTCAAAGACAACCCCGTTGCTGGCGCAAATCTCGAATAGAAGTCAACTCAATTGTCGATGAGCAGCCACAAGTGTATTTCCCAGACATGGCCACAGCATAGCGAGAGGACCACGAACTTCAGGCCCTACAACTCAGACAACTCCCTCGATTTCAAAGACGTGCAACTTCCAGGCTATACTATAAGCTTGGTTTGAGACACCTCTACCGGTTGCTTTCGCCCCTGTGTTCGACCATCATTTCGCCGCAGCGTCTTCGATGCCATGCATTCGTTGTCGCACCCTGGCATCCATGCGACTCAACACATCGTCACTTCAGGATTCCTGTGCCCACGCATGAACATCGACATGTACCGCTGGACATGTGCTTGTCTCAAGTGCTAGCCAACCAAATTTCAACGCCACACGATGAATCTGCTCGGTACCTTCAAGCCTCCTGATTCCCGCTTCCATCACGTGCGCCTTCAGCTAGTCGGCCCTTTGGCCTCATCCAAAAACAGCCAGTATACACTGACATGCACAAACCGGTTCACGCGATGGCCATAGCACTCAGTAACATCTTGGCAGAGTCAGTCCCCCGCGCCTTTATTGCCGTGTGGCTTAGCCGCTACGGAGCTCCCACGACCTTCACAGATCGAGGTCGTCAGTTCTTCTCCACGCGTTGCTATACCTTATCCAAATTGCTTGGTGTCATCCCCATCCAGACGACGGCCGACCACCCGATATCTAACGGCATGGTTGAGAGACTTCACCGCCAGCTCAAAGTCTCACTCATGGCGCCACGACCATTGTTCCCCTTAAAGGGACGTCTCCCACTCATGCTTCCTGCTCTTCGCAGCGCGATACAGACTGATGCATCTTGCTCGTCAGCTGAGCTCGTTTTACAGCAAAGCTCTATATGGCTACCGGATTCGTCCGTCTGTCGACTGCATGCAGACACTATCATATTCAGCTATGGCAAGAGCGTCGTCGTCTTCTTCCACAGCTGGTTCATTGGTGCCACTCAGCGCAACCGCGCGAACGCGCTCGTGCCACTCCTCCCGCGTTCGTCGTAGTCGTCTTCTTTCACACCTGGCTCCGTCGCCGCTCATCATTCCAGCATAGCATTTCACTTGTCTTCTGTCGTCGTAATGGGGAGGACGTGTTTACGGCTGTATGAGCCATTGCTTAAGGGGGGTATGAGCCAATAATTGTCTTACGGGACGGAGATATTTATTTTGAAGCAGATTAATTTTGAAGAATCGCAAGCGGCAATCCGACAACGGCAGACTGAGGGCATACCGTCATTGACGTCGTTTTCTCCGTCGCAGCCGAACTTATGTGTAACCTGATTAAGATACACCAAAGTCGTACCCAATAAATGAGAAACACTTTAATGTACCGGCGGGTTTAACCCAGTGTTAAACACCGGGGCCGGACGTTTCAGCTTCGGTGGCTAACTATCTGTACGGTGTGCATGGGCGGTGATTTTTTGGCACAGCCTTAAGGATTCCTATAAAATTTTCGACTCTTCGCTGGTACCAACGCTAGACGTTGGAGATTATGCCAGTCGCCTAAAAGATGCCATGGAAGACGTGTCTCCCACTCCATCCCACCAACATTAACGACCATCCTTCGTCAGTCGTCCTCTGCGTGATTGTACACACGTCTTCGTGCGTCACGATGCACTCCGACCACCTCTACAACCACCTTACGACGGACCTTTCAAGGTCATCAAGCGCTGCCCCAAACACTTCGTCCTGCTGCTGAATGGACGCGAGGACAGCGTCTTCATCGACCGCCTTAAGCCGGCGTTCCTCGACACCGACACTATCCTCGCGGATGACAAGCGACCTTATGAACGCCAGGCACGTCCACTTCGGCTCTGCGGTACATACCGACGGCTCTTAGACGTCGCTCGTTTGCAACCTAACTCTCTTGCTAGAGGGGGCCCTATGGCGAGCTTTCAGAGTTTTGGCGAAGACGACGATGCCAGAGCATGAGAGAACATACGGCTGAGATCGAAGAGTCCCGGTTTGTTTGCGCTAGAGCGACGATAAAATGTAAAATGTGGGATAACAAACGCCTCACGTCTCCCCACGAACTTTATCGTGATTAACTTTGCGTTTATTACCTTCGCCTTCATTAACACCAAAGCTCGTGGGGTCGACTCACAGCAAAGGCAGTGGACTCGAGTGCCATAAGTGTATCTTAATTCACTGTGGCTGAATTACTTCGCTTTCATTAACACCAAAGGAAGTGGGTTCGACTCCAACCAAAGGTTGTGGATTCGACTGCCTTAATTACCTGTGCCCTAATTAACTTCGCCCTAATTACCAGCAGGTTCGATTCCCATTAAAGGTCGGAGGTTCGTAGCCTTTTAAAGCGCAAGCTGTTATGGGGTAATTCCAATAGCCGTTTTGATTCGCGATTGTGTCCGCCGCCACCACCGCCGGCCGTGTCCGTAACCGCTATCACCGGAAATGCGCAAAAGGTTACCCGGTTCCCCGCCAGGATCGAACCCGCGCCCGCTGCGTGGGAGTCACTCTACCACTGAGCTACGCAAGCTTTTTTTTGCAGCGAAGCTGTTAAGGCCTTAGTCTTCGATGGTCACGTCCGGATGTAGAAAAAAACGCTCATTGGTCGGAGTGAAAGTGCGCGAGGGACGCGCGCTTTCGCGGGGAGTGAACGCACGGTGGAGAGCAAGCGCGACGTCTTCCGTCGCGCGAAAGGCCGTGGGGGGACGGAAGAGAGGGAGGCGACGTTTAGCTGCGGCAAATAAATGTATATTGCCACTGGAAGCAAGGGGAACTGGCGACTCAATCTCCCACGCGAAAGGATGACAGCGGGAAGGCAGCGCGGGAGGGAGGGGTTGCGGCTTCTGCTCGGCGAGCAACTTGTACTTTGCGCGGCGCCAGCCGGTCGCGCGCACTGTACCTTGAAAGCGATCTGCAATACGGCTCCTACGTTTATATGCGCTGTGCTTGCGCCGCTCAGTTTCCGTTGAAGCGATAGACCGCATGAACCTTCGATCGCTGCTGTTGGCGCGCTTGGTCACGCCAGCGTTTTGACAGCGGTTGTGTGCGGTCACACAAACAATGTTCAGAACTGTTGCCGACGGCGGCGGCGTTTTGCATGCGTTCGCACCGAACACGCGCGGCGTGGGCGACGTGTTTATGAAGAACGTGCCAAGCTTTGCCGTACACTCTATGGCGATGTACCATAGCGACCATAAGGCCATGGTCCCTGTGGTCACTAAATAAGTGAAAACCACCGGATCATATATACTTCGCACTCTTTAATAGTTCAAATAACGAATTACACCATCACATCTCAACTGTCATAATTGTAAATACAGAATTCCCACCATAGTACAGCTTCGCTGGTCTTCCATCTCCACTCCAGCGGAAAGGCTGCCAGTTTTTTATTACCTTCGTTGCAACAGTACATACACCCGTACAAATAGAAGGCAGGTTACTTGGTGGTACACAATATTATTACATCATTTGGTTAGACTATACTCATTTAAAAGGCCTGAAAGAGGCCAACATCAAAGTGTGAAACTCCTGAAACCACTCTGATGGTTCTATCATGTGCTTTAGGACATCACGCGTGTACGTGAGACTTTCAATTAGGTGTTACCTTGCAGACCTTGCATCTACGCGGGCATTCCTGACATCCATGCGCCTTTTTCACACGCTGTTCATTCACAAAAGCATTATGATGTCAGCCGGCACTCCCTCTGCGTCTGCGCATGGCAAGAAATGAATAGCGAAAGGGCTTATCAGGAGTTTTTTTAAAGTTCGTTTGAGAACGTCCCACACAAAAACGAAGTCACGGTGTCGGGAACCGAGTGGCCGCGGCGGAGCGGCAGAACAAGGAGACCAGTTCAGCAGGTTATTAGAACGGACTGGCGCGTGACGTGCTTGCGCTGCTAGCACGCGCCGCCCAACTTTTTTCTCCTCGTCATTCGCAGCCAGCGCCAAAGCGCCGGCCGAGAGCGCCGACCTTAGCGGCCCCGCATAGGAGTGTCGGTTGGCGCTACAGGGCCCCCCGCCCAGACGGGATGGCGAAATGCACTTGTCGGCGAGGCGGAGATGAGGCTGTCTTAGTGTCAAGCAGATGGACGGATGTGCCGGCGACATCCGCGGGGAGCTCGTTGGGAGGCGTCTCGACGTAGACTAGTTTCAGGCGGTCTAACGAAACGACTTCTTCGCGAGCATTCAATAGGATTGTGGCGGACTTCTGCGTCTTGTGGAGGACACGGTACGGTCCGTCGTAGGATGGGGTAAGAGGCGCCTTTACAGCATCTCGTCGAAGGAACACGTGGGACGAAGTCGCAAGGTCCGGATGCACAAAGATGCTGTGGTCCGATGATCGAGGTGGTACGGAGCGCAGTTGCTGAATGCAGTCCTGTAGGCGTTGGAGGTACTGTAGCGGCGGGGGCGACGTAGCCGAAGGCACGAACCAGTCTCCAGGAAGCCGCAGGGGTGCACCGTAGACGAGTTCGGCCACTGAACAGCCAAGGTCACGACGAAGGACGGCGCGGAGGCCGAGAAGCATCACAGGAAGGTGGTCGACCCAGTGCTCTCGATCCCAGCGTGCAGTCAGGGCAGCCTTGAGCTGGCGATGGAACTGCTCACAGGGATGATATGCAGAGGTACGGCAGTGCTTAGTGCCAAGCAGGCGGCTGACGGAAGTGAAGAGTGTACAGTGAAATTGCCGGCAGCGATCAGTTGTCACGATGCTGGAGCAGCCGAAGCGGGAAACCCATGGTGAAACGAAGGCTTTGGCGACTGTTTCCGCAGTGATGTCCGGAATAGGCACGGCTTCGGGCCAACGGGTGTAGCGGTCAATCATTGTTAGTATGTACCGGCAGTCGTGAGAGTGACGAAGTGGTCCAACCAAATAAAGATGGACGTGATCAAAGCGGCAGCCAGGTGGCAAGAACGACTGCGTGGGAGTCTTCGTGTGGCGTGTCACTTTGGCAGTCTGGCATGCGAGGCACGAGCGGGCCCACTGGCGAACATCGGTGTTAATGCTTGGCCAGACATACCACTGTGTAACGAGGCGCTGCGTGGCTCGGATGCTGGGATGGCAGATGTCGTGAAGTTATTGGAACACCGCACGACGGAAGGCAGCCGGAATGAAGGGGCGAGGTGCAGCCGCTGACATGTCGCACCACAGTGAGCCAGGCACAAACGGCTGAGGAACTAGTTGTAGACGGAGGGAACGGGGATGGTCACGCAAAGCCTGCAACTCGGGGTCTTCCATATGCGCACGAGCTAGACCTTCCCAATCCACAGTCAATGTAGAAGTTCCGAGGGAGCTGATGCGTGAAAGCGCATCAGCTGCCTCGTTGTCGGTACCTTTGATGTGCCGGATATCCGTCGTGAACTGCGATATATAGGCCAGTTGACGAAGTTTACGTGCGACGTACTTGGACGAGTTTGTTCCAAGACATACGCCAGAGGCTTATGATCCGTTAGAACAGAAAATGGCTGGCCCTCCAAGAAGTGTCGGAAGTGCTGGATGGTGGTGTAGATTGCGAGCAGCTCGCGGCCAAAAAGGCTGTAGCGAGTCTCGGCAGGTTGGAGCTTCCGAGAGAAGAAGCCCAGTGGGCGCCACTCGGTGTCAATTTTCTGCTGGAGAACAGCTGCAATGGCCACGCTGGAAGCATCCACCATGATGCGAGTTGGCACGTTAGTCCTCGGGTGGATAAGAAGTACCGCATCGGCGACGGTTTGTTTAGCAGCCCTGACAGCAGTGTCAGCTTCGGGAGACCAGGAAATCGCAGATGAGGAGCCCTTGGTCGTGCGAAGAAGGTCAGTCAGTGGGTGTAGAAGCTCAGCGCAGTGCGGAATAAAACGTCGGGAGAAATTCACTAGGCCGAGGAACTCACGCAGCTGGCGTAGGGTAGTGGGTGCTGGAAAATCTTTCACGGTCGGGACGTGAGAGGGCAACAGACGAATTCCCAGCGCCGAGATGTGTTGGCCCAGAAAATCGAGCTCGGAAGACCCAAATGAGCATTTCTGGGGGCTGACAACCAGGCCAAACTGTTGAAGGCGTTCAAAGAGTTCCCGGAGGTGACGCTCATGATCTTGTGGATTGCGTCTCGCTACGAGGATGTCGTCGATGTAGGCAAATACAGCCAGGAGGCCGCGCGTTACCTCGGCAATGAATCGTTGGAACGTTTGAGCTGCGTCGCGCAACCCAAAGGGCATGCGCACATACTCAAAAAGGCCGAAGGGTGTAGTAATGGCTGTCTTCGGGATATCGTCGGGCTCAACGGGGATTTGGTAATGGGCCTTGACAAGGTCCACTTTACTAAATATTTTGCATCCTTCCAAGTGGCCTGTGAAATCTTGGATGTGTGGAAGGGATAGCTATCGTGGACCGTGTGAGCGTTGAGCGCCCGGTATTCAACGCACGGACGCCAGTCCCCCGGTTCCTTCTTGGGCTACAGTTGGAGTGGGGAGGCCCAACTGCTGGACGATGGTGGAATAATACCTAGCTGGAGCATGTGCTCGAATTTCCGTTTAGCAATGGCCAGACGCTCACCGAAGAGGCGGCGCGGACGGGCTCCGACTGGTGGACCACGTCTGACAATGTAGTGGGTTACGCTGTGCTTGGAAGCCTGATTTAAATTACAGGGCCTCGTCACCTCAGGGAAATGTTCGAGAAATCGAGCGTACGGGCATGATGGGATCAGCGTGCGGATGCCAGTGGGAGCGACAGCCGACAAAACGCCAAGGATGGAGAGGCGCGTCTTGCTGTCAATCAGGCGATGGCGGCGCATGCTGACGTCGAGGTCGAAATGGGTCAGGAAGTCGGAGCCGAGGACAGGCTGATGGACGTCGGCCACGATGAAGACCCACCAGAACGTGCGCCGCAGCCCAAGGTCGAGTATAAGGGACCGCAGACCATACGTAGCGGCGGAGGTAGAGTTTGCCGGGCGGAGCGTAGGTCCAGGTGACTTAGAAGCGCGGTCACGCTAGGAGGACGGCAGTAGACTGACCTCAGCACCCGTGTCTACAAGGAACCACAGGCCGGAAATGCGATCCATGACTATGAAAAGGCGGCCAGGTTGTAAGGCGAGGCCACATGCCACCGCCAGTGATCTCGCGGTGCCTTTCCCGACCATTCGCATAAGGACTTGCACTGACGGGCGCGGTGCTGGAAAGTGCGATGATGCCAGCAGATAAGCGAGCGGTGACTGGTCGGGGACGAGGGACGGCGGCTGGGACATGAGACAGAGCCGCGCTGGTCATGGGAGGACGTCCGAAGGGCGTCGATGGAAACGGCGAGCTGGTCGATCCGGGACTCTAAGTGGGCTATGATTAAGGACTGTGGCGTTGAAGAGAGGGCGGCGACTGAAGGAGAAGTCGCGTCGCGGCCGCGATCAGCAAGCTGGGCGAGGCGGTCGAGGGTCAAGTCCTCTGTAGCGGCCAAGATAAGGCGGGTGGACTGTGGTAAGCGCTGCAAGAACAGCTCCCTCAGCAGCGCACCGTTCGAGTCGACGTTGCTTGTGCCCAGGAGCTGTCGCATGCTCTTGAGCAGCTGGGAAGGCCGGCGATCTCCAAGGTCCTCGGATGTGAGCAGGTGCTGGAGGCCCGCGCTCTCGGACGCTGTGGTGCGTTCTAAAATACTCTGCTTGAGTTGCTGGTACGGGGCATCACTCAAAGGTGCAGCGATAACGTCTGCCACTTCTTGAGCCACCTCAGGATACAGGTTGCAAAGTAAGTGGCGAAACCGCGAAATCTCCGAGGTGATGTGTTGTAGTTCAAAGATAGCTTCGACCTGGGCGAACCAAACCTGCGGGTTCTGGCAGCAGAACGTGGGCAGGTGGAGCTGTAGAGCTGACACGTCCCGTGCGCGCGAGGTAGCGTCAGGTGGAAGGTTACCTGAGGGCGGGAGGTTCCTGGGGTCGGTCATCTCTTAGGCCGGAGTCGCCACTGTCGAGAACCGAGAGGCCGCAGCGGAGCGGCAGATCAAGGAGACCAGCTCAGCAGGCTTATAGAACGGACTGGCGCGTGCCGTGCTTGCGCCGCTAGCACGAGCCGCCCGACTTTATTCTCCTCGCCATCCGCAGCCGGCCCCAAAGCGCAGGCCGAGAGCGCCGACCTTAGCGGCCCCGCATAGGAGCGTCGGTGGGCGCTACAATGGCAATCCAAGAGGATGTGCTCGATAGTTTCAGATTTGTTACATTTAATGCAGTAAACAGACCACGGAACAAAGAAGCATTTACTTTGTAGCCATGGCTTCACAGGTAGAGTGTCAGAATGCAATTGAAAAAAGAATGTTTTCGCTGAAGGTCTAACCGGAATTTTTTTTCACGCTTTTCAGCACATTGCGTTCAGGGTCTAAGTTGTACATCGTGCAATATGCAGGAAGCGGTAAGAAAACATCAACAAGATCCCGATAGAGTTTATTTCGCGTCACAGAATACAAAAATTCATTCGATAAATGTGCTTTCGGTAATCAAAAGGAAACAACAACTTCCCCCATAAGACGAATCTGTGTTGGTGTTCGTTCATTTCTTGATGAGACAACCCATTTAGGCAAGAAAGAACTTAGTTTCACTTGAATAACAGTACGGAGAAATGTATCACTTTGATCCCGTAAGAAAAACAACCTACTAACGATATGTTTCAAGAACAAGTGTGTTAGCCCCAATCCCCCATTCTACGAATGAAACAAGCTACACCGGCTAGTTCTTTCTCAAGTAGATCCCCATTTATATACTGCAAAACGCTATGAAATTTCTGGACCGATACTCTTGCCATGCATAACACTTGTAGTAAAAAATACGGTTTTGTAACTAAAAACAAATTGCAAACAATAGCTCTTGAAAACATGGAAAAATTATGCACACCCCTTTTTTCTGTCTGGTCGTTAACACTTTTTATTTCTTCGATCTAATACTCTGCACTTTCACGATAATATTGCAATGGCACCCCAATGTATTTTCCAGGATTCACAGTCCAATTTACGTTACAAAAATAGTCGGGTGTCTGCGGCCAGCTGCCGTGCCATAAGCCTAGACACTTAGTCAAGCTGACAGCACTGACAGTTGACAGTTGCGGCACAAAAATAAACAACCTATTTCGTAGTTTTATCCAGACTCTGTATCTTCGCAAAAAATGTGCACATCATCCGCATAAGCCAGAACTCTAGTCTCAATTGCTGTATAGATAAATCAACGAATAGATTGGCTTCTAATTATTCTCAAACATGGCTGCTCTAAATACAAGGCACACAAAAGAGCCGACAAGCAGCATCATTGTTTTACTGATCACTCCTCTTTTATACTCGCACTTAATTTTCTATTAATTATTAGTTTGCAGTGCAATCTTTGTACATCATTCTCACTCCATCTGTCATCACTGAACCGGCATTAACATGTTCTAAAAGCAACAAAATGACATCTTGGATGACTCTATCAAAAGCTTTTTCAAGATCAATTTGTATCATGGCGACTAGGGCCTCCTTTTCACAATAGTCCAGAATATTCACTTTTCACAATATTCCAGTATATCCCTTGCAGTATGTATATTCGAAAATATTGATACCCCTTTGATAACACAGGTTTGATGGGGGCCCACAAGTTCTTTTATCCCAGTTTGCAATCGTCTCACCAGCAATTTAGTGTAAACTTTATAGTTCGTATTCGTAAAAGTTATTGGTCTATAGGCTTCAACTGCCAAGAGCCTCGCTGGGTCTTTCGCTTTAGGAATTAAAATAAAGTGTGATGCCCGAAAAGAAGGAGGCGCTTCCTTGCTCTCGTACATCTTGCTTATCACGTGGTGTAATGCTACAGCTATTTCACTTTTAAAGCTCTTGTAGAAAGCGCTTCTGAGACCACCAGGCCCAGGCGACTTGCCGGGACGGAGATCGTCAATCACATCCTCAACTTCCGAGAGGCCTATTGGTCTCTCGAGCGCTTCACAGATTTGCATAATAACATCTGATACTGTTGGCGTTAAGGGCAAGAATTGAGTCTTAAAACGTTCGATATCGCTGGTCTTTTTCCCCAACAAGCTTTTATAATAAGACTGAAAGGCGTGCTCTGTCATTCCAACATCATTAGTGACTTCCCCTTGATATGTTATTTCTGTTATTGCTTTAGAAGCAACATGCTTTTTCTCATGGCTCATTTCTCGCTTGGTTGGCGCTCTCGCATCCATAAACGCTCTGCCCGTGCCCTAATTAATGCCGCAACCCTTGTACTTTTATTCAACCATAACTTCAAGCTCAGAGTTGACTTGTTTGATTTCTTTCGTAAATAAGCACGGCGAAACAATTTCTGCGCAGGGCATGCATTTTACCCTGAGATGCAATTCCTTTTCACGCTCTTTTTCTTTATGCTAACTGGGCTACACATGCTCTATCAATTGCAGTGTATTTAACGTCTGTCTTGAAGAGGTCCCATTCAGCAATGAAGAACGCCGACCTAGTTGTGCTGAGCAAATTTTCGAGCTTATCTTAAACTGTCTTTCTAAAAACTTCGTCTTGCAAAAGCTTATCATTGAGCTTTCAATGAATCCAAGTTTAATTTTGATGCTCTTTGTTTCTTTTCTGTCGTTGACATAACCAGGAAATGATCGCGAAAGCTAACATGTATCACTTGATAATTTGAAAATAAAGGTGGAAAGGTTAATGGAGCATAAATTCTGTCTCGCCTGCTATGACAATCACCTTAGTAGTGCATAAACACGGCATGATTTTCACTTAACAACACATAACCAATGTCTTCAAGGTCTTGTTCCCTTACAATCGAACCTAAATGCAAGGCACTTTTATCGCGAACGGTGGGCAACTTAGATTAATCTACTGGAAAGCAAACATAGTTAAAATCACCCAGTAAAATGACAGGCCTTTTAAAATTTATGTGCTGTTGAACTTGACCAAAAAAGACTTCCCACTCCCGTGCTACCTTGGGAGGGTACACGCATATCGCCCCCCATAGCATCTCTGAAAAAGTAATATCACAGAGGACCATTCTACCATCCTCGGATGACGTGACCGCTTCCACTGCGGCAATGCTGATACGTAAAAAGAATTAGGCAGCCCCCAGACCTCCCCGCCGCGTGACATACACATATGCTACATCTGGGCAGAAAATGTTAACCATTCGCTTCGTATATTCATCAAGGCGTATTTTCAAAGGGCATTAGGTCAATATTACTTTGAAAAAGAATACAATTAACTTGACATTGCCTTCTACGCGCGCGTAGTCCACGCACGTTTAACGTCTCGACACAAAAACTATTCAAAATTTTAGCTGCCATTTCAAAGAAACAAGAATCGATACCAGTTACCACACATCCTCCGTCTCGCACCTACTGCTTCGTCGACACGGTGGTCTAGCAAGGCGGACCATGGTTTTCTCGGCTTCAAACATCAATGGCGACGGACAATAACGCTTGTACGCCGGGCTTGAGCTTGAACGCCGATCTGCGTCCCGGTGGAGCCTTCGGGGCAGGCTCGTCACTCTCTGTCTCTTGAACCTTTTCCTCATGCTGATCCGACTCCTCGTGAAGCATCATAGCAGGTGCACTGCTAGACGTAGGCATCACAGTGTCAAAAGTGATCTGCTGTTGCCCCGTCTTCGCTTCTGCTCGGGTGCAAGTTTCCTTGGCGTCTTTGTCCTCGATCTCAACCGAGTTATTTGGCTTTGCCGTGTCATCCCATTGGTCTTTCCAGCCGTCCGATGGCTTGGCCTAGTCAGCAGGGGTTGCCTTCCTCATGGGGGCTGGGCATCGCTCCCTTCACCAGTGGCTTCCACTGCGTCTACAACGTCCATCAGTCGCGTCCTCTTTCAATGCCGCGCCTGTCACTGTGGCGTAGGTTCGCACGCACTGGGTCTCGTCGTGGCCATAACGACGACAAAGCCCGCAGCGTGGTATGCGGCACTCGCGTCGTATGTGCCCGATGACCCGACATCGGAGGCATAGAGGAGCTCTGCCTGGGACGTGCGCGAGCGCGACATCTTCCGCTACTCGCAGTCGGTGGGGGAAGTCGTCAGTGGTGACGCCAGCCTTGAACTTCAGTGTCACAGAACGGGTGGTTGACCCTTTGTCAACGCATCCTTGCACGCGCCACTTATCCCTGGTGACTTCAGTCACCTTCCCAAAAACTGACAAAGCAGTACGAACGCCTTCGTAAGGTACTCCGTGAAGAAGTCCGTAGAGCTTGATTCAGACGCCTCGGTCATATGAGTCGACGACCACACAACGGTGGTCCTTAACATCTAACGCGTTGGCAGCGATGATCTTCTTTTTCCCTTCTTCGTCCTTGAAAGTTACCGCCGACATATGGTTCATCTGATATGCTGCCAGGGCAACCACTTCCGGCATGAGAGCCAGTCGTGTAAGACCATGGCGAAAATGTTCCACTTTGTAAGGCCTTGCCTTAACGTCACCACGCAAAAAAACTGTGCGCAAAAGGGACGCACCTGTTGGCAATGATGGGAAAATCAGTTGGCAGTCCTGGCTTGGTTTTTCTGTTGACCTGATACCGCGGCCCTGCCGGGCCGCAGAAACCGGTCCTTCGGAGCTCATGCTACACACGACCGTTCACCACGGACGCAAGAAAGCAACTCCGAGGTACGCAAGCGCTTGCTGTCAGGCAGCGGAAAAATGCCCTATAACCAAGCCCTATGCAGGCGTGCAGGCGCAGATGACAAGATGCGATTCTCACGAGGCGCGCAATCAATGCGATCCCGAGCCTCCGCCAGCATAGTGGTGCCATCTAGTAAGATGCCTGCAAACGCAGCGTGCCCGACATGTAAGTTGCATATAGCAGTTGCATGCTGCATGTAACTGGATCTGGTTAACTCAGCACGCTACCAGCCCGTTTTTGTCACCAGCCCGTTTTGAAGATTCCAATAAACAATCATGATCATCATCATAAACGACAACAACGTACCGTGCCACGGGTCAAGGGATTAAGATGTGCGCCACGTATCCTGCACACCTCTTCGGTACACGTTATGGCGTCTCCTCGCAAGGTACAAGCCGCTGCTGAAGAAGCGAATCGTAGAGTTACGTGCTCCACCAGGTTACGCTGTGACTGTGCTGCGTGTGTCGCGCAGGCCTTTAAATTTTACAGCGTAAGCTCTGCTCTTATGGGCTCATTCCAATCGCCGTTTCGGTCCCCGATGGTGTCCGCCGCCGCCGCCAAGTAACCGCTATCGCCGGAAATGCGAAAAAAAGTACCCGGTCTCCGCCGGGATTGAACCCAGGCCTGCTGCGCGGGAGTCGGATACTTTACCACTGAGCCACGCATGCGCTTGCTACCAGGCAGCAGAAAAATGCCCTATAAACTCTTCCTTTAGGCAGGCGCGCAGGCGCAGACGACCTGAGCCTTTTCTTTCAGCCATTCTAAACTCTATAGCGTTCTGAAAAACAATGCCGTGAAATCGGTTCAAACAATTATTTGGCGTATCCAAAGATAACAAGGTTGGATATAATCACGTCTACCATTTCTTTGGCTGTGCAAAATTGTGATTCTGGCGGGCATTTTAGAAACTACAAAGTTCAGGCGATAATAACCACGTTTTACGGCATGTTTGCTCTTTGGGTAGATCGTCAAGCTTCAGGTCTGTAAGCAAGCTTAGGTCTGTAAGCAAGAAAACCATGCCGTGAGCCGCTTGCCACGCCTTTCTCGGGCGCGTCAAGGGCGTGCCTCCTCTTTCGCGCATTATCTTTCTATCCTCCGTCGAATGCGAACAGGGCACATGCGGTGCATTCTTGCACCTACACTTTCCCTCAATCGAAAACTTTAAAATACAACAAATAAAATAACGGACATTTTATTTCTTAAAGTATCGTTTCTTTGTTTTCAATGCTATTAACTTGTGATGAGAAACTGAAATCGAGCAAATTAGGAAATTTTTGTATTTTCTTGCAGCGAGTGGCGATTGTGAGGCGAAAGTTTAAAGTAGATACATTTTAGAGGGTCGCACGCAAGAGGGAGTTCATACGGTGAGCAGCCGCCAGGGGCCCTGCAGTGCTATTCTCGATAAAGTCAGTGATGACAATAATCTGTCCATTCCCTGTCAATTAGGGGAATGCAACGCAGCGCCTCGGCATGGCTGTTCACCGCAGGTGCTTCACTGAGGCTATTAAGGCCGCCGCTTTACCAACGCAAAACGACACTCTAGCCCTAGAGACGGGAGCAACGGCTGTCGCTGCAAAATGGCTGTGCGGTATTCTGGGGTCCGTAGTGACGCAGCACAGTGAAAATGTACCAGTTTATCCGCATGCGCGAAGCCTCCGCATGTACGCAGAATTTGAGTGTGTTGTTTACTCCAATGTGCTTGCCGATTGCCTCTGAAGCTTCGACAGCGTTCGCAGATGGATATCGTAACGACAGCGCAGCAATCACATTTTGGCGTGTGAGGGCTCTTGTATGCAGTCAGGAAATTAGACCATAGAGTAACATATACAAGGATAAGAGAAGACACTTCCATAGGCCCCTGCGGCTGATTTTTTTTCGCAGCGTACCTAGCGGGTGTGTGGCATCTATAGAGACTCAGAGATTGGCACCGCAGAAAAACCAATCTCGAAGGCTATTTTCTGGTGTAAAGAAAAATTACACAGCCTCCAAGATCGCTTCTGTGCGAGTCTCGGAGGCTATATTGTGATTTTTTTTTTTTTACGCGTTGCTTGCATCCATCGAGTCGCTTCGTGTAAGCTGTACCGCCAGAGCAGCAAGCACACGATGCCACTGCGTATTTATGCAGACATTTTAAATAAACATGACAAGTGTTGGAAGAGACGAAATATTTAAGTCGCCACAATGCTATCAATCAACCGTGTTGTGGGGCCATCACAGCCTAATAAGATATATGCATAATCCAGCGAATGTCGACGATTTGTTTTAACAGTAAAGCCAGCCGTAAAAAGGGCACGTTGCACGAAATTATCACCATCACCATTGGCTCGAGCGTCGTCGTCTTCTTCCGCAGCTGGCTCGTTGGGTTAGCGCTCGCACTCGTGCTCGGCAAACGCTCGTGCCACTGCTCCCGCGTTCGTCGTCGTCGTCTTCTTCCACAGCTGGCTGCGTGACCGCTAATCATTCCAGCGAGCAATTTCACTTCTCTTCTGTCGTAGTAATGGGGAGGCAAACTTGCACTAGGCCGCGCAATGTTCGAGTCACAACGAAGCTGGCCGATCGATGACGTCTCCTGGTAGTAGCTAGGTTGAACTTGGCTATGTCGAGGTTTAACTTGGTTGTACCTAGGTTGAACTTGGTAGCAGCTTGGTTCGGCCTCGGCTATGCCTGAGTTGAACTTGGTTATGCCAGGTATCTCTTCGGTTATGACTCAATCGATCGGCCAGCTTCGCTGTGTCTCGAGCTTTAAGGGGTCTAGTGCTAACTTTGCCGTTTTTTGTTTTTATAGTGATGCTCAGTACATCATCGATGACAGTGAGTTGTACGTGTTTTATTTCGGCGGTCAAGATAGTTGATGCCTCTCAATTCCGCACCACGTCACTGCTGCCGAAAAATAAGTTGCGCGTGGCCCAACCATGGTTGGCGCGCTCACAAGTTACATGCCTCGTGCGGGCGTGACCTATGGCTTCGATTGACAGGCGAACTCGTGCCAAACTGGTACATCGCGAAACCCCTTTCGAGTTGAACTCGCGAACATGGCGGCGGCAGCAGCAGCCTGTGTCATCACATCCAGCGGCAGCAAGCGTCAATGTGGCCGTCTTTGACCCGTTCACCCACATGACCGACGTGGAGTTTCAGCGTCATTACTGTCTTTCCAATACGCCAGTGCGCTGGCTGTTTGGCGAGTTAGGCGAAGGCGTTCGTCTGAGGAGACAGCGTGGCGGGCAAAGTCTGGTTTCCGAGCACAGACTGGTGTGACTAGGCTGCGAAGGAAAAGTTCGTGCGATCGCTTCGGCTCTCTCTGGCTTCAAGCACTGTTCGTCCACCGCGCCCCAGCCCTAGGCCAGGTCCGGCGTCGTCATCGGAGTAATCGGGCCCCTGCGAGCACCTGGGGTTCAACCCGGACCAACCAACCTGCGAAGGCGAAGTGGTCACTTTATATAGAAAGACTCAGAATGGACGCCGGGCTGCCTTCCGGTGCAACAGGTGCCGAAAGCAGCTTGCGTGGTTACGCGGTACCGCTGCACTGCACGGGCATAGAAGCGAAGGGAGTTAATTCGCCATCACAGACCTGCTTCCGCCGTCCGAATGACCACATTTCCAGGCGGCAAATGGTTTGGCTCACGTACTGCGTGAGCGAAAGCATAGACATATGGCTGTTGAAGGAGATGACCCGCGACTTGTTTCCTCTATCGGAGAACGCCATCGCCGACTGGAGGAACTATCCCCATGAGGTCGCGAGGGACGAGCTGCTGGCGCGACCTACACTCGGTGGCCCCGCGAAAATAGCGCAAATTGACGAGTACCTTCTTCCCGGCGAGCTAAAGTACAATCAAGGCCGTCTAATGACGGGCGACAACGTTCCGCCGAGCGGCTAAAATTATGTCGGTGTTAAAGATCGTGGCCCATGGGTCTTCGGCATGGCCTGCGCGACCAGAGGGGTGTTGCGACTTTTTAAAGTCGACCAACGAAAGGCGGCGACGCTAGGCGCCATTATTGCAGCCAATGTTCAACAGGGGACCATTATTCATAGTGACGAATTGGCCGCATACAACTGTATCCCAAATTTAGCGGATGCTAATGGGGCTATGCCTCAATCTGCATGGGAGACCACCAACCACAGGTGAACTTTGTGGGCCCCAACATGGTCGTTCCGACTCGAAAAATAGAAAGAAATAGAAATAGAAAGAAAAACGGCAAAGCTTGCACTACGCCGCGCAAAGCTCCAAACACAGCGAAGATGGCCGATCGATTGCGTCATAAGCTAACAAATACCTACCATAACCAAGCTCAACTCAGGCATAGCCAAAGCTGAACCTAGCTGCTACCAAGTTCAACCTGAATACAACCAAGTTCAACCTCGACATAGCCAAGTTCAACCAGGAGACGCCATCGATCGGCCAGCTTCGTTGTGACTCGAGCTTTGCGCGGCCTAGTGCATGCGTTGCCTCCCCATTACGGCGACAGAAGAGAAGTGAAATCGCACGCTGGAATGATTAGCGGCCACGCAGCCAGCTGTGGAAGAAGACGACGACGATGAACGCGGGAGCAGTGCCACGAGAGCGTGCCGAGCACGAGTTCGAGCGCTAACCGAGGGTGCCAATGAGCCAGCTGCGGAAGAAGACGACGACGCTCGAGCCAATGCTGGTGATGATAATTTTGTGAAACGTGCACTGTTTACGGCTGGCTTAAACAGCTTCGCTGCCTCGCGCCACCTCGTCAGCGGTGTGTACAGGGTAACTACACCGATGCTGGAGGCCAACCTGGGATGGATGTGGTGCCAGTCAGCCTCCGCGTGCGCTGCAAAGACCCTCTCTTTGCGATTATTAGAAGTCACGGATCGCTCGGGCTACCCAGTATAAACACTCTTTCCTGCGTTTGTTAGAAGCCATCGCTCGGCGCTAGCCAGTATGAAGATGCATCACAGAGTAAAAGAAAATAAAGCGTAGTTTTGTGACCCTTGTATGAGTGCTTTTCGTCAATCCTGAGTGCTTACACGGTAAGCGCGCGGCAAACCATTTCTGCGCTAGCCGACGCTCACCTCGTCTCGCCACCTTATACCCCTGACACACGGGTACTCTAAAGTACTTTAGGTAAGGGGACATCTACTGGAAAGGCGTTCAAGCGAGTGACACACGACAAAGGAGTATCTCCCTCCCGGCAAAGTTCGTTTGCAGGAAAGAAGATCGGGCATATACTTTTCAAGCGGAAAGCTGTACTCTCGCATACAGCGTGCACAACTCATCAATAAAAGAAAACCTGTTACATAAGTAAGGTGCCATGTAAATATTTATTTTACCTGGGAAAATGTTTTAAATTTTAGCGGGAAATTCCATTTGGCGAACAGTGAAGATTTACTCTAGCTATACTCTCAAACGCCCGCACCACGTCGCTAGCGCCGCCATGTTAAATTCCAAATATGCGCATTATAAGCCACCAAAAATAGGAAAAAATGTCTTTAGGTTCTACAATCACTAAATGTAATCTACATGCGCAGATTCTTCTAAATGTTCTCGCTCTTGTTTTCTCTCTTTTCTTACGGAGTTTATTTGATAAACCACCTAAAGAAGTTAGTGCGCTGCCGTGTATCATCGGTGCAACTCCTTCCTACAAAGGGTCCTTCGGAGTAACAAAAGGGGTTTTCTGCAAATGACTTTTGCCCGTGTGTCTGGGGTATTACTTTCGCGCGAGCAACGAGCGATCTCTTGAAAGCCCAGTGCGAAAACCATGCGCACACCAATCTGTGCTCGGAAATGCTAGCGCAAGCACGTAGCGAGCCGCGCCAATCCAATCCAGGGGAGAAAAAGAGGAGGGCTAGCGTCCACTCGTGGTATAACGCGAAACGTATTAAACTACAAATTAGTCTATCACACATTCAGTGTGCATCTGTTAAACTTTAAAAGGCTTATAACCCACGCTAATGTGAGTAATGTTATTGTACAAAGCGCGTTTATTTTATAACTTGCTGTTCTAGAAAGAACTGACATTTTATGATCTGCATTGGGTATTTCTCTTGCTAGGAACACATTATACAAAAGCTGCGGTTAAAAATTAATTTTGTACGTGCGTCTATAGCGCCTACAAATAACTGCGTCTATTGCTTCAGTAGAGAGCTTGGTAGGAATAAAGATGAGATTTTACCCATGTTTCACGCGCAGCAAAAATAACATATCTAAGGTGCAACTACATGATCCATGAAATGATATTCGTGAAATTATTGACGAACATTTAGGTGCCGGATCTAAAACCCAAATTTAAATGCTAACAGGCGCAAGAGGAGCAGCATTCAAATAAAAAGACGTCATCTCCGCGGTCCGTTTTACACAAGTGTGCTTAAACATAAAATTGTGGCTGCTTGTAGAGTATATAATGAGTACTTTAGTGCTCTTACCAACACGGTGGCTCTTCTTGGACTGCTGACGCTTCACGTTCGATCAAGTGAGTAATTTCTGCATTTTCTTGCGATAATTTTAGGTTGCAGTATAATGATTTCCCACTGGCCATCTTTTCTTCCTATAGAACGCTGATCCCCATCATCCACTGTGGTTTACACAGCCGACAACCGGAGAGATTGCTCCTGCATATATTTATCTCAAAAGTGGTCGTTAGCAAGCCAAAAGCAACAATCTTCTCTATGAGCGGAGTTCCGTCTCCGTAATGTAGAACGCGAAAAAGTAACAGAATCCACTTCGGTTCTACCCTGTGAAAGTATAGATATGCAGCGAAGCTGTTGCCGGCGTTAGACGACTTTAGACATGCACCTCCACATTAAGCGACGTACATCACGCGCGCACGAACGTGTGCGGATGTGCAGCATACATCCTCACATCCGAAATATTTTATATGAACTCGTATACTCTGGTACTCAAGCCTTCTATACGCAGTGCCTTCGAAAATTGGTAATTCTGCTGAATTAAATACCTTTTCGTTATCTACTAGACAACATTGAAAAGATGATGATTGCGTGAGACTGCTTTAATAATACATTTTAATGTAGCGTTCAATTCCCTGCAACATCAGCGTATTCTTGCCTGCGCGGCACACGTAGCACAGTCACAGCGTCGTCGTCTTTTCGGGATTCGCCCGACCGTTCGTTTCGTACTCGCGTCGGGTGTTAGCCGGAATTCCCGTTATCGTCTGCACGCGTCAGCTCCCGGACGGAGTTGATGGATAGTTCGAGAGAATGGGCGAGGAGACTATGCTGTCACGTGACTGCCGCAGCGGCACGCCGCCGGTTGGTGTGGCCGCCCTGCCGCAGCTGCATTTTGCTGGCGGCGGCGCCCCGCGTGCGTTTTAGGGGAAGCATGCACTTAGGGCCGAGCCTTGTCCCTCGTCGTCCGTTGTCCGTCCGTAGCTCTGGTTTGCTTGGAGACCGCTAGGGACGCTGCGGTGCACAAGGGCTATATAAGCGCTATATATATATATATATATATGAGGGTACATATAAATAAATAATATATATATATATATATATGCAAAGTGTTACGGAGTGATCCATACATGGATCAACGCGATGCTTGGTGGAGCGACAAAGAAGACGATGAAGACGCTAGCTCTTGGGCCGGATCGGACATCTCTTGCCCTAGCCTCCTCTCTATATATTTTGTAAATATATACTTCGCCTCTGTCTCGCTTCCGTCACACTTTGGTGGAGGTGGGGGGTACGTCTCGCCTCGCAACGGAACTTCGCCGCAGCCGTCGTTTCGGACATCTGTCTGCAATGGCGGAAGACACAGCGTCTACATCAGCGACCGCCACTTCAACGGTCGTGCTTGTGCAGGCCCGGGATCCTGGCACGTTCTCTGGTTCCGGTGACGTGGACGTTAAAGACTGGCTGGCGGAGTATGAATGCGTGAGTAAGAACAACCAATGGGACCCTACCATGATTTTGGAAAATATAATCTTCTACCTGACAGGCACTGCGAAAGTATGGTTCAATAATCACGACGCTGAGATTGCGAGCTGGGACACCTGCAAAGAAGAACTCCGAGAATTGTTTGGGAAGCCCAGTGGCCGGAGGATCGCCGCGACAAAGACGCTCGCGTCACGTGCGCAGACGGCTACTGAATCTTACGTCCTGTGCATAGAAGACGTATTAGCGCTATGCCGAAAAGCCGACGCCGAGATGCCGGAGGACGACAAGGTTGGGCATATCTTGAAAGGAATCGCCGACGACGCCTTCAACCTTTTAATGTGTAGAAATTGTTCTACAGTCGACGCTATTATAAAGGAGTGCCCGCGCTTTGAGCCGGCGCATTGGCCACTCATTTGCCCGGCTTCCCAACACGGCGGCAACGTACTCTTGCGAAGACCGCACGGCTGCGCAACCGTCAGTTCCACCAGATCAGCTGACACCTATTGTACGCCGCGAACTTGAGGCCATCACCCCTGCTCCTGTTCACGCCGGTGACTAGAGCTCGATTACGCCTCCATTCGTTCAAGCCATTGTCCGGCAGGAGCTCGCTAACATGGGCATTTACTCTGTGTGCACCGTTGCCAGCACAACACAAACTTCGTGGCGTCCGACCTCTTCCTATCAAGAGCAGCGATTCGTTACTCGGTATCGCGACAGTGCTGCGTGGCGAACCCCCGACGATCAACCGATATGTTTTACTTGTCACCGTATCGGCCACGTCACCCGTTATTGCGCCACCCGCTGGTCCTCGGCGCCTCGAACGCTGTCTACCCCTTACCGCCGTCCCAAGAGCACCCGCTTTCCGCCGTCAACCCAGTCCTATTTCCCCAACGCCGATGTTTCCCCCAGGATAAGTAGCCACTAACCGTCGCCGCGTGGTCACCAGACACGCTCGCCTCCAGGCCGTCGCCCGTCGTCTCGCTCACCACACACTCGCCACCCGTCGTCCCCCTCTAGCCCTGCTCGTGCCTATCAGGAAAACTAAACAATGCAGCGCCCGGAGGTGATGCTGCATTGACGACTGCCACCACAAATCCTCTTCTGACGCTGCCGACAAGACGAAGCTTGTTAGACGTCGATGTTGACGGCGTAACTATTTCTGCGCTCATCGATACTGGAGCGCACATCTCTGTAATGAGTGCAGATTTTTGTCGACGCCTTCATAAAGTGCTCACGCCTGCCGCCTCCCGCATCCTCCGCGTCGCTGATGGAGGGACTCTTGCCGTTCTTGGGATGTGCACCGCCCGCGTCTGCATTGCTGGTCATCCCACTTCCGTCAAATTTGCCGTCATCGAGACTGCCCCCATGACCTTATCCTCGGCTTAGATTTTTCGCCCACTCATTTTGCCCTCATTGATTGTGCGACAGGTGCTCTTCAGCTTGAGATGCCCCATCCTCCCGACAGTCCAGCCGACATAACGCCCCGCTTATGCTCTCGCCACCACGTTCGTTTGCCACTTCATGCTGCTGCATACGTTATTTTGACGTCTTCACGCGACATTCCCGATGGCAACTACGTCTTGTCTCTGATTATTGACGTCCTGTTAGCCCGTGATGTCGCCCTGGCTGACACCATTGTTTCCGTTGTTGACAATACGGCGGTCGTGCAGCTTCTCAACGTCAGATTGTTGACTCAGGTTGTCCCGCAAGGCATGTCGCTGGCCACCATTTCCGCGCTTGGCCCCTGCAAGATTGCCGCTTTCGATGCCGATGTTTCGCCGCATTCTTGCTCCACTAACTTCGCGCCTTCGTCTCTCGACGACATTAACTAGATAATTGCTCCCGATCTGACCCAGGAGCAAGCTCTAGATCTCTACCGGGTCCTGGCGTCCTATCGTGACATCTTTGATTTTGACGGCACCCTCTAGTCAAACATCTGTCGTGGCTCATCGAATCAACACTAGTGACGCCACTCCTATACGCCGACATCCATACCTCGTATCGCATCACGAACGTCAAGTGATCCAGAACGAGGTCGACAAAATGATTACAAAAGACGTCATAGAACCTTCATGTAGCCCGTGGGCCTCACCTGTCGTTCTCATGAAAAAGAGACGGCAGCTGGCGTTTCTGCGTTGATTATCGGAATTTGAACAGAGTCACTCATAAAGACGTCTACCCTTTGCCTCGTATCGATGACGCCCTCGACTGCCTTCATGGATGCCCAATATTTTTTCTTCCATCGACCTTCGGTCTGGCTATTGGACAGATTTCAGTCGACCCTATGGACCGCGAAAAAACTGCTTTTATTACGTCCGATGGCCTATACCAATTCGAGGTAATGCCATTCGGACTGTGTAATGCCCCAGCAACTTTCAACGTATGATGTACTCTCTGCTGCGGGGATATAAGTGGTCCATCTGTCTATGCTATTTAGACGATGTGATTGTCTACTCGCCTACGTTTGAGAGACACCTCACCCGTTTATCGGCCGTTCTTGCCGTCTTCCGAAGAGCCGCCCTTCAGCTAACTCCGCCAAGTGCCGTTTCGGGCGGCGCGAGATAACTATGCTGGGTCACCTTGTCAGTACTGCCGGTGTTCAACCAGACCCCGACAAGGTGCGAGCAGTGCTACAATTTCCCGTGCCGCGTTCAGCCAAAGACGTCCGCGGTTTTGTAGGATTATGTTCCTACTTTCGTCGCTTTGTACGGAACTTCACGGACATCGCCCTCGCTCTTACGGAACTCTTGAAGAAGGACGTTCCTTTCGTGTGGGGACCCGAACAAGCAGCTTCGTTTTCTGCCCTCCGTCCGCCTACTCCCTACACCACCAATACTGGCCCATTTCGACCCCTCATCGCCTACGGAACTTCGCACTGATGCCAGTGGTCATGGAATTGGGGCTGTCCTTGGCCAAACACAGCACGGCAAGGAACGTGTCATTGTCTATGCCAGTCGCCTTCTGTCCCCGTCCGAACGAAACTTTTACATCACTGAACGCGCGTGCCTGGCTTTAGTGTGGGCTGTCACCAAATTCAGACCTTACTTGTTTGGCCGAACTTTTTCTGTAATTACAGACCATCATGCTCTATGCTGGCTTTCGTCGCTGAAGGATCCGTCTGGACGTCTCGGCCGCTGGGCATTATGGCTTCAAGAATACTCTTTTGTTGTGCACTACAAGTCTGGAAGATTGCACCAGGACTGCTTATTGCTTATCCCGTCACCCTGTCGATGCTCCAGCCCTCATTGACCCTGACTCCGATGCCTGCGTACTGTCCATCCTTGCTTTGGATGATATCCCCACCGAACAGTGACGAGATGCGTCCTTGCAGCTCATCATCGATCGTCTTACCTCTCCACCACCAGACCTTTCTGTTCACCTGTTTGAGCCACACGACAACGTTTCTGTCGTCGTAATCTCAGCTCAGATGGTCCAGAGCTTCTGCTTGTCCTACCTCGCCATCTTCGCTCCAGTGTTCTTCACCAGCTTCACGACCTACCAACTGCCGGTCACCTAGGTGTCTCGCGTACTTACGCCCGCATCCGACGCCGGTTTTTCTGGCCTGGCATGTACCGTTCTGTGCTCCGCTACGTCGCTGCTTGTGAACGCTGCCAACGCCGCAAGCGCCCTTCAGCGCTGCCTCCAGGCCATCTACAACCTATTGATATCCCTGCAGAGTCATTCTTCCGCGTCGGCCTTGACCTTCTAGGCCTTTTCCCTGCGTCCATCTCGGGAAACAAATTGGTTGCGGTCGCGACAGACTACGCCACGCGCTTCGCAATCACCAGGGCTTTACAGACAAGCTGTTCTGCAGACGTCGCTGTCTTTCTCCTACACGACGTAATTCTACATCATGGCGCCCCTCGGCAGCTCCTCACCGATTGTGGGTGGTACTTCCTATCAAGAGTGGTAGATGACGTCCTTCATGCTTGCTCCACTGAACATAAGCTCACCCCCGCTTATCATCCGCAGGCGAATGGATTGACCGAGCGCCTGAACCGAACCCTAACCGAGATGCTGGCGATGTATGTTTCACCAAATCACCGTGACTGGGACTGCACGTTACCCTTTGTTACCTTTGCGTACAATTCCTCGCGGAATGACACCGCTAGATATTCACCGTTTTATCTATTGCTTGGCCGACATCATGCATTGTCCTTCGAAAATCTCCTATCCTTCGGCTCCTCAGCTCGCCTACTGAATACGCCAGTGACGTCGCAGCTCTTGCCCGTACAGCTCGTCAAGTTGCCCACGATCCACTTTCTGCTTCGCAAGCAGTCCAGAAGTCCCGTTACGATAGCCGACACAGAAGCGTGCACTTCACGCCTGGCTCTCTGGTCCTCCTATGGTCGCCATGCTACCGCATTGGCCTATCAGAGAAGCTTCTTTCACGTTACACCGGGCCATACAAGGTTCTTCGTCAACTCGGTGATGTAAATTATGAAATTGTACCCCTCGATCCTGCTTCCTCGACCTCATCGCCGCCAACTGAAGTTGTTCATGTTTCCCGGTTGAAGCCATACGAGCCCAACTTGGTGCACTACTGTAGCACCCTACCTTTGGAATCCCATTTATTAATGACTGAAAGATAGCGGGGGCGCTAGAGATGCCGTATGCAAATGCTGAAATTGAAATAGTCCGATATGCGTGTTTAGTGTTAACAAAGCTTTGTTATGTTCATAACAGCAGACAACGAATCACTGAAAGCCACACACAAAAATACTTTATTGCAGACAGCAGCGCATTTTATAGATAACGGTGCATGCCGTTTAAGCACACGTAATCACTGGTACAATCTTATCAGACCGCGTGGCCGATCGGAACATTCCTTCCTCCTTAATTTAAAGCTACACTCATTTCTTTCCGCGATCATAATTGGAGGCTTGATAACGGCTAGACGGACATCTTGTGGGATTATTCTTCGTAAAGGGGCCTTTTCGGGTGATGCCATGGTTGAAGCTGTCGTGATGCGTGAAGCCTCAGGCTGCGATGCGGGTTGCTGCGTTGAACTGCCGTCGTCTAACCGTACATCCTCAAGGTGGTCCACAGTAGGACTACTAATCACAGAGTCACCAGAGGGATCATTTCTTGAGGGAATTAATGGAAAGTCCTGCTGATTACGAGCACGTTGATGTGGACTCATGTGGAAGCTTTTGCGATGCCCGGGTTAGTGAGGTCTTTAAGCCCTAAGTCGAGCTGGGTCTCAAGTGGTCGATATGCACAAAACAAAAATGGTCTCCGACTTTGACTACAAACGTTGAGTCGCTTACTTGCTGTACCAGGACAGCTTCCTCCCACGTCAGGGTTTCCCCTCTAGTAGTCACGAAAACTACATCACCAGCTTCCATCTGCGGTTCCCTTCCTGGGCCCTCGTTGCGGTGGGTTGCGTCTATTACTCGAGGTTGTCGTTTCGAAAGCGAAAGCGATTACTCGAGGTTGTCGTTCCAGGAACAGCTCAGCCGGCGTTCTTCCTGTTACGGAGTTTGGCATGTTCCTGTGAGCAGGCAAGAAGTCGTAAGTAGCTGATGCACACTTATGTGTTGGCCTGTGAGGTTATCGTGAAGCACTCGCTTGAGTAGAGTGGATTTCGTCGTTTGAACTAGCTGTACGGCTGCCCCATTTGACGAAGTATGGTACGGTGGCGTACCATGTTACGGTGGCATTTCACTTACTTACTCTCAATGCTGTACAGGCATTAAAGAGAGGAATGACAATAGAAAAAGAAAAAAAAGGCTAATGAGGTTGCACATGATCACAGATAGCAGACTTGAACACGTCCTGATCTGTCATAGGGACGATGGAGGCAGGAAGGCGATTCCAGTATTGACTTGTTTTCGGGATGAAGGCTTAGAGGCAGTAGCGCACCCAGGATTTCTGCCAGGGGGGAGGGGGGGGGGTTGACAGTTTGCCAATACCATCTAACCAGCACTAATTTCGATTTCTTCACGGGACATTGTCAGAAAATGCGCTTTTTGCGAGTGTGCAGACGATTGCGCGTCTTACATCTTAGTTGCAGTACTCAAATGCGTAAGGAAAGCAAAGGGGTTAAACAAAAGGGGGGGGTTAAGTCGACCTCCGGGGGGGGGGGGGGTTACAACCCCTGAATCCCCCCTCCCCCGTCGGTGCGCCACTGCTTCGAGGTATGCATTTCTTTTACACTGAGGTACCCCAACCTTCATTGAATTATCGATACGGGATGACAAATGGCTCGGAGGCGAAAAAAGTGTCATTTTTAGGTAATTATTAGTGTAGTATATCTCATGAAACAGGCATAAGCGGGAAATTCGACGTCTTGTAGAAAGGATAGGTAGGTCAAGCTTTTTCTTCATGCTAGAAACGCTGGCTAAGCGATAGAAGTTAGAGAGCATAAACCTAGCTGAGCGGTTTTGAACCGATTCAAAGGACTGTATTAACGAGCTAGTGTACGGTTCCCACATGGGTGAAGCGTACTCGAGTTTAGAACGCACGGGTGTTTTAATAGTAGTAGTTTCAACGAAACGGGAGCGATCGGAAATTCCGCCGAAGAAAACCAAGGGTTAGCTGTTAGCTTTGTTAGCTGTTAGCCTTGTTAATAACATGGTGGATATGTTTCTGTCATGACAGGTTATTATTGATATGGACGCCTAGATACTTGTAGCTGTCGACGAACTGAAGAGGGGAACCGTTAAGATCATACCCCTGAGAAATGGACTGGTCAATTTTTCGAGACACGCTGATTGCTTTAGCTTTGTTAATGTTTAGTTTCGTAAGCCATGTATAACACCAAAAAGAAATTTTATTGAGGTCGGATTGAAGAATGGAGAAGTCAGGCTCACTAGAAATTACGCAGTACAGAACACAATCGTCTGCAAAGAGCCTTATATTAGAAGTAACAGAATCAGGCAGCTCATTAATGTAAATTAGAAAAATATGAGGCCCAAGGACTGACCCAAGAGGAACACCGGATGTTACATAGCGTGATTTAGAGTCATGATCATTAGTAGAAACGTACTCTGTTCTATTCTGCAAGAAACATTCATTCCATTTAAGCAAGCTACAATCAAGATGGAGTGCGCTAAGTTTCAGTAATAGTAGTCGATGTGAGACGGTGTCAAAAGCTTTCGTGAGGTCAAGGAAGATGCAGTCAATAACCGAACCTCGTTCTAAAGCGGAAGACAAATCATTAGTAAAGGTTAATAATTGAGTCTCACAATACTAAAGTTTACTAAAGCCATGCTGATGTGACGCAAAAAAGTTATTAGACTCGAGAAAACTAATAAGGTCGCAGTAGATTATGTTCTCTAATAACTTGCATGAAATAGAAGTTAAGAAGATCGGCTGGTAGTTTAAAGGGGTTACGAATATCACCAGACTTGTTAACTGGAATCACCTTTGCCGTCTTCCAGTCGCCCGGCAGTTTTGAACTCTCCAAAGGCTGAAGAAAAATATATGAGAAGAAAGCAGATGGATACGCTACAGTACTCTAAAACAATTTGTAATTTATGTTATCAACACCTGCCGATGAGGAAAGTTTAGATTTTTAATCAAATTACACACACCATCAACGTCAGTCGAAATCGGCTCCATCGCAAGGTGCGTAAATGCACGTGCGGACGGTGAAGTATGTATTAGGGCGTCAGAAAATGGTAGGGAAAATGTGCTGGTAAAAGCCTTTGAGCAAAGCTCACGGGGCACAGAAAATCCAGCGTCAGTTTTCAGGACCATTTCTTTAGTTTCGCGTACGTTGATAACGTTACAAAACTTCTTAGTATTAAAAGGAAACTTCTGAGCAGATGTGGTAGTGCTTCAAAAAAAAAGTAATTCGTGGCTGAGCAGATGCCAATTTTATAATCAGATGCGATAGTTACATAGGCAGCTTTTGCTTTGGTTTTCCCAGACAGCTAGAAGCGTCGAAAGTGCGTTTTTTCTTGTTAGGAAGCCGTTTTAAACACAAGTTAAACCAAGGAGCCCGATTGCATGGAGATAATAGGCGAGTCGGAATATATTTATCAATTAGTGTCTCCACCTTGTTTTTGAAAAGGAGCCAGTTTTCAGCGATAGACCTTTCTCATAACTGTGGAAACAAGAAATCGGCGACACTTTGTGACTGGTTATTGATCGAGGAAAAATCTGCTATTCTGTGGTCACGAATTTTCTTACAGTATTTTAGACGTTGGGACGAGCGTAAGGGCATATCAAAATGAATCACTGAATTTTTGCTTAAACCAGGTGTAACTGATAATGAATAAATTGAATCAAGAGATTTGGTGAAGACGTAGTCAAGGATGTTGGCAGAAATTGCAGTGACACGGGTAGGCTTTTTAACAAACTGGGTGAGGCCAAATGTAGCACATATATCATGAAAGGTTCAACATTGGGATGAGGATTGAGCCATTGATGGGAAGTCAACAGCCCAGTCAATGCCGGGGAAATAGTAATCACCGAGTAAGAATATTGGTGCGGCTGGATATTCAACAACGATTTCATTAAGACAGTCAGTTCATCGCAAAATGTGGATGAACTATCGGGTGGTCGATACTAAGCGGCAAATATCACATCTTTCTTATTTATGTGATTCCAATAGCACAAGAATTCAATCTGCGACGGCACGTGTATGTCAAAAGAGATGATATCAAATGAAACAGCGATCAAGATCACACCGCCACATCGTCCTATTCGGTCATTTCTATAAATCTTGTAAGCCTTACTTCACGCGAAAAGTTTCGACTCGTAAATCTTATCTGAATGCCAGGTCTCGACTAAACAACAATATCTGCATTACACGTGTCGATCAGCGCAGACAGGGCATGGGGCTTATTCATGATGGAGGGGATGTTAGTGTCGTGATTATTCTGTACGGCCGCGGGATGCTAACTCATAACAGAGGAGAGGGTATTCGCAGATAAATTTTTTGCACTGCTGCCTAGATTGCCGCTGGCTGTAGCAATACTGTTCTGCTGAAGTTGATAAACAGTGTCGGTTTGAGAGAAAAACAGGTAGCACGTTTTGTTGATGAGCAGTTTGTTGTAACTGAGATGATACAATTACGGAGCACTTCCAAATTTAATTGACTTATTCCTAGTTATTCTAGTTATCCGAGAGAAGCCTTCTTGAATGGATACCCCAGATACTTTTAGTTCAAATTTTTGGGTTATTATGTTTTCCTTTGCTTTAAATGATGCCAGGTTTACCACCACTGGTCGACTTTTGTTATTTACAATGGCACCTAAGCGATGCGCACGCTGAATTCCCTCTTTGCAGCGCGAAAAATTGCACAAGAATTGAACGAATTTTTTTACTGTTTCCGTCCAAGTTTCCGAGGTACTATCGGCGATGCCACAAAAAAATCAAGTTATCCCTCCTTGACCTGTCCCCTAAACCGTCGAGATGACATTTCACCAATGAATTCTCACTTTTCTTGCTTTCAATAATGATGCCTGGGGCATGAGCATGTTCTTGCTGAGTTTAAAGCGCCGCAACTTTCTCCTCTTCGCACGCTAATCTGGCATTCATGCTTGTAACACGCTCCTCAAGTAATTTTTGGTTGGCTTTCACTTCATTAAGAGTTGAGATTAGCTCAGCGTGACGAACATTCATTTTAGTAGCAAAGGGCCTCGAGAACCAGGTAAGTTATGCTGGGATCATGCTACAACAGGGATCATGGCCTGGATTAAGCTAAATGTCTCCCGAGATCACAAGCAGCTTTGTAAGATGTGCACAGCCCGTAAATAAACAGCGCAAAATGTCCGGGCATGGACGAGCAGCAAACCAGATTGCTAGAGCGCTTACAGTAATGGGAGGTCGAATTACAAACCTGGATGTAAAAGAAGAACGTTCTCACAAGGACTGTTCCATTGCTGCCATCCCATGCCAACTGACGAGGGTCGTTCTCACAAGGACTGTTCCATTGCTGCCATCCCATGCCAACTGACGAGGGTCGTCATCGTTTGCCCTCGTCAGTTGGCATCGGATGGCTGTGGTGCGCATGTAAAGCGCACCACCGGATGACGCATGCGTCGATGCCGTTCGTTTGATGAAAAGATCCGGCGCGATGATTCCGCTGACATTTCCGGAGTGCGCCGACGAAGAAGGGAACAGCTAACCGCCGCTTGATGTGAAGGCCAGGTTTTCAGCAAGGTAGGGCGTGGTAGAGGCTCCGTCGGATGGGTTGCAGGCGCGAACAGGAAACAGCCGGATTAGTGTAAGTATCTAGCTGTAAACGAAGAACGGTCTCAGCAAGGACTGCGTCATTGCTGCCATCCCATGCCCACTGCTGATGATGATAGTTTTTTATACACGCGGACACGAGCCTCGGGAATCTATATCTTCACAGCTTAGCTGTAAAAAAGAAAAGGAACACGCAAGCTAAGACATAAGAGAGAGTTATTAAACGACGTTCTTCGTGATGTTGTGAATACGTTTCAAAATTACATCTTGAAACCGGTTTCTCTGAGATTGTTTGGGTAGGTCGAACGACTTTTCTATATGAAATTGTTCCCGACGTTCCTTTTATCAGATTTAGATTTCCCAGGAGAACGTCTTGCTAGATCGACTAGATATGCGATGTTTTCTAGACGACGTGCCATTCAACGCTTTATATGACATTATATTTGTCTTACATATAACGTCATAAAAGTTGTTTGTGTACATTGTGCTGCCAGGGTATGTAATTGGTACTATCACACCCTCGTTTGCTAATATTGAGGGGCGGGTATGTCTAGGCTCCAATATACAGCCACTAGAATGCTGCTTCACGGATAGTATTTTTCGTTATGTTCGTCTCTAATGGGAACGTCGCTGCGCCTGTTGTCTAGGTTAGTTTACAGAAGCAGTTTCTTCGAGAGCACTGGCATTTTCTGACCTCCTAAAGTCTCATTTTTCGAAGAATCCGTGATAGAAAGCTGCAAGGTCGAATATTGTTTCTGGCGTGAAGGTTCTGGCAGTTAAAATAAATTAAGATTTGCTTCACTTAAAGCAGCTGCCAGAATTAAAGATGAGACACCAGCAATGCTTCAGGGAATCATGCGTGTGATTGTAAGGGCACGATTGCAGGCGTGTTTCTCCAATACCACCAAGACTATTTTGTTGGTTTCTCTCGTGCTATCATTTTGAGACGACTGGCGCGTGTGTCATATCGCATAGCGCGAGCGAGATATCACGTGTGGAAACGCCAATTTCCATGTTGTCGCTGGCTTACCGTTCTCTCTCCCGTGCATGGCGAGCCGTGCCCCCTAAAGTATTGCAGAAAATAGCGCCTCTTCCGCTTCACAATCACTCGCTGTCTCTCGCTCTACTTTTCCCCGTCCATGTCTCAATTAAGACAGCTAACACTTTGAGACGCTGCATTTGACTGTGAAGCTTCCGGGATCAATCCACATTTCCTAGCCATTTCGTCGCAGCAGATATCGCTAAGACACAGCTGTGCGACATTGTACCACCATGTAAATGGACATGTACTAACGTTTTCTTGCTGGAGGAACAACGATACTGTGGCGATGCTGTCACCGTCATACAGTAGTCATCAAAGGCATCGTTGACTTGTATTTGTCACCACACGCCATGCTCACGTCATATAAAGAATTCTATGCTTTACGCAAACATAGTGGCAACGCTTTGAAGAATCCCAAACATTGGTGGATGGACAGAATCCTTCAAAATAATTCGCAAACAATACTATTCCGAAAATGCATGAGATTTTACAATTTTCTTTATTAAATACGTCAGAAACGAAGCCAGACAGAATCCTACCTAACTGTTTAGTGAAATATTTCCTGGAACGAGGCGAAGAATGCTACGTAATTAAACTGGTCCTGTGGGGAACATTAGGTATGCAAATTACTACAATTAGTATTCGTTGGCAACGTCACCCAGTTTGCGGTATGTATTAACTTCTTTAACATACGCAGTGACTCAAGTTGTCTCCATGCCAAGTGCGGCCGCATGATGGAGAGTTATTGCACCGAAGTTGCAGCCAGAGTGTCAGGGATACTAAGGAGTTTCAACAGTGCTGGAATGATTACCCCGGGGTACTTATCAATCGGTGGATAGGCACGAGTGAATAAATATCAGGGGACAGGCAGCTACACTGTAGAGTGACCAGTTTTGTTTGCTTTGTGCCGCAGTATGATGGAGAATGGCACATTTCGACAACAACAATAAATAACGGCTCACATTTTATATATTTCCCTTTAAATATTTTCACAAAATTGCTACCCTATTATCGAAGAAGAGACAAGTCATCAGGTCTTCACATTGCTTATTTTGAGAAACTTTCGGAAAAAACTAACATAGCTAAAACCTTTCGTTTGCAGCAAGAACCACGGTCGAAAGTCAAATGGCACTTGTTGTTTACGTGTTAGTTTTGACGTCGGTTGTATATGAAACCTTGGCCGTTGAATGTAAGTATACTAGTCTTGTACATTTATCTTGGCTTACTTCGTTGCTGTTTGTGTGTTTCACCTGCTAAGCGGCCACATTAATTTTGTTGTAGGATAACGCTTGCTGCAATTAAAACATCTAATTATTTTTGTGCTCATGTAAATCAAAACAATCATATGATCAGTACTGGTTGTGACGTTTTAGCAGCGAAGCTCTTTAAGTCAGCCGTTTTTGTGGTTCGTATCAAGAAACTACGAAGAAATAAAACGAAAACAGTCACAGGCCTGCGCGGCATACACTGACAGTCACAGCGTAAGTAGGTTGAGCGGCGCAAGAGTAGCTCCAATTTCGGCACCATGCACAACAAGGTTTTCGCGGCAAAGTGCCTTCGCCTCGATTTTGACGAGAACGATCTATACTGTCCGCCCGGCGTCGGCATCGACGCCGAGCTGCGGCTTGCAATGCTCCCTGCACAGCAGTCTGCTGAGCCTGATGATGCCTGGTTGTAGCCGCGCACGTAGCTGTACGATTCGCTTCTTCAGCAGCGGTTCGTACCTTGCGAGGAGACGCCATAACGTGTACCGAAGAGGGGCCCAAAATACGTGGCGCACATATAATATCGGGATAGCGTTGAGTGCGCGCCTCGTCTTAATCGCATCGCGTCTGAATAGCATCTCGTCGCACACGGCGGTTGCAGGCACGTTAACTAGATGGCGCCACTATACTGGCAGTGGCTCGGGTCGTCTGCGCCTGCACGCCTGCCTATAGGGCGCGTATAAAGGTTTTTTTTCTTCTGCCTGGTAGGAAACGCTTGCGTGGCTCAGTGGCAAAGTATCCGACTCCCACGCAGCGGGCCTGGGTTCGATCCCTCCGGAGAGCGGGTACTTCTTTTCGCATTTCCGGCGATAGCGGTTACGAGGCGGCGGCGGCATCATCGCGACCAGAAACGACTATTGGAATGAGCCCATAACAGCTTACGCTAGAAAATATAAACTTTCTTGTCGAGGTGAGATTCCCAAGGCGAGCGTCGTAACCACTAGGTTATACAGCCACGCTTGAGATCATGCGTTTATGCGAACGATATGATTGCGTTCGAGCGTCTTAGTTCACAGCTGGCGCGTTCGCAAGCTCGAGCTCTGCGAGGTGAAGAGGTTTTGCGCGCTATGAGAGGGAGAGTGAGACGCATTCGCGAAGCGGGTCTTCTGGAACGTGTTGTCGGCACCGCAACGCGGTGTCGGAGTTCTAAGCTGCGCTATGCAATGCGCAGTGACGGCCGTAAGTCCGAAACGCGCGAAAAGAAATGATCATCATCACGAGTAATAAGATGAAAAATTCGTGCGCACTTCCGGAAAATGCTGGGCTACGATCGCCGAGCTTCGCTGTTTCAAGCGTTGGGCGGCCGAGTGCAAGGTTAAGCGTTTTTCTCTCAACAACATAAGCTGCGATACAAATCGAACCGCCTAGGTTGAACACATCAGCTCATATATACCAATATCGGCAATACGTCTGCATACGCGCTATATAGGCGCCTGCGTCAGATTTTCATTGGCCTCTGTACTCGTATAGCGACGTACCCGGAGCTCGAGCTCCATTTTTCTCACAATCTTGTAATAAGCGCAAAAATATTCGCGCCATTGAGCCGCAAGTAAATCGCTTAGGTTGCTGCACACTTACCGAAAAGAGTCTACCAAATAGTCACCGTGTTAGTTCAAGAGAGATTGGATTACATTACAGTAACATATCCATGCGAGTCTTAGGGAGAAAATGTTAAATTAACAAGACGACAACCCTGGCTGCCTTACTTTGTCCTGGCCCCACAGCCCAGCGTGTTTAGCGTCTGTAAAATTGTGATGCGTTTGACGTTATCGAACGCCCTTTTAAAATGTAAGGCGAGGATAGCGGTGGGCGAGTTGCGTGTCGCTGGTACAAGCACCTGCTCTTTAAGTTGAAGTAGGATGTATTGAGTTAAGAGGTGTGAACGGAATCCTATTATTGTTGTTGGAAGTTTCCCCGAGTCCTCCAGCAATGGTTGCAGCCGGTTGAGAACGATAGGAGCTTTCCTACACATGACGTGAGGGAGATCGGTCGTATATTCTCAATGGCTGGTGGCTTGCCTGGCTTCAGTATCAGACGAACCTCGGCCATTTTCCAGTCCTAGGGAAGGTTGCCTTCCCTCCATACTTTGTTAAGATGAGCGTTAAGCTCTAGTAGCGAGGGGTTATCAAGATTGACAAGCGCCTTATTGGTGATTTGGTCCAATCCCGGGGCTGTGTGGCGTCTCAAGCCACACAGCCGCTGTTACTTCATGTAGATGAATGTCCTCATCTAGGAGCTCATTAGGGGTGCCGGTGTGGGGTGGCAGAGGCTCAGATGGCTGTGTGGGGAAGTACCGGGCTTTGAGAGTCACAAGGTCCGCCTCGTTTCCTGGAATAGGTGGATTTCTCGGGCCATATTGTGGTGGGATTCCGTTTTACTGTTTGCCGGGTTGATTACGTACCTCAATAACTTCCACGTCGGGGAAATACTCAGTCTTCCTCTGAAGCGGTCGCAGAGGGATCGCCAATTTTCTCGGCATAGCGTGGTAGCGTAATCCGCAGACTCTTGTGTGAGTAGTGTGATTCGCCTCTTGAGCTCGCGATTAATTCTTTGCATTTTCCATCGCTTCCGCAGGCTACGCCTGGCTTCCCACATGTGGAGCAAGCGAGCGTCGTTGCTCGGAGTGGTGGTGCATGTTTCAAGCGTTTTGGTGTGCGCCTTCACATCTTGGTGAAGCTGAGTGGTCCAGTCGTTAATTGACTGAAGCTTTTGGCTCTGTTCATTTGTAGCTCTTTGCTCTCCTATCTCCCGCAGCTTGGTCCAATCCGTAAGGCGAGCAGCGCCTATCCTGGCTTTTTATTCGAGCCCATGGAGAGTGGTGGATAGCAGCGCGTGAACGCTGCATAGGTACTCCTCCAGATTGGCCCAGCAAGCTTGGGGGATATTTCTGGTGAGGGTTAAGTCGGGGTTCGTGTATCTTGCGACACTTGTGTCGAGCCTCGTCCTATTCCTTGGATCGTCGACAAGTGTCAGATTCTTGTCCCCAATAACTTTGTGAAGCAGGTTTCCCCTGGGGTTGGTGTACGTATAACCCCAGAGGGGGTGAGCAGCATTGAAGCCGCCCACTATTAGAAGTCAATGGTTGCCTGCTGCTAGCATTCCTTCAAAACTTGGTTGATTACAGAAATCGCACTTTTCGGCCGACAAAAGACGTTTAGAAGGAACGTGGGATCCTTCTTTGTTTCCTGCTGGGTAATTTCGAGCAGAATGGCAAGCGATTCGGATTGTTGGAGATTCTGTTGAACGGCCAATAGCTTCTTACAAACCAGGGTGTGAAGGGTGTCACCCGTATCGGTGCGATACGTGACGTATTCGGGTAGGCGGACGTGTGTTCGTCTCCTGCAGTGCCATGATTTCAGGTGGTCTTGTTTTTGTAGCCATGTAGTGTAGCAGTGATCCATAGTTCGTGTAACCGCGGCAATTCCACTGCCACACTGTGGTTTCGCCTGGGCAGCCCCCGCGCTTACTGCATATATGTTGAGGAGGAGCCATCTTGGTTATTAAAGGGTGGTGATGCGAACACCAGGTGGGGTTCTGGTGACCCTAGAGCATCTGGCAAATCTGGTAGGGTCTGCTGAGCTGTTATGTTGGGGCACCGGTTTTGACGAGCTTCCAGTGCTAGTATGCGTTCCACTAGTCTCGTGATGCGGTATGCCATCTGAGTGTTACAGTGCTGTTGTTGAGTTGCGAATTGTTGTTGTTGTGCCGCTGACTATTGTATAGCTGTGAGTTGCTGTATCATATCAGCTTGTATGGATGTCTGAAGGCTCTGAATGGCCTTTGCTACTATCTCCTCTACCTTCTGGGTAGTGGCATATGGGACGGGTATGACCCCCTGCGGTGTAGCGGGCTTCGCGGTTGCTCATTGCGGTGTCGGATTTGAAGTGACTGTGCGCTGGCTGCTCTTCCCGTTTCCCGTTCTCCAGGTGTGGGGTTGAAGTGTTTTGTGTAGCGGGTAGTGCTATTTCTTCTTAACTATTCATTATTAGGTGCAACGAACTCTGCGTGTACGTTAGTTCTTTCTGCTTTGAGTGTTGCGTTCTCTCCAGTGAGACGCCTAATGTGGGCGTGCGCCTGGAAGAGGGGGGGGGGGGGCAGAGCTTTGGGAGAAACAAGCTGCACCTAGCTCACCTGCTGCGTGACTTGCGCGTCTCCCTTGCTTCCCCTCCTGCACTTGCGGAACGACCACGGCTCGAGGTCCTACCATGGGATGGCGTCCGCCGTCTTGATGAGGTCCTGCACCTGTAACTGGAACCGGAACGCGGCCTGGAGCTTCTCTAATCCAGGACAGCTCCGCGTTGTTTTGGGGATCGCGACTTGCGGTATGCTGAGCGCTCGCCACGTGACCTCGGAGACGAGCAGCTTTCTCTCAAGTCCTGCTGTGCTTTCCGGTGATTGACCGGTGCCAGGAATCTGTTGGGGCAGGTTTTGGCTGCCGTCGGGTGATTCCCGCCGCACAGGGGGGAGGGGGTAAATAATGGGGTTCAGTATAAGCATGCAGGCCCGTTTCATAGAGACAGTGCAACAGCAACTTATAAAATGCATTGTCCATAATCCATCTGTAATAGTCTTCTGTTTGACCACACATCAATTTTACGTCTTTGAGAACAGTTTCTCGAATTGTCTTTGCCCCAGGAAACGTCTAATGTAGATGGTCGGCATCCGCTGCAGACGCATTTGCAGTGCATTTCGGACACTGGGCAATGACTTCGTACGGTTGACCTCAAGCACAAGTGCCGACTGGTGTAAGGGCCGCCCCGGCCCGAAGTCTCCGGAGAGACACTTCCTCTACCCGAGAAAGAATGTGGGGAAGGGAGCAGACACGCGGGAGGATGGATTTTCGGGCAATGAAAACGGAACGGGGGTAAGAAGGAAGGGAAAGAGGAGGAGTTACATGTGTCAATAAAGAGTGAGCCATGCGATCCACAGTCATTGTTGTGGTCATGACCATGTGCCTGCAGACACAGGACAGTAACATTCGCACGTGCAGAATTTTGAATTGTGTGTATCTGCCCACAAATACGCAGTTTTCGTTGCTTGTTTGAGATGCTTAATTGCGCCGATGCTCTCAGTATAGATGTGGGTTTCGTTGATGTTAGGCAAGTTGGCTAGGGTTTCATCACATCGTGTATAGCCTGGAGCTCAAATAATAAGGGGTATAAAAATTGTGTTGCAAAGCTGCGAGGGGCTTGGACCTCAGGGTGTGTCGGACTTGAGAAGGGTATTTGTCCTCCTGTTGAGTTAGCCGCCGCGCCCATGTATATTACGCAGCGTCCCGGAGGTCAAGTCGTTTTAGGCGTTGCAATCGGCTGAACCCGCCGGCGGAGCTTTGTCGTCTTGTTAGTGGTTAGTGATGTATACTTGTGCGGTGGAAGGTTGTCCAAGTTTGCAGTCATGGCACAATCTCCATAGAAATAGGAGTGGAGTGCCCCTACTTTCGGTATGTGGCCTCTTTTTAGCTTTCTTGCTTGCTGTCGCTGTTCATCGAGCTCAGAAAGAGTGTTATACCTCTGTCACACGGGCACCAGCGAACTCTGTTGAGCATGAAACTCCATAAAGTGATTTACAGCAATGGAGTTGCAGCCATGCTACACGGCACAATGCGAGCTTTCGATGAGCACCGCATGGGACAGACACAGCGCTGCTTCACTTAATGCCGCATTCTCTCGAGTGAAGCCGACGGGAGTGGACGTGTCGAGTTGAGGTGCCGTTTCAGCGCAGCAGGAGCAGGGTGCCAAAGAGATAAGATTTCTTATTTTATAGTTCCTCTTTGTTTTGTTTTTTGTAGGAGGGTTAGCCTAGCCAAGCAATCTTTATAAATTATTTTCATACTTTTTCACTTTCTTTGTCTTCTCGCTTAGGTAAAGGTAGGTAACAAATTGTTTTCTTTTTTTTCTTTTTGTCACAACCACGCCTTGTTAGTACGAGATGATGGTTGGTATCCGGGGAAACCCACGCGTGCGTTGTTCTGAGTGCGAGTGTTCCTACGCGCTGGAAGAAACGCGGTTTAAGTCTGCACGCGAAGCGAATGGTGCCGATTTTATCTGTAGGATGTGTGTGCTAGGGTCGCGGCTAGACCGTCTCGAGCAAGAGAAAGATAAGCTAGCTAAGCGAGTTGGAAAGCTTGAAAAGGAACTTATAAGTGAGCAGAAACAGAGGGAGGAGGTAGACTAAAAGCTAGTTAACGTAGAGAAGCAGCTGAGGGCCACCATTCAGCAAAGCAATGGTGAACCCATCGAGGCGAGCACCGTGAATGGAGCTGGCTCCGATGCGAGTGCAGAGACAGCCGAAGCCGCAACCGTCAGTGATAGTCACGAGGGGGATACCAATGACGCAGCCGCGGAAGAGAACAAAGCCAAGGGCAAGGATAAGACAGGAGGGGAGGGCATTGTGACCTCGGGGGCAGCTTTTGGCGGTGAGGGGGAAGAAAAGCGTCGAGTTTTCTTTGCTGGGGATTCCAACATGCGTAGAGTAGAACCGGCGATAACAGAGAGGGTAGGTGCAGGCGAACGAGTCCAGGTTAGTGCGCTTCCGGGAAAGCCGATTAGAGAGGTGATAGCGAAGGCCAAGGAACGCATGTGGTGATGATGATGATGATGATGATGATGATGATGATTTATTGGCATCCGCTTTGAAACGGGGTGGCGACAAATAGTCACCTAGCCTGCTTGATTTAATCAGGTATACTACACATGTTCTTTATCTAGCATTTTTGTATACCTCCCCCCCTCTCATTATCTTTCTTTTTCAAAAATTTAGCTTGTACCGCTGCCTATGATTTTAAGAGATCAGGTCGTATCCATCTTTTCCCTGCTTTTTTTCCACCAGTACTCTAATCGTCTCTTGCTGATCTCTACGGCTGATCTGTTTATGTTTCCTTCCACTTTAAACCCAAGCGCTTCTGGGAGTTGCACATTACCTACGGTTCTCGCTGGGTGGATCCCGTCGCATTCCATTAGGATGTGCTGAGTGGTCTCTGGATCTTTGCTGCAGCATACACATGTCTCATCTAGTTCCGAATATTTGTTCCGATATGTTTTCGTCCTTAGGCAACCGGCTCGAGCCTCAAATAGCAAGGCACTGCCCTTTGTGTTATCGTAAAGATTTTACCTTCTAATTTCTTTTTTCTCATTCTTGTAAATCTCCACTGTCCTTTTCGTTTCCATTCTTTGCATCCAATTCACGGTCTCTATTTCTCTCACTTTCTTTCTGATGACCCCTGGTTGTCTATTTACAGTTTCGATTATCCTGTACTTGGCTGCCAACTTCCTTGACCTCTTCCTCCATTCTGTGTGCACGCTTTTCATGTAGAGATACTTGTGCACTTTAGCCGCCCATTTATTTTCATCCATGTTCCTGAGCCTTTCTTCAAAACTAATTTTGCTTTGTGCTTCTCTGACTTCAAAAGAGGCCCAACCCATGTCTCCATGCACTGCCTCATTTGTCGTATTACCGTGTGCTCCCAAAGCCAACCGGCCTACTGATCTTTGGTTAACTTCCAAACCCGCCAATATATCCGATTTTAAGCATATAATGGCAATTGCGAATGTTAGCGCTGGCACCATTACTCCTTTCCAGATTCCACGCACCACCTCATACTTATTGTGGCCCCACAGTGCTCTGTGTTTCATTAATGCTGCATTCCGCTTCCCCTTTATTTTCAGATTATCTTGGTGGTTGCTTGAGTAATTCTTTCCTTCGTTTATGTGTACGCCGAGGTACTTATATTGCTTCACTATGGGTATTACTTGCTGTTGAATTGACACCACGATGTTACTCGTGTGTTCATTAAAGATCATAATCCCTGATTTCTCTGTGCTAAACTTAAGGCCTAGATTTCTCGCTGCGTTCCCACAGATATTCGCAAGTATCTGTAAATCCTTTTTATTGTCCGCTAGTACCACAATGTCGTCTGCGTACATCAATCCAGGGACCTTCTGTTGCACCATTTGTCCATTACGCATGTAGGATAAATCAAAACCTAATTCGCTGTTTTCCAGTCGTCTTTCTATGCCCTTGACGTAAAGCGTGAACAACAATGGTGACAGAGGGCATCCTTGCTTCAATACTTGGTGAATTTCCCCATTTCATTTCCTTTTCGGCCTTCCCATGCCACTTGTACTTGGTTGTCTCGATATATCTCCCTCAGCAGCTCCACGAAATCGTCATCTATGCCATCGTATTGAAGAATATCCCACAACAATTCCCTGTCTACGTTGTCATAAGCTCCATTAATATCTAGAAATGCTACCCATAAAGGTCTTTTCTGAGCTACTGAAATCTCTATGCACTGAGTTAGTACAAACATATTGTCTTCTAAGCGTCTGCCTGGCCTGAACCCATTCTGTAGTTCCCCGAATACACCGTTTTCCTCCACCCACTTCGACAGTTCTAATTTTATGGCTTGCATTGCCATTCTATATATCACCGACGTTACTGTAACTGGCCTGTACGAGCTCGTCTTATCCTTATCTCCTTTGCCTTTGTAGATGAGATTCATCTTGCTTTCACGCCATCCAACGGGAATATTCTTTGTTCTAATCACTTGCTCTATGGCATTAGTCAGCAGTGCCTTGCTTTTTGGACCGAGGTTTTTGATTAGCTGTATTGGGATTTCATCGGGTCCTGCTGCCGTGTTGTTAGGGACATTTTCTGCTGCCTTTTTCTAATAAAGGCTTTCTATGCTGAATTTTGATCTCTCAAGCCTCTCTGTTGTTGCTGGATCTGTTGTCTGAACTACGCTTTTTCTCGTACCGAAGTTATGCCTGATAACGTCTGTGATGTACCGCAGCGCATCATCGCCTTCATAGATGTTACCGTCTTCATCCCTTATAGCCGTTTGCGAGTTTCTAGTTGGAGCTCCGAGTGCTTTTATATTGTTCCAGAATCTTTTTGGGGCGCCTTTGTCTCTTTTGTGAATGTTATGCACCCAACGTTCACTTGCGCATTTAATTTTCTCTTGCACGAGCTCACTCGCAACCCTTTTCTTTTCTCTGTATGTATTCCATCTAAGGAGCACCTCTTCTTGTAATCCCAACTTTTTGGCTTTTTGATGAACCAATGGAGGAGAGACACCTAGTGGTGATAATGGGCGGAGTGATTGATGTGCTGCACGGACGAGGAGCAGGGATCACAAAGCAAATAGCCAAAGGGGTCACCAACCTGCGGAATGTCTCAAAGGAAGTGCAAATCGCGGTGTGCACGGTGCCAGAGGTTGAAAGGCAGGGCTATGAAATTGAAAGGGCAATTCTTGCAGTAAACAGGGAAATTTGCACTCTAGCTAAAGCAATGAATCTTACGGTCATTGACATCAACCAAGAAGTGCACCGAGCAGGCCACGAAGGCGCTTTTTTGGTTGACGGGATACATTTTAGCGAAAGGGTAGCAACACCGGTCGGACGTCGATTCGCAGCGCGTGCTGTAGCTTTTTTAGGCGGGCCCCAGGCAATCAGGAAGCAGGATTAAGTATTGAACGTAACGAAACACCAGTAAAGGGCAGAATTAGATGACCAGGAGTCAGGAAAGACGCAGAAAGGATAAGATTAGACAAGGTAAAATTTGCTACATTAACATGCAGGGTGGTCGCAAGCAGGAAAAATGGCTGGAAATTCAAACGCAGCTGAATGATGAAGCGATTAGTGTGTACGCCTTGACCGAAACGCATCTAAGAGATTTGGAGCAGCCGCCTGTTATTGACAATTTTGTATGGAAAGGGTGCAACAGAATGACCTGGTCAAGGAAAGGCGGAGGCGTAGGCGTACTAATTAGGCGAGGTCTGAAGTGGCAAAGGGTAAACGAGACATGTAAAGAGCATTTATGGATTAGTGGCACATGGCAAGGTAAAAAGACGTGGCTGGGAGTAGCTTACCTTTGGACAGGTAGTGATAGCAGAGAAAAAAATAAGGAATTGGTTGATTGTATTAGAAGCGATATTAATGAGTTCAGTAAGTCGGGCCAGGTGATATTAGTGGGAGATATGAACGCACACATGGACGATTTAGACGGATATACTGATTACAACGGCTCTCTAGCGCTGGATCTGTGTGATGAACAGAACCTTATAGTAGTTAACAGGGAGAATAAGTGTCATGGACAGGTAACGTGGCAATGCGGAAACAGGCAGTCATGTATCGACTACGCCTTAGTGTCAGAAATGGCCTACGAACAACTAGACCAAATGATAATAGACGAAAATGGAAAAAATAGCCTGGGAAGCGATCATAGACGTTTAGCATTAAATTTTTGGCGAGATACTAGCGCAGAACATGAACCATTAGCCTCAGAAATTTTAAAAATGAATGACGAGCAAATAACAGAGATTGCAAACAACATAGAGAAGAAAATTGAGGATTTTCCTACAGCAGTCTGGGAACATGAGGAACTGGTGGACGTTATGCAGCATGAAATAAGGCGGACACGGCAAAACTATTGTTGGATTTGCAAGAAGAAACCACGTAAGTGGTGGAACAAGGCAATAAATTAAGCTATAGAAGAGCGTAAAGAGGAATCTAGGGCTCATCGAGAAGCCAAAAAGTTGGGATTACAAGAAGAAGAGGTGCTCCTTAGATGGAATACATACCGAGAAAAGAAAAGGGTTGCGAGTGAGCTCGTGCAAGAGAAAATTAAATGCGCAAGTGAACGTTGGGTGCGTAACATTAGCAAAAGAGACAAAAGCGCTCCAAAAAGATTCTGGAACCATATAAAGGCACTCGGAGCTCCAACTAAAAACTCGCAAACGGCTATAAGGGATGAAGACGGTAACATCTACGAAGGAGATGATGTGATGCGGTACATCACAGACGTTATTAGGGATAACTTCGGCACGAGAAAAAGCGCAGTTCAGACAACAGACCCAGCAACAGCAGAGAGGCCAGAGAGATCAAAATTTAGCATAGAAAGCTTTTATTTGAAAAAGGCAGCAGAATATGTCCCTAACAACACGGCAGCAGGACCCGATGAAATCCCAATACATCTAATCAAAAACCTCGGTCCAAAAAGCAAGACACTGCTGACTAATGCCATAGAGCAAGTGATTAGAACAAAGAAAATTCCCGTTGGATGGCGTGAAAGCAAGATGAATCTCATCTACAAAGGCAAAGGAGATAAGGATAAGACGAGCTCGTACAGTCCAGTTACAGTAACGTCGGTGATATATACAATGGCAATGCGAGCCATAAAATTAGAACTGTCGAAGTGGGTGGAGAAAAACGATGTATTGGTGGAACTACAGAATGGGTTCAGGCCAGGCAGACGCTTAGAAGACAATATGTTTGTACTAACTCAGCGCATAGAGATTTCAGTAGCTCAGAAAAGAGCTTTATGGGTAGCATTCCCAGATATTAAAGGAGCTTATGACAACGTAGACAGGGAATTGTGGGATATTCTTCAATACGAAGGCACAGATGACGATTTCGTGGAGCTGCTGAGGGAGATATATAGAGACAACCAAGTACAAGTGGTATGGGAAGATAGAAAAGGAAATGAAATGGTGGGAATGCACCAAGAATTGAAGCAAGGATGCCCTCTGTCACCATTGCTGTTCACGCTTTACGTCAAGGGTATAGAAAGACGACTGGAAAACAGCGAATGAGGTTTTGATTTATCCTACATGCGTAATGGACAAATGGTGCAACAGAAGGTCCCCGGACTGATGTACGCAGACGACATTGTGCTACTAGCGGACAATAAAAGAGATTAACAGATACTTGCGAATATCTGTGGGAATGCAGCGACAAATCTAGGCCTTAAGTTTAGCACAGGGAAATCGGGAATTATGATCTTTAATGAACACACGAGTAACTTCGTGGTGTCAATTCAACAGCAAGTAATACCCATAGTGAAGCAATATAAGTACCTCGGCGAACACGTAAACGAACGAAATAATTACTCAAACAACCACCAAGATAATCTGAAAATAAAGGGGAAGCGGAATTCAGCAATAATGAAACACAGAGCACTGTGGGGCCACAATAAGTATGAGGTGGTGCGTGGAATCTGGAAAGGAGTAATGGTGCCAGCGCTAACATTCGCAAATGCCATTATATACTTAAAATTGGATATATTTCCGGGTTTGGAAGTTAACAAAAGATCAGTAGGCCGGTTGACTTTGGGAGCCCACGGTAATACCACAAATGGGGCAGTGCAGGGAGACATGGGTTGGGCCTCTTTTGAAGTCAGAGAAGCACAGCGCAAAATTAGTTTTGAAGAAAGGCCCAGGAACATGGATAAAAATAAATGAGCGGCTAAAGTGCACAAGTATCTCTACATGAAAAGCGTAGACACAGAATGGAGGAAGAGGTCAAGGAAGTTGGCAACCAAGTACAGGATAATCGGAACTGCAAATAGACAACCAGGAGTCATCAGAAAGAAAGTGAGAGAAATAGAGACTGTGAATTGGATGCAAAGAATGGAAACAAAAAGGACAATGGCGATTTACAAGAATGAGAAGAAAGAAATTAGAAAGGAAAATCTGTACGATAACACAAAGGGCAGTGCCTTGCTATTTGAGGTTCGAGCCGGTTGCCTAAGGACGAAAACATATCGGAACAAATATTCGGAACTAGATGAGACATGTGCATGCTGCAGTAAAGATCCAGAAACCACTCAGCACATCCTGGGGGAATGCGACGGGATCCACCCAGCGAGAACCATAGGTAACGTGCAACTCCCAGAAGCGCTTGGTTTCAAAGTGGAAGGAAACATGAACAGATCAGCCGTAGAGATCAGCAAGAGACGATTGGAGTACTGGTGAAAAAAAAGCAGGGAAAAGATGGATACGACCTGATCTCTTAAAATCATAGGCAGCGGCACAAGGTAAATTTTTGAAAAAGAAAAATAATAATGAGAGGTATACAAAAATGCTAGATAAAGAACATGTATAGTATACCTGATTAAATCAAGCAGGCTAGGTGACTATTTGTCGCCGCCCCGTTTCAAAGGGGATGTCAATAAATCATCATCATCATCACCGTGTGCAACTGTTCACATATACAGTCGCCATTAACGTAATCTATAGTTTTTTAACGCAGTATGTAATCTAATAAGAACACAGCGAAGAAATTGCTGTATGTTACCGCAAGACTTTTGTTTTCCAAGCATATTGAAGTTGAAAGCGATGCTGGCCACACTGCACTCTTGCTTTCATGTGTCGGCAGTGTTGTGTACAGACTACAGGCGCTGATGTCCTTAAAATGTTCCCTTTACGTGGCATATAATCAAATGCAAAAAATAATGCTAAAATTTGTAAGTAAGCCACTTACGAGGATTTTACTAGCGTGATTTTCTTCGCAGCAGTAGCTATCTGGGAACGAGAGTACTCCATCCAGCCGTAATGGTTATTGCTGAACTCCCTTCGCCAAAATCTCCATTTAACGTCCTTGGTGCAAGGGAGACCGTGTAACACGGAGCGCAACTCGCTTGACGTAAAGAGGGCGGAGTTAAAAGGAGTTTGCGGGTGCCCGTGTGACAGGGGTATTAAGCTGTGCGTGCTCTTGTAGCGTTCTTGATCTTCTTGATCTCCTGCTCGGAACGCTGCAGTCATCTTTTTTATTTACTTGCCGGACACAACTTACCTGATAATAAATAGCTATCTCAGAATTTCTTGAACTATTCGTTACAATGTGCAACTACAATAAAAAGTGGGCAAGTAACGACACTATACAGCACGCATCTTACATAACGTGACAAGTGGCACGCGACGACACCAATGAAGATGATAATGATGATGAGGAGGATTTATTGGTATCCCCTTTGAAGCAAAGCGGTGAAAAACAACCACCAACCAGATAATGGTGATTATTATTATTGTATTTTTTATATTATTCACCGGGCATAATCTGGGTATATTTTAAGCGCAGCTTTATGGACTCACAAGTGGTGTGGTGGTGTCACGCTGAAAAGTGGGTCGATACTGATTGTGCAGAAAGGGTCCAGACTCAATGGCACATACCGCTGTCATGTGGGCCGATCCTGACGGTAGTGCAGAATAGGTCCAAACTCAATGGCTGCTACAGACACTGGACACCACCGGTGGCGGTAGCGGCGGCGGTGGCAGCGGATACCGCTGTAAAACAGCAATGCGGGTCTAGTAAGCGGATTCTGAAGCTTTAAAAGCGAGAGCGTTAAGGGCCCCGTATCGCTGAACATATGGCGTCGGCGTCAGTGTAGGCGTTGGTGTCGGCATCGTCTGGCGGAAATAATCATGCCAAACCACATCATTCCGAACCACTCCGATCGGGCGGGCTCTTCGCGTGCCGCAAGGCTTTAGTCAACAAAAAGTGAATTTCTCAAAGTAAACTCTGACAAAAAATCGTAAAGTACGACAGAACCGCAAGCTACAGGCGTGATAGCGCCGGATTGTAATTTGATTAAACGAGAAGAAAGCCTGATAAGCAGCCAGGGATCTTTGAATACTATCGCGTTCCCCTAATAAACGCGAAGCTTAAGCATCCTCCATATCTGATGGGTTTTGACTGTAATTTAGTTCTAGGCAACATTGAGGGGAGTGTTGAAAACCGAGCCTTTCTATGAAAAAAAGTTGTCGCTGTTTCACCTGAAAGGCGAAGCATCAATTGCGATAGCAAATTTGAAGAGAGCTATACGGAGTAATGATAGCAGCTTTATCAGCTGTATAAACTTGGACATGCAGCAGCACCGGCAACACGCAGAACTGTTGTCGACGCCGTCGGCGTTTTGCCCGCGTTCGCTCAAAATGCGTGCGGCGTTGGTGACTGTTGCCGGAGCCTCTGATATAAATAGGCACTTGGTGCCGCAGATAAACGTCGCCTCCCTTCCCTCCCCCTCCCCCCCCTCACCCACGGCCTTTCGCGCGTCGGAAGAAGGTACGTTTACTCTACATATATGGTGATTGTAGAGGAGGAAAGAGACGCCTACTTTTGCAGCCCTTAAGGGAGCACAGCGCAGAACGCGCGTTTGTTCTCCGCCGTGCGTTCACTCCCCGTGAAAGCGCGCGTCCCTCGCGCCCTTTCACTCGCACATATAGCGTTCGGCGCGCGGCGACGATTTCATGTCCATTGACGTCATACGGAACCTCACGGCGACGGCGACGGCGACGGCAGAAATCTGCTTTTGAGTGTCCATATAATTGCTATCGCAATAAAATAGCTGTGGTTTAGCTTTGGTTAACCCTGGTTGATAGCGAAAGCTTACTGCCCTGGCTAGGCCCATTGTCGGTGCTGTGGCCGAGGTGTAGTTTCGCCCAAGGAGGTTGAATTTTATTGCGATAGCAATTATATGGACACTTCAACCGGATTTCTGCCGTCGCCGTCACCGTAGCCGTCGCCGTCGTCGTCGCCGTCGCCGTGAGGTTCCGTATAGATAAAATCTTCACCGCGCGCCGTATGCCCGAGCGGAAGCGTGCTGGGACGCGCGCTGTCACGGAGAGCGAACGCACTCAATCTCCCACGCGCAAGCAACGAAGCGGGAAGCCAGCGCCGGAGGGAGCGGGGGGGGGGCACTTCTACTGTGCCAACAACCGCGCTCGTCGCTCGACCGCACGGTCTGTTATCTCTCCCACGCGCAAGCAAGGAAGCGGGAAGCCAGCGCCGGAGGGAGCGGGGGGGGGGGGCACTTTTCCTCTGCCAACAACCGCGCTCGTCGCTCGCCGCACCGTCTCTTATCTCCACACGGCTCTACCTTTATGCACTATGCGTTCGCCGCTCAGTTTCTGTTGAAGCGATAGACCGCACGTACCTTCGCCCGCTGCTGCGGCGTATATATGCGCTTGCTGCCAGCGTTTTGACAGTCGTTGTCTGCAGTCATTCAGTGGGATCTATTCATGTTTGTTTGTGCGCGCTCACACCACGCTTGTTCATTCAGTTAGTAATAGTCGGGCCACATTTTCCAACGCACGCTACACATGTAATGCTGCCCGGATCGGCAGTGCAACGCTACAGGTGTGTCCCTTCGCACGCGCGCTGCCCACGGGAAGCGCTTCTCATCAACACCACCGTTTCACACGCGCCTTCTCGTGGTCATCGAGTCTCTCTTCATGTCGGTCTACTTACGCCGCAGCACACCTGCTTACTTAATCAGCTCATGTTTACTACAATTCATATTGTTACCAAAGCCGCTCACCTTACTTCGTATGACATTGCTGTGTTGCTATCGCATTCATTGCTTCGCCCTTAGGGCGAAACTGTGACATTTTTTTTCGGCCTCCTTAGTTTCGCTCAACTCTATTCGGGCAACGGCGGCAATGTCTCCTTTTAGAGCTCCGTAAAGGCCCAAATATAGTCCGACGTAGCGCGAACGCGCGCACACGTTATGTCACGTTGACGACAACAACAGCGCCTATAGTTCGACCCGTAGTATGGTTCGACGTACTGGCGCCGCCAGCGTAACGCGACGCGCGGCAAATGCGCTCCGACGCGCCCGGCGTCTGTTGACCCTCGCCCTCGTGCCGATGGACTATAAACGCGTCTTAATGCTCTCTTATGGTCTGACCTCTAGGTCTCAAGGTGAAAACTGTTGAGTCGCCGACGGCTGCCCGACGTAGCGTACTGAAGCTTTCGCTTCAAAACACTTTCGTGTTAAAGCAAGTCCCACCTTCGACATCACATCAGCTTCTTTCTGGATCCATTAGAAGCAAACACTTGTACTGCAGAGTTTTAGGCGTACATTCACTTTGCTTTAAGACGTTAGTCTAAAAGATATGAAGCAAGGTTAAGGTACTTAACAGCTCAATCTGCATATTTAACTTGTCCGCAACTCTATTTTGATATAGTTGCAAACCTCGCAAGTTAACCAGGAAAATCATGGAGGTTTTATAAACGCGCCTTAATGCTCTCTTGTGGTTTGATCTCTAGCTCTGAAGGTGAAAACTGCTGAGTCACCGACAGCTGCTCGAGGTAGCATAATAAAGCTTTCGCTTCAAAAATGTTTTATCGGCAGGCGATATACACGTGCTGGGGACAAGGCAAAGCACACCTTCCCCAAATACGTTATGCATAAGTGGAATATTTTGGGATGTTCTATCAACACTGAGCCAGTGCTCTAGAGCAGGGGTCCTCAAACTTTCTGACCTTCTAGAACCCCACCTGCCTTCTCTGAGTACCAAGAAACTCTCTGCGGACGTACTTTTATTGCCGATAGGATCATTTTCCTCCTCCAGCCGTAATGAATCTATATCTATCTATCTATCTATCTATCTATCTATCTATCTATCTAATTCCTTACGCAAATGCAGTGACCTAGGTTGTTAAAATATTTGGGCCACTAGGTATGTGGTCAGGGTCGTGAATGGATGAATCCAAGTACAAAGTTTACTTCCTATGTACAATCAGTGTCCGGTACCTACACCGCGATCACCTATGCATGGCAGGCTTCCAAATTTGCACAGTTTTCTCGAAGAATACGACCCGGAAGCGTTTATCCATCTCGCCTTGACAAACGGTAAGAGCTGGTGTTCCATTATTGTTGGCGTATTGCAGTCCATGGCTTTTGTGATATAGATATAAATATTTGGCAGTTAACCGGATATTTTTCTGTGTTGCATGTTACGTGACTCATGTTATTCTAATCTCGTGATTATAACGCATGATAATTATCGTTATGGCTGAAGGGTATGCAGAATCATGCTAATTTACGTTACCAATTTGGCCGCCAGTTCAAACAACATGAACGCTTGCCGGCGTGTATGTGTTAATGGCTAACGAGTGAAGGGCGCCGACAGGACGCCCACCAAATGTATGCCGGCTATTGAAACGGCGCTTCTAGGGCTCGATAGGGATGGCTACTTCGAATATTGCTTCCAGGGAATAACCTATACCAGCTTTCTCTGTTTATTGTTGGCGCTACCTCGGGAACTTTCTCTATCCTCAGCGAAAATAAATTGCTGCGCTTCATAGAGAGCCCAAACGCCAGCGTCGCAGAATTGAGAAACCAGACTCTTGTGGCCAAGTGTTCGTACGCCACTACACAGCCTCTCTCTCCAGCGCGCATATCGAGAGCGCTGAAGTGTCGGTGCAGATACTTTGGCAAGGAAACGAGGACGATTACCCATTCATATTCTCAATAGTAGTAGGACGCATTAAGAGAGCCAGGCCAGTTAGTTCTATTTACAGTGTGTTTGCGATGTTAATAAAATCGGAGGAAAGTAACGTTAAAGTAACTCATTACTCTTTAGTAATTTCTGAAATAATTCATAGGGGCAAGAATTGGCCAACGTAATCAATTACATTTTTGAAATTGCAAGTCTGGCACATATTGAGCAACTGAATGTGGAATTGGAATTTTTTAGGGCAGTCTACAATATTCTCATTGAAAATTTAGCACTGAATATAAACTTTATGAAGTTGGATAAATAAAATAAGTAATTATGTTTACAGCTGAAATACACAAAATATAATCACCGCCCCTTCCACTCTGTGAAGGTGGTCGAACAGTAGAGCGGTGTTAGTTACACCGAGTGTTACTGGTGTTACATGTGCATGTGTTGCACGTGATGCAATTGCGTAAGCAGAAATAAACACAGATCAACAAGAGGAAGTTATATTGAAATTGCGAGGCGAGGAGAGGGAGCGACTTCCGACGCTACTCAACAAGTTTCTAGTTCTCTGGTCGAAACCTGGCGAGCCGCCACCAGAGGCATTGGCTGCAGTCATGGACACCGCGCGCGGTCGGGGCGAACGCGGAGAAACGCGGACGGAGTCAGCAGCAGCTCTAAGCGCTGCACGTTATCCGAAACGGCGGGCCTCACAGAAACACCTTCTCTTATCACCTCTCCTCTTCGCGCACAGTGCGGCTTCTCATTGGTCACGGTCACAGCATAAACTGGTGGAGCGGCTCAAGAGTCGCTCCAATTTCGGCACCACGCACACCAGGGTCTTCACGACAAACTCTCTTCGCCTCGTATTAACGAACGATCTTAACTGTCCGCCGGGCGTCGACGGCGAGCTGCGGCTTGTAATGCTCTCTGCACAGCTGTCTGCTTTACCCGGCCAAGCCTGGTTGTAGCCGCGCACGTAGCTCTACGATTCATTTCTTCAACAGCGATTCGTACCTTGCGAGGAGACGCCATAACGTGTACCGAAGAGGTACCCAGAATACATGACGCACATCTCACATCCCTTGACCCGTGGCACGGTACGTTGTTGTTCTTGATTATGATGATCAGGATTGTTTATTATAATCTTCAATACGGGCTTGTGACAAATAGTCACCTAGTCTGCATGAGTGAACCAGGTCCAGTTACATGCAGCATGCAATTGCTATATGCAACTTACATGTCCGACACGCTGCGTTTGCAGGCACCTTAACTGGATGGCGCCACCATACTGGCGGAGGCTCCGGTTTTGTGCTCCTATAGGGAGCGTTTCTGGGCATTTTTCCGCTGCCCAATAGCAAGCGCTTGCGTGGCTCAGTGGTAGAGTGTCTGGCTCCCACGCAGCGGGCGCGGGTTCGAGCCCAGCAGGAACCGGATACATTTCGCATTTCAGGCGATAGCAGTTACGGTCCCCAACGACGGCGGCTGCAGCGTGGCGTACACCATCGCGAATCGAAACGGCTATTGAAATGAGCACATGACAGCTTACGCTCTAAAAACACTAGTCGAACTCGCTTAGCGTGACGACGAACAACCTTATTTAGTTCTGTCCAGCTACATGGCACTTGCATATATTTGAATATTGCCACAAGTTACGCCACACCCATCGTACATTCAGAACGCATCTAAAAGAAAGTTGTCTACCTCTTCAATTAAGACATCTCCTATGTGCACCTTGTTACTGTTTTAAAGATTTTTAGTTCTATTTACTGCGTTTTGCCGTAAACACTGCATGAACTCTATGTAATTACAGTTCACTTCTAAAAACCGTCCAGCTTGTTTTATTTGTTGTGTAATAAATGCGAATCATTCGTTGGCGAACATATGCTACTTTGACAGTATCTATCTATCTATCTATCTATCTATCTATCTAGCCACCTACATCTTTGTGCTCTCATGGTCGTTGCGTTAACTTGGTATGTACTAAAATTGGCATACGATGACAAGAGTATATGACGAACAGAAATGATATCTCATGACATGCGTATCATTGAGATCATGAAACAGACGCCTACATCTTGGTGCTCTCATGGTGGTTTCGTTAACTTCGTAGGTATCACATTTGGCATTGTATGACAGGTGTGTATGACGAACATAAGTGACAGGTTATGGCATAAATGTTACTGCATGTCATGACATAAATGTCATAACATGCGTGTCATGTAGGACACGACAATGACTCAGCGAAAAAAAGATGAACACACAAAACCACTGAAATGGGTTCTGACGCGGGTACTAAGTGAAGTAAACACTAAGAGATGATGGTAGAAGTCATAGTCATGATCATGATTGAGCGAAAATGACAATGACTCATCGAAAAAAGATGAACGCTCAAAAACCACTGAAATTGGTTCTGACGTGGGCACTAAGTGAAGGAAACACTAAAAGATGATGGTAGAAATCATATTCATGAGAATGACTCAGCAAGAATGACAATGACTCATCAAAAAAATGTTAACGCTCTAAAACCACTGAAATGGATTCTGACGCGGGTACTATGTGAAGTAAACACTAAGGGATGATCGTAGAAGTCATAGTCATGAGAGGCTCAGCAAGAATGAGGATGTGTCAGCGAAAAAAGATTAACACTCCGGAACCACTGAAATGGGATCTGACATGGGTACTAAGTGAAAGAAACACTAAACGATGATGGCAGAACTCATAAGCATGACCAATACTGAGCAAAAATGACAATGACTCAGCAAAAAAAAAACATTAACACTTAAAAACTACTGAAATGGGTTGGGACGTTGGTACTAAGTGAAGGAAACACTAAAGCATGCTGGTAGAAGTGATAGTCATGAGCATGACTAAGGCTTCCGCCTTAAGGTCTCTCAGACATAGCTAATTCGACTCCTGAGGACTCATGACATGAATGTCATGACATGCGTGTCATGTAGATTATGGAAGAGCCGCCTACGTCTTGGTGCTCTCATTAGAGCACTGCACGGGCTCGGGCTTACCCGAAAGCCCGGGCCCGGCCCGGCCCGTGGGCCGGGCCGGGTCGGGTAGAGCAGTTTTTTCACGGGCTCGGGCCGGGCTCGGGAACGGCGGGTGCTTTTTGACCCGGGCCAGGGCCGGACTCAGTTTTTTTTGACGCGGGCCCGGGCCGGGCTCGGGCTTTCTGCGAGTTATTCTCGGGCTTCTCAACTCTGAAAAACATGTATTTTTCGGTCTCGGGCCGGGTTCGGGCCAGTTTCGGGCCGGTTTCGAGCCGGGCTCGGGCCGGGCTCGGGTTTAGGTAAAGGGGTGGCGGGCCGGGCCGGGCGGGTAACGTAGATTATTTCCGGGCCCGGGCCGGGCTCGGGTCTCGCCATAAACGTTTTGATCGGGCTCGGGCGGGCCGCCCAATGTAAAAACGGGCCGGGCCCGGGCCGCAAAAATCGGCCCGTGCAGTGCTCTAGCTCTCATGGTCGTTTCGTTACTTTTGTAGACTCCCAGCACACTTCGCATAACATCGATTCCCACAGAGCGTGGGAGCTGCCGGGTTTTTTGTGTTTTGTCTGTTCTCCTTTTTTTAATGGCGGACCTGTTTAAGGCGAGCGTTTGTCCGTAACGTGCGAACTAAAAATGTGGACCGGTCAAGGCGGTAGTGCAGAAAGGTTCCAAACGCAATGGCACATACCCCTGTGAATTCCTGGCTAAGTCTATAAGCATGGTTGGGCCTACTAAAGCTTAGTCAATCATCAATAGCCAATCAATAGCTAATAAATAGCTAATCAATAATCGACCAATAATCAATAAATTCCGGAAAATGCTGGGGATGACTTGGTAGTGCTTTGCGTAGCCCAAATATGTGGCCAATACCTTGCGATAGCCAATCTATAGCCAAAAATAGCTAATCGACAGATAATCAATAAATTCCGGAAAATGGTGTGGATGACTTGGTACTGCTTTGCCTAGCCCAAATAAGCGGCCAATATCTTGCGATAGCCAATCAATAGCTAATCGATAATTGATCAATAATAAATTAAGTCCAGAAAATGCTGCGGATGACTTGGTAGTGCTTAGCATAGCCCTAAAGACCATACTAGCTAGGTGCCCATCAGCTCCACTGTCTCTTTAGCATTGCGCCTCTAGTGCAAGCTATGCTATTTTTTTTTTGCTCTTCTTCCAATAAACCTATAGGAATTCGGATTATTTTTTAAATAACAAATCGGCAGTTCCCACCTCTTCAACAGATATAGATGAAGATGCGAGATAGGTCAAGCCGTGCGTTCTATTCCTGGAATTTTTTCGCTTGAGAAAAAAACGCAGTAGCCCAAGAATTTGCATGCAATAGCACAACCACTGAATTGCTTTTTCGCACATGCGCCACGTAACGATCTACGACACAATTGTCAAACTGCGTCGCGGTGCGCTACATGACGCTGAGGCGCATTCTAAGTGTTTCTACTGTACGCCAACAAAGCGCTGCTCTTTTTAAATGAAAATTTGTTCTAGACAACAGGATACGACTAAGACAAATATTTCTCAGAGGCCAATAGGTGACGGCTCTGCACAGCGAAAAAAAAAAGCATGCAAATTATCCGTTAGCACAAATAGCCCAAAGGTTGTAGCGGCGCTTTTAACAGCACGGCTCCGGCCAGCGATGTGCTTAGCCGTTGTAGAATGGCTTGGCAGCCATAGCAGACGATGCACTAGACAGCAACAGATACTTGCTACCTCTCGGAATCATCACTAGTGCCTTCCGGCTGTCTGGGACCGCATAAAGAGTAAGACAGTGTTGGTTCTAGCGATGTTTTTGTGGCCGGGATGTGCCCACGTTAGTTGCATGCTGTTTGGAAGAAGCACAGGTACCATGGGTAAATGTTGAATGATTATCAAAGATAGCTGGGATAGCTAAAACCGGACGCGAAAATAATTTTGCTCAAGTAGAAATAAAGTACCAGAGAGGTTAGTGTAACACTGGATCAAATGTAAATTTTTTTTTTTCTTCCACAGACTGCTCCCAACCACATGAGCAATCCTACTTCTGCACATCTAAGGGCGAGCCGTATGAGCGGCTTTGTCCGCAACTAACTAAGCATTGTGGGCATACAGGAGAGAGGAAGTGCCTCTGCGATGTGGGGTACTATCGTCGAAAGTTTTGGTACGCTTGCGTCCGGTGGAAAGAATGCAGTAAGATTCTTTATACCTGATAAAATTCTACAAAAAATATTGGAATCATTTGTGAAAACTATTAGATATAGCTGTGTGCATGACACAGCCATTGTCTTTAACCACTGATACACAAATATTTTCTGGCCACAAAATCCTCTTGCGCACTGGGCAATAATACCTATTAGAGCTACTTGGTAATAATTCTTCGGAAAACAATTATGCATGCAAGATGGTAATGTGATCAGTAGACTAGCAATCAAACTAAAAGAACGTCAAATTCTGTAGCACAGATGAACAACTAAATTCATACACCATGACTAATGATTGCCTTAACCTCCTCAGTTCTAAGCCCGCTTAGGGGCATAATAACTTTTGAAACCGGTTCTTATTACCGACTGGTACATTAGGAACGTGAAAACACAATTTTTTTATTTGAAAACCCCGGTTAGAGGCTGGAGGCAGTATCTCCTTGTAAATGAAGACAGTAACCGTCTCCTTATGATTAATGTCATGAAAACCGTATTAGCCAAAACACACAGATAAAGATGTAACATCGCGTGGAACGTTGCCTTATTGACGCTACATCCTGTATTTTTTGTCAACTCGCAGTAATCGAGAGGTACGTGATGGTTGCCTTTTGTCGGCTGTGACGACACAACGACCTAGACCGAATTGGTCGGAATTCTCCCAAAAGCTCACAGCAGTATTGTGATTGAACCTCTTTCACACAGTTCCGCAGGCTTCAGACTTTAAATCAGAGTTGGGTATTTTACTTAATTGCTGCTGAGCTAATCATGAAAAGGAATAAATATAACGCACCCAATTGGGTACTATGGGACCGAGGAGGTTAAAAGAAAGCTTGTAGAATAATCGTAAGCAGTTGAAAATGAAAGTCTACTTCACACGCCATGTCTTACTGTTGTCTCACTGCGCACGCCGCCCAATGATAACGTATAATTAGGAGGCAGGACAACAGGAGTACAAATTGCACTTTAGGGGGCACTATAACATACAGCGATTCCAAATTGAACTTCCGCATTTTTAATTGATCTTTCTGTATATGAATATATATATATAACGTAGCCAGGCGCCACGTATTTCTCGCTCTAGAGCTGCATTTCGCACCAGTACCCAGCGCCTCCCAGTATTCCGCGCTTTCCTAGCGTCCCAGCATCCAGCGCGCGACACTGGGCCCATAATCAATCATGGCACTGGGCACTGTATACAGGGTTTTGCAATAGGGGTTGATTATAATATATATTTTTGAGTGATAGTAGCATGTCGGTGAGCCAATTCGTCACTAATAAGGCATTGACGATTCGAATTAACGGCATTTTTCACTTTCAGTAGCACGCCGCCGCGATTTTGGACCTCCGACTACAAGCTAAGCAAGCGGAAGCGGCCAATAGCAGTCGACAGTAGCGCTCTACTCATAGCGTAATCTACTTTCGCTGCGCTAGCTTGTAGCGACGGAAACCCTCCACACTTCTACGCGTTCCTCTCCCCTTGTCATCTAATTAGTTAAGAAAAAGAAGTCACAGTTTCGTCTAAAGGAAAAGCATTGATAGCGACACCAAATTATTAGACACCTATGGTTAGTCGTTTTTTTTTGTCTGCATAAACTGCTGCAAAAATTCTCATGCTAACTAAATTAACCGGCACGTTGTCACGTGCGCGCGAACAAATACAAACACATGTCACTTGGTAACTGAGTACTGTCGCTGTAAGAATGCTGGCGTGATGAAGAGCGGCAGAAGCGGCGAGTGAATTCCCCTTCGTGCTGCCTCTCGTTTCAACGAGAACTATAGGCGAGCGAGAACACGGCGCCCAAGAAGCCTTCAGCTATCTTGGGTTCGTTAAAGTACTAACCCACGGCAGATGCTTTCAAGATAAGACGCGCGCGACCGTTCTTAACTGCCGCAGCTGGAATAGAATAGGAGATGCGACTGGACGGTCTGAACCTGTTGCTTTCCCTCTCGCCCTAACGAGCGCAGACCTCCCCGCTCCTCCTCTCCCTTTGCACCCGTGATAACACGTGCACACCCTCTCCACCTGCCGCCCTTGCAAATGCAAGGAGGCGCCACCGCACCAAGCCACTACCCTTCTGGGCTCATCCTCGCAAGCTTTCTTTCGCACCTGCAGCATACGGCGCTCTGCCACGGTGTTATCGCACTTGGTCTTTATACGAAATATCTCGGTGACGCAGACGGCGACGACGATGGCGAAAATTCGCCTGGAGTGTTTATATATTTGCTAACAAAATAAGTGTTTACAACGTAGGCAATGCTGTTGGCATTCAAAGCAAACAAGAGTGGCCCTTTATAAACGAGGGACCGTTTGATCGTCAGCGCCTAATGCGTGCATCAACGGGTACGTAAATGTGGCGTCAGGAGGTAGGGAAAAAATTCCGAATGACGTAGTTTGCATCACGCGGCCCAAGTTTTTGTGTAAAATGTGGTGCAACCTGTGGCTTGTTGGAATACCTATGCATTCAACAGAAACTAAGGTGCATTATGGGGTGGGAAATGAATTAGTTGTACAATAAGCTGCTGACAAAGGACAGAGGCGGTTGCAAAATGTAGCAGCTCGAACGTGCCCTGTTCGTATCTAGGTACAGCGTAGTAAGAGGCAGGACTCGCGCGCAACATCTCATTTGGATCAAGGATACCCCGAACCAGGAGCTCTGCAATGCACAGCACTTTTGAACGCAGCCAGCGTTATAGGGGTTTGAAAAGGCAAGCTGGCTTTCTGCGCCATTTGTTTGTGGTACCCACCCGCCCGGGGTGGCTCAGTCAACTAAGGCGGTGCGCTGCTGAGCACGAGGTAGCGGGATCGAATCCCGGCCGCGGCGGCCGCATTTCGATGGAAGCGAAATGCAAAAACGCCCGTGTGCTTACGTTGTAGTCCACGTTAAAGAACCCCAAGTGGTGAAAACTAATCCGGAGCCCTCCACTACGGCGTGCCTCATAATCAGGACTGGTTTTGGCACGTAAAACCCAATAAAGAAGAATGTTTGTGGTACCAGACTTCCCCTTGGAGACGTAGACTCAGCCGTACACGGGATTGCCAGACGCCGCAATGCATATGCAACGTGAGGCCATCACCTCTGGCGTCCCCTCCCGTCTTATCTCGGCTTTTTCGCCCTATCCCCCAGCTGTCAGCGGCCCACATGTGCAGGCCGGCTTCCTCCATCTACCTACTACTGCTGCAGGTTAAGTAGTGTGAGTCGTTGCTCCTAGATGGGAAAGCCGTCCCCTAAATGAGTGTTAGCTTTTCGGCGATAAAGCACGAGCAGCAGCAACAGGCCGCAGCCACAGTCAGGAATGTCCACGGTGGCTCGCAAAGAAAGCTTCGCTTGAAAAGTGTAAAGAAAGCTTTCGCCTTTCAGTGACCATAATTGCACTAGTGCTTTTTATGTATGATGGTGAATATTGACCTATGGTGCATTGCTAGTGTTCCTCTTAACAGGTATTTAGTCTGCATGTATGCCATATTTTCGTTTATTTCTAATGTACGCTTTATGCTCCCAGTTTTCTATTCAGATGCAATTACAATGCGTTTCACATAACTGCAACGCACGAGAGAAGTGGTGCAAAGCCGGAGGAAGAAACCATGATGCATTGAGTTGAACAACACAGAATGTGGCAACAGTAATTGAGATACAATATAGTCAATCTAGAACACTTGAAGTACTCATTGTAGAACACAGTGATGTAGAAATTGAAACAAATACAGCATAAGTTTGTATTACCTAAACTCTTACGTTTATTCTGCTTTTATTCGTACCCTGGAGGAGCAATAGAAATCAAATCACGACGTGTTCTCAAACTTGTTTTCAAAAAGCTAAGATGCATGCAGGAAAAATAATAGTGACCAGAGCCCTGATTACTCGTCAGCATTTGTTGATCTGTCTTTTCTACTGGGCATTAATTGATGTGCAAAATGCAGCAAATTGAACAAAATACATCAGGAAGAATTCGTTCTATAGAAGCCCTCCGCGGTGAAGAATGCTATGTAATGTAAAATACACGTACAGTGAGATGAACTTTTAAGGACGTATAAATATGCATAGAATGTCAAATAAATAGTATTGGTGCCTTTTCTCCGGTAGAGCGGGTATCAACATAAGTAACTGCAGAAATGCTCAAGCTTCAAGTTGAACCGCACCAAGAATTTGGGTTTGTACAAAGTCAATTGAGAAATTAGGCTGTGGTAAAAATACGTAATCTTATTCACACATATCTAGCAGTTGGAACATCTCCTCAACCTCACCTCATTTTGTCTGTTCGAGGTCGACATCCTCAGGTAAGAAATTGTCTTGTAGCCACTTTGTGGTGAGCTCCAATATCTACGAACACAGAAACTCGTGTGTATTTTGACTCTCGTGAATGTCATAACATCCAACTCAACGGTTGCTCCTCTCCTTGTGAGAGTGCGAAAGGTTGTTTTCTGCTGTGCAAGTTTTTTTTTTTGTTATGGTCTCAGCTAAGTCGCGTGGTGTCATCGGAATGTGTCGCCAGTGGGTTTCTAGGGTAGTAGATATCTCTGCAGTGGCTGAAGCGCGTCCCTTTCAGGGCATTAGAAAACGTCCAATTGTGCAATAGTTTCTTCAATGCAATGGTGTTTTTTTCACGAAGATTGGCGTGGCATACCATCATCGTTATTTTGGCATACGAGGTTTCAAAGCCCTTACCCTAGTTATATGTCCATATTATCTGCTGGTAATAGTTATACCAGTGTTCAGTCGTTATCACTAATCTGCGGAAATTTTCCTGTTCATATAAAAAACGAACACCGATATTACACTTATTTCCACTTTGTTCTCGTTTTTTTCCCTGCTGCTTTTTTGAACGAACTTCAAAACTAAGTCTTGCCCAGGCACACGAATTTTAAGGTAAGCTTTCTGTCTGAATTATCAGAAGATATGTTGCAAATGGTTCTTGAATGTGGAGGAATAGTAGTGGATTATTTTACGCACTACTAAGCTTGCTTGTTGATTATATGTATTGAGAGTGATCATCAAAGTCAGAGTGCAAGTAAGATCACTGTCTTGCGCTGCTTACTGGTCCTTGAGCAATATATCGGGATAAACTAAAATTATTCCCCTATTTGAAAGGCCTGTAGAATTACAAAATCAAATGTACCTGAAACATTTAGAATGCACTGTGTTGGCTGTATTACTCATGCTCTCCGGATTAAGGCGAAAAAAAAACTGTTTGAGCTGCCTAAACTATATTACAACATGGAAATGTCTGTAATTTTAAGTACTAAAAGCATAATTGTGATAACTTATAATGTTTCGAGCACTAGCACTACTATAGTATAATAGAATACAATACGTAATTCTGCCAAACTCTTCATTGCTGCATCAGTTTGTTTACGTTAATTTCGCGATAAGAAAACATTGCACAAATTCAATGCGCGCGAAATGTCAGAAATATATGTCGAGCGCGTGCTCAAAACTAATCATCCTTTGCTGGTTGGTTTTGGAGGCTGCACATTCTCAAATAGGCCACAGTCAATTTTAATGTCTGCGCAAGCCTGCGCTAACCCACTCCTTTAAAATGTAGTACGGATAATCTTCATATTTGCTGAGATGAAGCACCGTATCTTTATTGGACCAGGCAGCATGCAGTGGTTTCACCAGTTAAACCGTTAAAAGCACTTTGTCATTGGTTGAGTGCTGCAGTTGCGTCGCGATTGTGTTTGGTGTTTGTTTCGGACTTGAGTTGCTGCAGAATGTGCCTTCTTTATAAAGTCACAACAGCCCGCTTGAGAGCCTGGATGACAGCGCACCAGCTGCATTTTTGTCTGCTACGGCCACCTGCTTGCATGGACGTTTGAAACGGACGAAAACAACGTCGTGTTTTGTTGCCCTTTTATGTCAGCAAGTGCTGTGCAAGCTTCCTGAATTTTAACGATATATAGAATGTTTGCTCATCATGCTACAAATCTCAGACAATCATGCAAGGCAGTATATTGTTATGTTGCTTGCGAGTGGGATCACCATCGACAATTGTTGTAAAAAGATTTTATGCTCACCGCCGCTCCATTCTGGCTCAAGTTTTTAGAAGGAACGCAAACTTTGGCGCTCACCATCTGATGTATGAGTTGGCGTTGTTACTTGCCTAGTTTTTTTTAAGATTGCGAATTTGTCTTTGTCTGCACTTCTCGAATGCACCTCCGAGCAATTATTGAAACCGGACATGGAAGGCTAATCTCAGCCCGATTGCAGACGGCAGAAGTGACATAGAACGCGTGTTTTATACATTAATAACGGCCAGGACCGCCGTCAAAGCCAAAATCTGCGATTCTACCTTAGACTATTCTGATCATGGTGCAAGTGCAAGCATGACTGTGACTCATCATTTGTAGTCCCATCCGACTGGGTAATTTTACGGTAGCCGAACTTTTCCAACGTGGAATCGCTTCTTGGCACCAACCTCAAGCCTTTTACAGCATAAGCCTTTAGGGGCTCATTCCAATAGCCGTGATGATGTCCGCCAACGTCGGTGTCCATCGCAGCTATCGCCACGAATAAAAGAATGTTCGGAAGTTTTTTCGCTCTTGCAACACAAGAAGGCTAAAGCCTGTGGCAGATTTGGTAATATATGAAGGTATGCAATCGGCGTTTGACTATTTTATTAATCAGTGCACTCATAGGCTGGCAAGTGCAGTATTGAGTGAGAGGGGTTAAAAAATTTTAACAATGAAAGGAGCAAAAATCTTGTTATACATAAATTCACCAAAACGGAACTTATACAATAGCTAGCGAAAAGGTCATTTGCAATTGATACAAATCAGGCTGGTGTAAGAAATTTGTAAATGTACAGGTAATTCTATTTAAAACACGTTCACATGACATATTCGCATAATCAATTCGAAATCAACGTTTAAAACGTGCACTTAATCCGTGTCTAAAAATCACGGGATTATCAGCATGTTGGTGCCTGCACTAGGCACAACTTTAGTAAGCTAGAATAAACGAGCAGCTGTGGCTTCAGGCAAGCGTGCTCGCCTCCCGCATTCGATTCCTACCCAGAACGAAATGTACCAAATTTTCCTTTCAAAGCCACTAATTGGCATTGTTTGCCGGAATTTCCCTGAGAAATGTGTCGTCAGTGCGAGAATTTCTGGCGGCACCGGCCATTTCTCGTGAAGGCGCAGTTTCGCCATGGTCACTGCCAACATAGACACCCAAGGTTTTGGCCTTAAAAAAATACCCAGATCGCGTGGGGAAAGAACCCGGGCCCACTGCGCGGGAGGCAGCTGCGCTACCACTGAGCCATGCCAGCGATGGCTAGCTTGCACCCGAAAAATGCCGTACAAACGCGTTCTATCGCGCGAGGCACACGAGATGTGACATGCGCGCCGCGTAGCGATAATAGGTGCTCACTCTGCATTGTAGTTTCATATTATTACAGCAGGCGGCACAGGTAGCTTACAAGGTATTTAGGAAAGGTTTGAGGAAGAAAAACAAGATTAAGGAGATGTATACGCAAAAGTTACGAAACGATGCTTTTTCATCCCAAGTCAGTCCTTCGGCATGGGCCCGAAATTGCGAAGTTTACTAGCCACCAATATTCTCAAGTCAAAAATAAAGGGTTGTCGAGTACATATTGCCAAGGTCGCAGTAGCACGTTTATATTTACAATCTTCGAATGGAGTGACAATTCGGAGCACATGAATTTTAGTTGAATACTGTTGGTTCTGTTGCTGCATGTGAACCCTGCTTCATCTTAAAAAAGTCGCAGTTTCACCCGCAAGATGAAGCATCCATTGCGGTAGCATTTAGTGGACAGCTATACGAAGTAAGCATAGTAGACTTGTCGGGCGTATAAACTTGTAAACATTGGCATACTAACTAAATTAACAAGCATGGTGTCACGTGTGCACAAGCAAACATGAACACATCTCAATCGATGAACGCGCAAGCTCGCTGTCAGAAAGCTGGAGTGATGAAGCGCGGTTGCAGCAGAGAGTGAATTGCGAGTCATCACGAACTAAGCATCCGCAACAGCAGTGAGTCAACACGAACTAAGCCGCGGAAACACAGCGCATGGTGGCGTGTGTCATCCTCAACGCAGATTACTTTCAAGAAACCGCGCGCGTCTGCCCGCGCCGCCCGGAGCCGAACGCGTCATCCCTCCATACTCGCCCACCGGAGCGTTGCGCGTGACTGAAGACGGCGCGCTTCCTTCCCGCTTTCCTCTCTTGCGCGCGCGAGATTGAGCCGCGATCGCCGGATCACCCTCGCACGCTTTCACTCGCACATACAGCATACGAGTCGCGGCGACAATTTTATCGCCCTTGGACATTATACGGCAGCTCACGGTGACGGCGACTGCGGCAACACGCCTGGAGAATCCATGTAATTGCTATCGCAACAAACCGGCTATTTACGGCACAATGAAGTCAAGCAGCCTATTTCAAGGCGTCCAGTGAATCGAGCAATGTCACCTGTCAGAGCTGAAACTTTGTCGATTGCACAAAGTTCTGGTGTTCCCATATACATGGTGTTATCTCATACGGAGCAAAAAAAAAAAACAATCGACTGTCCAGTCAACAATGAAACTTAATAATGAAGCTCTGAATATACGGCATGACCACTGCTCATGCAGAGTAGTAAGGAACGGCTGTTATGAACGGTACGCATAAGGAAGTAAATTATCACTGTGCTTCGGCCCTATATTTAGCTTCATGCTGTAACAACTTCAGTTTTTAGAAAAGTTTGTATTTTTCGAATGAACTGTAGCAGCTCTTTAAAAGCGATTTTTAAAATTATTAGCATCAGTATGCCCTACTGAGATACTCTACTGAGAAGTGTTCATCAGCTTGCATGGAATTTCTTTGAGCTTTTATTGCGATAGTAATTATATGGACACGTCAAGTTCATTTCTGCCGTCACTGTTGGCATGGTCGTCGACGTCGCCGTGAGGTTCAGTGTAAAGTCCAAACGCAGGAATATCGTCTCCGTGCACCTTACGCTTGCGAGCGTCAGCCGACGATCGCGACGCAATCCTCGCGTGCGCGAGGAAGAAAGGTAGGTGAAAGCGCGCTTCTAAATCGCGCGTAAGGCACGGGGGGGGGGGGGGGCAGAAAGGATAGGAGGTGGGGCGTTCAACCAGTTCTACGCCGGTGGCGGTTGCTTGCGCCGTATCTTGAGAGCGATCTGCTACATGGAAAAAGTGCGCGCCCGCGGGTGCGTCATCTTCAAAGCGATCAGCGATGTGGACAAAGTCCAACGAGTGCTTGCAGCTTCGCATGCGCTGTGCTTTCGACGTTTAGTTCGCGTTCAAGCGAGAGGAGGCACGAAGGTCAATTCGCTTGCTGCTGCTGCCTCGGCTCCTCAGACCAGCGTTTTGATAGCGAGTTTCCACGGTCATCGAGCGAGATGTGTTAATCTTTGCCAGTACACGCGTTGCACCGTGCTTGTTGATTTAGTTAGCAAGCGAATGTTTACAAGCTTACACGGCCGATCAAACTACTAACTACCCTTAGTTCGTATAGTTGTCTACTATTTTGCTAACGCAATCGATGCTCCGTCTTTAGGTCGCAACTGCGACATTATCCACTGCGAGAACACTCCTGTATATTCACTGTTTATGCAGATTCACCTAAGTTTTAAAAATTTCCCCATGCAATTTCGAATGTTTTTCTAATCCGAAAAACATATAATGCCGCTGGTACTTGATTTACAGTTGGGACGTCGTTCTACGGGTAATTGCCTTTCTCAATGGCAAGGGGCGGAAAGAAGACGTTTAACAAAACCATACTTTTTGTACGAAGCTCTTGGCCCTTATGGCGCCCATTTTATTTATCCGTTTATTTATGCGCCTAAATATTTAGGCGACTGGGACAAAATAAATCTGAAAGGATGGCTATATGCTTAATCGGTAGAGGGTTCGCTCCACGTTATGTTTTATGCTCTTTGTTGTTAAAGCCTTTAAGGCGCATTCAACCCGAAAGCGCAGCGTCTAAGAGGACATGCGGATTTTCAACGCGGCGAGGCGGTGAGCACGCGGGCCTTGCGTGGCTGCTTCCGTGGCTGCTCGCGGCGCCGAGGAAGCGGAGCATCTAGCGCTGCCGGATCTGGACGCGTCACCAACTCGTGGCACCGGTCGTTCATCCTCACCGCCCGCGCGCAGATCTTGCACCTTTCCATCCGAATGCGCCAGCGCCTCCGTCGCCTTGCGTTGTGATTGGCTACGGCAAAGCGGAGAACTCTAGCAGGGGAAAAAAAATGGAGAGTGCTTAAGGTGGCGGTCCCACTCCGACGGCACGAGCCTCCCGTTTTCAGTACTTTTGAAGAAACCACGGCGGCTCTTCTACTTGGGATATAAAGTAGTGGTATATATCATGAAAAATCTAATTCTTGCAGATTCCAACTATATATTATATGAACAAATTTCTGAAGGTGATCTAGAAATAAATGTTCAAGAACAAGCATGAGATACATGTTTTTTGCGAACCGTGTGTGAGTTGGGACCATATTTAGAAGGAACTACCGCATTTACTGCATTGCGGCTTGCTGTGTAGCTTTAGCACATATTTATTTATTTCCTAGACGGGGAAAAACAATTTTGAATTTTAACTTTTTGCATAATTTGATTTTGAGGATTGCCAAATATCCCAAACTTCTCTTGCAAACAGCCCGGCAACTACAAGGTCAAGGAAGCTAAATTTTGTCAACGTCAGAGCTCAAGGAAATTCCATCTAGTACGCAAACTTTCATTCATGTAACTTTGCTAGTTTTCCTAATAATGCGGCCGAAATTAAGCAATATTTAGAATTCTGGTTTTACTTTTGCCCATTCTGGCGGGAAGGAGCCCAGGCCCACTGCGTGGGAGGCGGATACTCTACCACTGAGCCACGCGAGAGCTTGCTGTCCGAGAGCGGGAAAATGTACTATAAACGCGCCCTACGCAGGCTCGCAGGCGCAGACGACGAGATGCGAATCAGATGTGGAACGCAAACAACGTGGTCCCAAGCCTCCGCCGGTATGGTGGCTCCATCTAGTTAAGGCGCCAACAAACGCAACCTTTCAGACACTGTAAATTTTGCTGCCGCCTTCCCTAGATGGCGCTAACATACCGACGGACGCTCGGGATCACGTTGACTGCGCTAGATTGGGCGCGTTGCAATGGGAGCGAATGTGACAGCCCTAGTTGCATTGTCGGCTGCGTGGCTGGGCCGAACGGCACTAGCCATCGGTGATAGAACGCGTCGGCTTGCACGCGCGACGGCGTTCTAAGCAGGCCGTGTCGGGCGCGTTGCAATGGGAGCGAATGTGACAGACGTAGCTGCATTGTCGGCCGCTTGGCTGGGCTGAACGGCGCTAGCCATTAGGGAGCCTACATGCATGCGCTGTTTTAGGGTGGTGACAACTCCAAAAGTTTGAGCGCTTTTTACCGCCAAATTTGGTGAGTAGCCATTTTGATTCTCAATTTCGCAAGAGGTCGCGGCGCATCCCTGCATTATTTTTGTCACGCTCTGATGTACCCATTTTGGCACGCGATGTAATAAATTTCTTTAATTTAGTTTTCCAATAATGCGCAAACGAAACCTGCATACACCTTTAATATACTAGTTGCCTGATTCTTTTATTTTAACACATCAAACTTAATTTTTTTCAATAGCATACAAAGCAACAAGTTATAAGGAACGGTGGCGTACTCGTGGTAGTATTTTCTCACGCCAAGAATGTGAACTGCATTAAACATTGTCGTTGCCTTCCACTTGTACCCACTATTTAAAGGGTGTTTTTCGAAGTGTTCTGTAATAAAAACTGTGCTTACAAGCCTGTTTACCTAAAACGTAGATGTGCCATGCACGCCTCTCAGACACGCTATAGGTCTCTGGCTGCTGAGGCCAAAGTTTATTTTAAAAAATGAATTAGTTTCACGGCACCAACGGGTGCCCATAGCTGTGCTTCAAGATCCAAGATTCAAGATCCATGCTTCAAGATCTGATGCGATGGGCTGTCCATCGATGGGCTGTCTGTCGGGCCTGCGACGCAGCAGAGAGGCTCGGCCTTTCTGTGCCGACGTGGTTGCGGCCCGCTACGTGCTGACGCGCGTTCCGAGGGACAATAATAAAGTTTTACCATACCATACCATACCAACGGGTGCGGGAAACGTGGTCTGTCGGCTGGTCTTTTCGCCATTTTGATTCCCACATGCTATATTTGGCAGAAAATATTACCCGCCAATTTAGCTGGCGGTGGCAAGTACCCTTACAATGGTTGTCACCACCCTAACACAACGCTTGCATGTAGGCTCCCTTCTAGCCATCGGCGATGGAACGCGTCGGCTTGCACGTGCGACGGCGTCCCAAGCGCGTTCCTGACGCATGATTAGCGGCAACGCAGCCAGCTGTGGAAGCAGACGACGACGACGACGAACGCGGGAGCAGTGGCACGAGCGGGTGCCGAGCACGAGCCGACCACCTGCGCATATAAAACCCCTCTTTAAGGGAGCGCATGACGAACAGTTGTTTGTGCAAGGTGGGTTTAACGAGTTTTAGGTCATTTCTAGGCGATGAATATAAGATGTGTTGGCTTGTGCTTGCACATTTTTCGCATATAGTACGTTTCTCACATATACATGATGCAGTAAATACCGTGTAAAAAGAAAGAAGTGGCTGAATCGGTTAGTGGGGTGGTCTCGCCACCAGGAGGTCAGTGGTTTGAATCCACAGCCAGACGAACATTGTTCATTTTCGCGCGGCTTGACAGGGTTTTGACGCCACACCTACAACGGCACTGACACTTGTGAGAAATTACAATCTTCGCCGGAAAAAACAGGTGACCGTCTATGAGCGAGGGGCGCGCGCAGACAGAAAAAATCGCAGCCATTCTACTCTGTGAATGTGAGTGACCCCCCCCCCCCCCCCCTTCGGAGCTGTAAAATAACTACACAAAGTTCACTACACACACCAACACGGCAATCGCGCAGTCGCGTTTGGTCACGTCATGAATGTTCGTAATCACCGATATGTCTTTTTCAAGCCACAATCGATCACACACACGACAACTGAAGCCAAACGTTGTGTCCACGAAGTCTGGGCAAAATCGCACATCCGCACTACTGTAAGTATCAGCCTTCCGAGCGTGGTACTTCCGTCGTTGCGCCGCAATAAAGAGGCTTGAACCACTTTTCTTCGAAGTGGAAAAATACATTTGAGGTTAAAATAGGCCTTTTCAGAAATACTTTGCCGGAAAAAGGTACTTCAATGCCTTTTGCAGAAGCGGAGTTATTGGTAATCAAACACTGCCTCCGCTTTGCTCCCCCTTCCTTCTTCAATGCCTTGCATTGCGAAGGCTACGGCGGAGTGGGGGCGGGGCCACAACGCTCTGTCTTCGGAACGTCACCGTGGCGCGCAGTTCAACTTTCATTTTGAATGTTAACGTAGACGCCATGACTTCCGATTTTGGTGCCTACGACGCGCTAAACGTAAGCCAAACGCGGTTGTCCTCAACGAGTCGCAGTCAACGTAGCCAGCGGACTCGTGGCGGCGGCCGCGGTCTTACCGACCGCAGCGACCAATAGCAGCCGCGTACTGGAATGTGCTTTATTACGTAATAAAGCACATAGAAGAGAGTGAGGATCATGGCCTCTGTTGAAACAAGAGTGTTTGAGAGAGAGTTGACTTCGCGCGCCACTTTCACGCTCCATGCACAGCGTACGACAGCGAAAAAATTGGCTGAGATGTTCACAGCAGTGTACGCTATCCGTCGACTGCGTTACTTCACCAAGCCCATGGGGTGGTTCAGGGTTCCTTTAATCCCTTCGCGATATGGGGCCCTTTCTGCTCGAGACCGCCGCATACGGGCAGCCTCCTCGGCGGTTCCTGGCTGGTTCGTACCGCCCGCCACTCACGCTCAAATCAGCGGTCCCGAAGTTGGCCCTTGCGAGCAGCCCTGTTTGTCAGCACAGAAATCCCTCTCAATTTCGCCTACGCACAATTGTGCTCGTCCAATTTACTGGCGTGGTACCTGCGTCCGCTCGACACATTCTCCGCATCGCGACACCCGTCTTCCTCTCGAGCCCACTGCTTAGGGGCAGCCTCCCGGGTATGATCTTCGTTGCTACTGGCCGCCCGTTTCCTAGTTTTACTCTCGCTACGACATTTGTCAGCGCATGCCTTACTGGTTTGGTCCATAGAGTTAGTATACGAACTCTAGAGGAAAAGCTGGGCGCGAAAAGCGGCAACCGTGAAGGCGCCGCCATGTTGCTACGAGTAATTTTTGTAGCACTAAACGTTTTGAAAATATTATGCAAAAGCAAGCACTTATACATAGCACAAACGCACGCACAACGTTTGAGGTTCATTCCGTATAGTTTTCAGAAAGATCGGATGGTGATTTAGAAAATTTTCATGTGAAATGTAAGGTGCATAAGAGGTTGCGTTTGCAGGTGCCTTAAATAGATGGCGCTACCATACCGGCGGAGGCTACCATTCTGACATAGGGTACATTAACATGCAAGGTGGCAGGTATAGGCTGAAGTGGGAGGAGATAGACGAGCAACTAAGGCAAGAAATGCTGATGGTATACGGGTTTGTGGAGACACATATTAGGGACATGGAGCAACCTCCCTGTAATCCTGACTATGCATGGGAATATTGCAATAGAACAGAGGGCAGCAGAAAAGGCGGTGGAATTGGTGCATTCATTCATAAAAGTATGAACTGGCAAAGGTTCAAACAGGGATGCAAGGAGCATTTATGGCTAAAAGGGAAAGTTGCAGGAGAGCAGACACTCCTTGGCTTTGTATACCTGTGGACAGGAGCAAATGCCAAAGAGGAAAACAAAAAAAATGCTGGAATGCATATCGAGTGACATTCATGAGCTAGGAGAAGGGTGCGAGATTATTATACTAGGAGATATGAACGCACACATAGAAGACATGGACGGGTACACAGACACAACAGGCAACATGATGCTGGATATGTGTGAAATGCATGACTTAGTTGTATGCAACAGTACTGAGAAGTGTGAAGGGCACATAACATGGGATGTAGGGAGCCTGCAGTCGACGATAGATTATGCACTAATGTCACATAGGATGCACGATAGGCTAAATGTAATGAGCATAGATGAATATGGCTCCAGAAGTCTAGGTAGTTATCACAAACGTATTAAGGTGAGTTTTAGAAGGGAAATGAAAGTAGGTAGGAGGCAAGATGAACAACCAGGTGGGATATTTTACTCGGAAAAGCAGCTTGAAATAGCAACCCAGCAAATTGAGGAAGTAATTTCAGAGGATACAAAAACAGAATGGACATATGCAAATTTAACAGGACTATTTGAGCTAGAGCTTACTAAGGTACGAGTCAGGACAAAAGGGAACAGAAGACGTAAATCCAAGAGCTGGTGGGATGAGGAGGTTAACAAGGCCATAGAGAAACGTCAGGAAGCATCCAGGGAACACAGATATTCAAAGCAGAGGGGTGAACCAAAAGCTGATGTAGGCAGAAAATGTAATAACTTTTTAAACTGTAGAAGGGAAGCATCCAATTTGATCAATGAGAAGATCAGAAGAAAGGGAAGCCAATGGTTGTCAGAAGTAAACAAAAAGGATAGAAAAGCAGCGAAGAAGTTTTGGAAACATCTCAACTCCTTGAGTAATAATACTAGCCTAGAGCAGAGGTTTATAGTTACAGCTCAAGGTGTTCGACTAGAGGGAGATGAGGCAATGTAACATATAAGAACAATGATGACATTAAAATTTAAAGAACGAAACATAGCATGTGCTCAATCAGGTGAGGATGGACTAGTCAGTGCAGTGGCTCCACTGGCACAAAGCGAGTGGGAAAGGGCAGAGAAGAGGGTTCCTAGTAGCACGTCGACAGGTCCTGATGGCATCCCAATTATGTTGATAAAGACATTGGGCCCAAAATCTAAGAAAGCATTAAGAGAGGCAGTGAGCAAAATGATAATGGACGGTAAAGCCCCCGACGGGTGGAGACTGAGCAGGATGAGCATGATATATAAGGGAAAGGGGGACAAAGCCGACATAAACAACTACCGTCCCATAACAGTGACGTCAGTGGTTTACAGGGTGGTGATGCAGATTATAAAGGACAGACTGCAGGCATGGGTGGAGAGCGAGGAGGTACTGGGGGAACTACAAAACGGGTTCCGAAAACAAAGAAGGTTAGAAGATAATCTGTTCTCATTGACACAGTGTATTGAAATAGCAGAAAAGGAACACAGGCCCCTATGGCTTGCCTTTCTGGATATCAAGGGAGCCTATGACAGTGTAAGCCAAAAGGATTTGTGGGACATACTGGGCACTCTAGGGGTGGAAGATGGAGTAAGAAATCTTTTAAAAGATATCTATAAAAGTAACAAGGTGCTTATAAAATGGGAAAACAAGGTATCTGGGCCTATAGAGATACAGCAGGGGCTTAGGCAGGGGTGCCCTTTGTCACCTCTGTTGTTCATGCTGTATTTACAAGGATCAGAGAAAAAATTAGAGAGGAGCGGACTTGGCTTCAACGTTTCCTATTTCAAGCAAGGAGAATGGATTAAACAGTCATTACCAGGACTGATGTATGCGGATGACATTGTACTTATGGCTGACAGCAAGGAAGACTTGCAGAGATTAATGGACATCTGTGGTAAAGAGGGAGATAGCTTAGGTTTGAAATTTAGTAAAGAAAAATCGGCAGTCATGACTTTTAATGATAATCAGGGCAGCGAGCATAGGATACAGGAGGTTACGCTGGAGGTGGTGGATAAGTACAAATATCTTGGAGTGTGGATAAACAATGGGGCTGAGTACCTAACGGAACATGAAAAATATGTGACGGCTAAAGGTAGCAGAAATGCAGCTGTGATGAAAAATAGGGCACTGTGGAATTACAATAGGTACGAAGTGGTGAGAGGGATTTGGAAAGGGGTGATGGTCCCTAGTTTTACTTTCGGCAATGCGGTCCTGTGCATGAGATCAGAGGTTCGAGCAAGGTTGGAAGTTAAGCAGCGAGGGGTAGGTAGACTGGCTCTGGGAGCACACGGAAATACACCAAATCAGGGGGTACAGGGTGACATGGGATGGACGTCATTCGAGGGTAGGGAAGCCAGCAGCAAGATAGAATTTGAGGAGCGATTGAGAGAAATGGCAGAAAAGAGGTGGGCAAGGAGAGTTTTCAGTTATTTGTTCATGAGGAATGTTGATACAAAATGGAGGAAGCTGACCAGAAAACTGTCAATCAAATATTTGGACTGCAGGAGGGGTGCAAACCAGGAAACAGCGGTGAAGAAAAAGGTTAAGGAAACAGAGAGGGGTCTGTGGAAAACAGGGATGCAGACGAAATCAGCACTGGGAACATACCGAACTTTCAAGCAAGAAATTGCCAAAGAAAATATCTACGATAATTCTAGAGGAAGCTCTTTGTTGTTTGAAGCCAGGACGGGAGTATTGCGGACTATGATGTACCGAGTCAAGTACCAAGGTATAGACACGTTGTGCTGTGCGTGTGGAGAAGAAGAGGAAACGGCTGAACACCTCATACTTTTCTGTAAAGGACTTAACCCTACAGTGCAAGGCAACGGGGCTGATTTTTTCAAAGCATTGGGGTTTAGGGACACTGAAGGCAAAATAGACTTTAAGCGGGTAGAAATAACCAAACAGAGGTTATCTGATTGGTGGATAAAATCAAGGCAGGGGTGAATTTCACCCACCACAAAGTACAAAATATGTTAACAGTCATGCCACCGCCCGGTTTAAAGGGTTCAGCCTCATCCATTCATCCATCCATCCATCCATCCAGGCTAGGGATCGCGTCGTTTGTGCACCTCGTCCTAATCGCATCTCGTCTTCTGCGCCTGGACGCCTGCACAGTGTAGCAACATGGCAGCGCCCATGCGGTTCCCGATTTAAATACACGGACGCTATGGGGAACCAGCGCTGGAGTTTCAAGCTGACACACAGCGTCCCTTGCGGACATCACGTGCATCGTTTAGTCACACAAACGGAAGAAATTCCCCAGTGGTTGCATACGGTGGGCGATGTGGAAAAGCCGCGAAAAACAAAGTTTGAAGGCCATCGTTATCCCTGCGTAGTTAATTGCCACAACTATAAAAGCCGTAATATAGCCCTATCAATGTGAAAACTACGATCATGAACGACGACGACGTTGCAGTCAGGCAGGCGCGATGGCCACCATGTAATATTCAACTACTTTTACAGCTTCTCCGGCACAATATTGGTCGGCATTTCATTTTATTGGAAGCGAAAATGGTAATGCCCCCGCAGGGGCGTCTGCGTTAGCAGGCGTTTGGTGAGTTGCGCCACCACGTACTCGAGCACAAGAGGGTTGGACCCTCCCATGTTTACCCGTGCGTGGCTTAGACGTGTCCGGGGAAATGGGGATCCTGGGGGTTGAGCCGATGCCGGGTGTTGGACCTTCACGGCCCCTCGGCGGAGGCAACACGCCCCTTTTGCCTCGGCTTCACGTAGACGGCACTCCCGGACTGACCCACCCGGGGGAAATCGGTGGTCGCCTTTTCCTGTCCCTCTCCTAAATCTGTTTCTTTCCTAGCAACACACCTTTCTGTCCTGTCATCTCCTTTCTTCCCAAATTTTCAGTTTCTCCCAGGCGGCCTGGGTTAACCTGGTGTGGTATATCCAACCTTCAGTATGGCGCATTGGGTTATAGCAGCGATGCACGGCTGGCGTGTTTCAAGTCAATGCTCTGTCAAACTTGTAGCGTCCTCTTGTTGGGTTCCATGGTGGGTGGCTGCCATTGTTGCCGAAATAACTACATCCAGCATGCATAGAGCCTCATTCCCTCTGCTACCCCATCGTACCGCTGCAAAGCGTGTACGCACCGAAGTGGAGAGAACTTGATCTCTCCACACAAAGAATCTTTCTGACGCTACCACGTAATGCACAGCGAGAAACCTGAAAAACCAGTAAGAGTTATTTCACCTTTTTTTGTCTCTAAATCCCTGACGGACACCATTGGACCAGGATATACAGCTAGCAAGATGGCAAGCGGCGAAATGAAAAACTCGCAAGTCTCACAAGCTTTGCAGACATCCCAATAGCAGTGACCCCGCATCGTTCCCTTAACACAGTCCGAGGAGTCATTTCAGATTCCGACCGCTTAGAACTAACTGAAGCAAAACTGTTGGAAGGCTGGCAAGACCAAAACGTCATTGAGGTAAAAGAGTAAAAATCAGGCGAGACAACAAAGAAATTCCCACAAAACATCTGATCATTACATTTGCCTCTAGTGTGCTACCAGAAACCCTCAAAACAGGCTATACCAAAATCCGTGTATGACCATACATTCCCAACCCTCGCCGATGTTTTATGTGCCAGAAGTACGGCCATGGCTCGCAAGGCTGCCGAGGTCCACTCACTTGCGCAAAATGTGGTGACAAAGACCACACTTCCGAACACTGTTCTGGGACACCCCACTGTGTGAACTGCGAAGGCGAGCACCCTGCAGATTCCCGATCCTGTGAAACCTGGATAAAAGAAAAAGAAGTAATTACATTGAAAATCAAAGAAAACATATCGTTTCAGGATGAGCGAAAACGTTTTCTGTTTTTCATACCGCAAGGTATGCTGATGCGGTGCGGAAGGCGGCAGCGTCGCAGCAGACACCGGCATCGGCCCGGCCCACAAACAGTGTGGCTGCGGCTGTGCCAACAGCCCCCGTGGCAAAAGCAGCTTCCGATGCTTCACCGTCCGCGAAGGGGGGCCCGTCAACCTCCGGGCTGGTGGCCCCATAGGTCTCGTCCGACGTGTCGAGGCCTTTTCATCCAACACAGCGCTCTTAAGGGCGCGTGTCCAGCGCCTCACATTAGACAATGGACATAACACCTATTCAGACGGCGCAGCCAACGCCTAAGGAGTGGCGGGATTCTCTCGACCGCTCCAAAAAAGCAATAAAAAAAACTCGCGTCACGGCGCCTGGAAAGGGGCCCGTGAGCTAATCCTAGCCTCTTAAACACACAGCACAAACACTTTTGTCATCATGGAGACACAAATACTACAGTGGAATGTTAGAGGACTCCTTCATAACCTCGACGACATTACAGAACTCCTACACAAACATAACCCAAAATTGCTGTGTGTTCAAGAGACACATCTGAGTCCCACACACACAAACTTTCTTCGTAAGTATACCGTCTACCGTAAAGACCGGGACGACGCTGTTGCGTCGTCCGGTGGTGTAGCAATAGTTGCCGAGAAGTGGGTGGCCTGTCGACATGTGGCGGTGTCAGTTCGGGCCATTCTATTTAACAGCCTAGTAACTGTTCTGTTTATAAACCCCCCAATCATCACCTTGAAAAACAGACTTTTATAACCACATTGACCAGCTTCCCGAACCTTACATTCTCGTGGCAGATTTTAACGCTCACAACACGTTGTGGGGAGACTCGCGATGCGACGCGACAGGTCGACGTATTGAAAATTTTATTCTGACCTCTGGTGCCTGTCTTTTTAATAACAAGGAGCGGACCTACTACAACGTCCAACACGATTCGTACTCATCGATAGATCTAGCAATTGGATCTGCTTCTCTTATGCCTGACCTTGAATCCAATGTTATTAACAATCCTTTTGGAAGTGACCACTTCTCCGTAACTTTAAACTTAATAATGCAGCATGATAACCCTCCCAATATTCATCGAGGGAAATTAGCATCGGCTTACTGGGAGCATTTTAAAGAATCCACTTATTTACCACGAGATCTTATAAACAATTTTAGTATTGGCGATGCTGTTGCATATTTTACCGCTTTTATTATTGATGCTGCTGAAGTGTATCGCAGAAACGAATGGGTGTTCACTTAAAAGACGTGTTCCCTGGTGGAACGAAGACTGCCGAGAGGCACGAGAGAGACAGAATAAGGCATGGGGAATATTGCGTAGATCGCCCAAATGCAGAAAATCTAATTCAATTTAAACACATTAAATCGCAGGGAAGGCAGACACCACGTCAGGCAACGAGAGAAAGCTGGATGATGTCTCCCTCAGGAGGCAAAAGTGTGGAACGGCTTAAGAAAGCTAAAGGGGCAACAAATCAATCCGTTACCTCTGGTGAATGACCAAGGGAATACTTTTCAGAACCAGGCCGACTGTCTTGGGGAGTACTTTGAGCGTGTTTGAAGCTCAATCCGTTATTCGCAATCCTTTATTAAATATAAACATATATAAGAATGTAAGCCATTCGTACGCAAATGTCGACAGAACGAACCGTATAACCGTCCTTTCAGTATTGCCGAATTGAGAGCTGCCTTGATCGAATGTAAGAGCTCTGCACCGGGACCTGACAGAGTCATGTACGACATGATCAAGAACGTACGCCCTGATACACAACTGATTCTACTCGCACTTTTCAACACTATTTGGGCTGCCGGATACCTTCCGTCCGCATGGAAAGAAGCGATTGTGGTCCCTTTGTTGAAGCAAGGTAAAGATCCCTCCTCGGCGGGAAGTTACCGTACCATAGCTCTTACAAGTTGCCTTTGTAAGCTGTTTGAAAAAATGGTTAATCGACGACTCATAGATTTCCTTGAACTGAACGAAATGCTTGATACCTATCAGTGTGGCTTTAGAGAAGGGCAATCCACAAATGATCATCTTGTACGCATTGAAGGAAATATCCGGGATGCATTTGTACATAAACAGTATTTCTGATCAATATTCGTCGATATGGAGAAGGCGTATGACACAACGTGGCTTACGGAATCTTGAGAGACTTGTTGGGAATGGGCATCCGTGGCAATATGCTCAACCTAATAGAAAGCTATCTGTCTAATCGTATCTTCCGCGTCAAAATCGGCAATGCATTGTCACGTCCATTTATACAGGAAACTGGTGTACCCCAGGGAGGCGTACTCATCTGCACACTGTTTATCGTGAAGTTGAACACACTTCGTGCCTCATTACCACCGGCTGTTTTTTATTCTGTCTACGTGGACGACATACAAATAGGCTTCAAGTCCTGTAACCTCGCAGTGTGCGAGAGGCAGGTACAGCAGGGCTTCAACAAGACATCCAATGGGCAGACGAAAACGGGTTTAAAGTTAATCCCCACAAAAACTATTGTGTGCTTTTCACAAGAAAGAGAGGCCTGATCCCCGATCCTTGTGTAAGACTGTGTACAGCAAATACATGTGAACAAAGAACACAAGTTTTTAGGCATCATACTTGACTCTAAGCTAACTTTCACTCAACACATAAGATATCTAAAAGCAAAATGTCTAAAAACGATGGCCCTAATGAACAATCTATCTCACACAACATGGGGCAGCGACAGGAAATGTTTAATGAATCTTTACACAAGCCTCATTCGATGGAGACTGGCTTATGGTTCTGTAGTGTATCACTCTGCTGCCCCAAGCGCGTTAAAAACGCTAGACCCCGTTCGACATCTAGGTATCCGCCTGGCCACCGGCGCTTTCAGAACAAGCCATATTGAAAGCTTATACGTAGAATCGAAAGAATGGTCACTCCAACTGCAAAGATCATACAACAGCTTCATGTATTTCCTCAAAGTCCACTCTAATCAGGAACATCCGTGTTCTAAAACCGTTAACGATGTGACGTGTACTACATTTTACTATAACCCTCTGTGACAAGGCCTTTCTCACTGCGTGTGAGAGAACTCAGCGAAGAAATGGATGTACCACTTCTCGAACATCGCCTAATGCCTCTAGGTAAGCTGTTAATGCCCTGGGAGTGGCAAGTGACAGAATGTGATGTATCCTTTATAGAGCTCACAAAGCAAGCTCCTGAACTCGATATAGAAATGCATTTCCGCCAATTCCAATCGAAGTACTCTTGCTCTGAATTCTACACCGACACGTCAAAGTCACATGCTGACGTAATTTACGCGGCTGTTGGTCCTTCTTTCTCTGAATCAGACGTTTTACACCCTCATACAAGTATATCTTTACTGCAGAGGCTTATACAGTAGTGTCTGCTGTTAAACGAATTAAGAGGGGGAGGAGGAGGAAAAAACTTTATTAAATAGGTAAACGGTTTAATGGCAGGTCTGGGTGGGGCCCTCAGTCCAGGGCTCCACTGGCTCTAGCGGCTCGCTGAGCTTGGTCCAGGATGGCCAGTTGGCTCTCCCGGTCCTCGCTTGCGAGCAGTGCCTCCCACTGCCGTACGAAGTCTGTCAGCCTTAGAAGGGGTGAGTTGATATCTCCCGGCCTAGCCATACAGTCCCACGTTATGTGAGCCAGCGTGGGTTTTGCTCCACACCACGGGCAGGTGTCTGTATAATGCGCCGGGTGCAGCTTGCATAGGAGATTGAGGTGTGGGTATGTGTTCGTTTGGATGTGACGCCAGTCCCGCGCTTGTATCCTAGTTAGTTTGGAGTGCGGAGGGCCGAATGTCCGTCTCTCCCTTCTCTGATTTTCCAATATGTCGCGCACTGCGGACGGAGGTTCCTCTAGGGTTCTGGCCGCCGCTCGGTTGTTACTTCCTCGAGCTATGCGGTCTGCCCTTTCGTTCCCATCCAGTCCGTTGTGCACTGGGCACCACATTATGCCGTGATGCAGGTCGAGGCGTGAGCCCAGTATTCTTGTAGTGCTGCGCGGCAGAATTCCCCGCATGAAGAGTCGACACGCTGCCTGCGAGTCTGTAAGCAAGTAAGCCGGTTGACCCTTAAAGTCGGCGTCCCGTATGGCCAGCGCTATGGCTGCAGCCTCTGCTGTGCATACCGAGGTAGTCTTCACTGTGGCAGTTATCGTAGTGACTTGGTTGGTTGCGGTGATTGTGTAGAAGTCTTTGCGAGTAGTTGCACTCGCGTCCCTGTAGTAGGCGGCAGGATCATTGTCGAATCGCTTCTGCAGAGCCCTCGTCCTGGCCTGTCTGCGGCCTGCGTGGTATTTAGCATTCATGTTTCGTGGAATGGGTGAGACGTAAGGTGGTCCCTCAAATTTCGAGGCAAGTCTGTGTCGTCGCCGCAGAACAGGGGTCGAGGTTCGTATCCCAGCCGTCGGAGGTTAGACCGGCCCTGTGGCGTAGAGCTCAGCCTTTCTCTTTGTGATATCAGAACTACGACGGCATGTTCTTCATATTTGTTGTATGTACCCAAGCGCTCCAGACGATCCGTGCTGACTGTGTTCGGGAGACCCAGAGCACATTTGTATGCCGTTCTGATAAGGGTGTCCACTTGCCTCATTTCAGTTTTGTTGAGGTTTTGGAAAGGGAGGCCGTAGGTGATGCGGTTAATCACAAACGATTGCACCAGCCTGATAGTTTCGTCCTCCGCGAGACCGTTGCGGCTGCGTCCCACTCGACAGATCATGCGTGCCACGTTCTGAACGGTTGGTTTTAAACTCCGAATTGTGGCATCGACGTTACCGTTATCTTGTATAAGTAACCCGAGCACTCTCATATGCGTGACTTCACGAATGGCGCGGCCATCCAGATTTAAGTCAATCCTTTGGATGGCAACTTTCTTACGACGCTTGCTGCGTACTTTCATGAACTCGGATTTTTTGAGTGCGCACGTCATACCCGCGTGTTTGGTGAAGTTTACCACTTTGTCTATGGCCTCCTGTAGTAGGTCTTGTTTCTCTCCATAGGAACCCCGGTGTGCCCAGAGCGTAATGTCATCGTCATAGATTGTACATCCGAGGTCTCGTGCTTGTTCAAGTTCTAGGGCCAGTCGCCTCATGCCAACGTTGAAAAGAAGCGGTGACAAGATTGAGCCCTGTGGAGTCCCTCGATTGGGCATTGGAAAGATGTCAGACCGAGTGCTGCCCAAACCAATCGTTGCCTTCCTCTCGCGAAGGAAGGTAAGGTGACACCGAAATACCCTCCTTCCGCAACCTATGTTTTGGAGGCCTTCGAGGATCGTTTCATGAGATATTGTGTCAAACGCTTTCTTGACATCAAGTGCCACAACTATCCTGGCTTCCTTGTTTTGTAGCGGGTCCAAAACTTCGTCACGGAGCATGAGGAAGGCGTCCTGTGCCGAAACATGTGGCCTGAAACCAAGCATAGAGTCAGGAAAAAGTCCATGCCGCTTGATGTAGTTGCTCAGTCTGGTTTGGATCACCTTCTCAAAAAGCTTCCGTGCGCACAACGTGAGCGATATTGGCCTGAGGTAATGTAGATCTCTAGGTTTACTTGGTTTTGGTATGAGTATGATTGTAGCCTCTTTCCAGTCTTCCGGTACCACCCCGCCGTCGGACCATACGTTATTGTTGAAGTAGGTCGTGAGCTGCTTCAGTGACTCCCGGCTCAGGTTGCGCAGCATCGCATTCGTAACCTGGTCCGGACTCGGTGCGGTGTTTTTCCGGAAAGATTGTGCGGCTGCATAGAGCGCCGCCGTTGTTATGGGCTCGTCCAGCTCGGCGTTGTCAGGTCCATTATAGCTGTATTGCATTGATTTTGTGTCATGCACTCCTATGTATATGCTTTTAATGTCCTCAATGAGGGCATCGGTCGTACCATCGTATTCATGTTCGATTAACTTCAGTGTTCGGCTTGTGGTGGTCCTTGTTCCTGCGGGATCTATCATACTCCGGAGAATAGCCCATGTTCGCTTTGTGCTAAGCGTTCCTTTAAGTGTATCGCAAAGCTGAAGCCAATTGGTGTCTTGCAGCTGCCGTGCGTACTCATTGGATTCCTGCGTAAGCTGAGCTATCCTGATCCTGAGCTTTCTGCTACGTCTCTGTCTCTTCCACCGTTTGGTCAGGCTTCTCCGTGCTTCCCATAGGTGTAGTAAGTGCCCGTCGACTGGGCTGTAGACGTTGGCAATAACAGTTTTCGGTTTGCAGCGCTTACATGGCCAGACCGTGAGGACTTGGTGTTGGATACTGCAGTTAGGTACGTAGTCCACGCTCACCGCTATGTCCGCCCGTGTCAGCACTGCTATCTGAGGATTGTCAGGGTGCGTGTGCATCTTGTATTCAATGAGGTTCAGTATCCCCTTACCGGGTTCTTGTAGGCATATGATATCCGGGTGAACAGACGTCGCATCTATGAAACGCGAAAGTGCTGCGTGTTTCGTTCTAAGAGTCCTGCAATTCCACTGCCAGACCTCAATGTTTTCGGCTACTTTCGTGTGGTGATTAGCCATCGATAGTGCTTTCGCTGTCGGTCAGCGCTATCTGTTTGGGCCTGTGTGTCGGAGTTCCTGGGCTGGCATTCCTGCGTTTGTTCAGGTCCTTCTTTCGTGGTGTGGGAAGAGGAGTCTTCTACTTGTCGTTTGAGCTTGTAGAGCTCCGCAAAAAGAAGTTGTATTTGTTGCGCTATATTGTCCAGCTTATCGCCTTTTCCTGTCACCTATGGCATCGCGTTCGTGGTTTCTGGCGTGGGTTTGTTTGTATGGGAGCCATTCCTTGTCTGAGATCAGCTAGCTCCCTTCAAATTTCTCCAAGACTAGCTTTTATCATTCTGTTCTCCTCTAAATTTTTTTTTTGATATGCTGGGCTCTGAGTTATTGGATCGACAGTAGGAAGACACTACTCGCGCCCAGCTTACTTGCTGTACGTCTGCGGCCGCTGTGTGATATTTAGCCTGTGGAGCCCTCTTCTGTTTGGGGGCTGGAGTACTTGATATTGCGCGCCCAGGATGTTGGCCTAGTTCTGTGATTATTTCGCCGTCTGGTACTCGACGTCGATCGATCTTGATCTTGATTCTCTTGCTTGCCAAGGGTCAGAGCGGCTCCTTTCTTGCCGTTGAGGGAGCTCTGGGAAATCGCTGAGCTCCAATTCTTCGTCTTCATTTGCAAACCACCGCGAACGGTGTTGTTGAGCAGATACGTGCTTTCCGCTCGTCGGTCTACCTTTTGGTCGCGTTCGCTTCAGGCGTTTCACACTAAGAAAAAAAGAGTATCCCTTACTCTTTTCGCGGAGTCTGTTTTGCCAGAGAGTCCAAAGACTATCTGTGATGTATACAAGGTGGTTACTTAACTCCTCACGCAATAGTCATGCACACTCTTTTCTAGTAGTCTCCCGGACCCTTTCAAGAGGGTTGCAAGACTACCGCTGAGGTAGTCTGTTAACTCTTCTAGATGAGTCAGACGACTGAAGCTGAAGGGTCCCATGACTACTGTTGAGGGAGTCTGTTAACTATTCTAGATGAGTCAGACGAGTCAAGATAAAGGGTCACATGACCACTGCTGAAGGAGTCAGGTAACTATTCTTGACGAGTCTGACGACTCCATTAGTGTGTGTCGCGTTACGCATGGTGCAGAACTCTTGCAAATAGAGTAAACTAACTACTCCATTTAAGTCATTCGACTCTTGGCTGGCAGTGTCGAGCCGCTTTTCAATATGAGTCCAAAACTTTTGCTGACAGAGCAAAGTTACTATTGTGAAAAAACAACATAGAATAACAATGAATCCACAGCTAATCTGCTAAGAAGCATGTGGCAGGTTAGCAACAAAAACTGAATATTTCAACACTTTGTTATTGTCTTCTGAAAGTGTCAAATGTATCAGTCATCAAAGAATCACCGTGTATACAAGACAGTTCTCCTTACTATTAAACTGGAATCAATGGCCAACCAAGCAAAACAGTTTTAAAGAAACACCCAATATGCATATTGCAGCTGCATGTGTATGACATGCAATGTCACTCTGAGCCATAATGACACCCCAAAATAGTATGTCACTCCTGAAAAAGTTCAATTCACCCCAACACAAGTCAATAAGTTATAATATGTCAATAGGTTCTTAAGCTAAACCTATTTCACTGTTCTCACATGCGTATTTTTACTTAGAACTTAATTTAACTCCCATGCAAATAAAGTACACATAAATATAATGAAGGGCTACACTGGTGCAAAAAAGGAGAACCAGATAATGAAGTGCAATAAGAACAATATTCCAACTTAGATTACGTAATCTATGCATTACAAATTGCAGACAGCAACTGGTTGGCAATCGATAATCCAATTTAACAGTAAAAACAGCTGTCTTGCCGTATGGTACTCTTGTTGGCACTTTTCCCACACAACTCATGCATGTTTCTTAGCTTGAGTTGAAAATTGATCTGAAAAACACCATATTAAAAAGTTGTGCATCAATTTTATTCTTTCATACAATCTGCAACAGTGCATAAAAACTTAATAACTGACAATATTAGAGAATACATACAGCAATATTTAAGCTAAACATTTTATTTACGTTCACATAAACGCGTTTTTTTTAAGACTATGTTTTTAAGACACCAACAATTTCACTGATCGCAATAAGCAATAATACAAGATTTGCCATAAAGCAAACACGCTGTAAACATATGTAGCACAGGTAGTTGTATTTTGTTACGACAGAGATAGCGCATGAATGACGAGGACAAGGAAGGAAGCAGACCAGGTGTTAACTAAACTGTACCCAGCTACACACTTGCAGCTGTAACAATACAATACACATGGTGCATGAAGAGCCAAAAGACACATACAGAAAGTAGAGACATGAGGAAGGCTCCTTCTACTCATCATAAGTCACTCTGTAAGAGCAGATTAGGTACCGGCTGTAATTTACCTTCAGTAAATGCATTAAGTTACATCAGGTACCACCCTTTGCATGTCACTCATATAAAGTTCTTGTGAGTTTTCTTGTTCTGATTTTTAACTTGGCAAGCATGACTGAGTTTCGTAAAGCCTACCTATGGCTTGGCACATGCAGAAAAAATGGGTTTCTATGAACACTGGAGGGCACAGAAGGTTGACTGACACATAACACTAATTTTTAATTCTTTTGTCTGTGTGATTACCTAAGACATTAGCCTTTTCTACAGTGAAAAGATCCACACAATGCACAGTAGGCAGCCAAGTGTGAATATCTGTTTTTGATTTCTACCTTTCTCTGGTGTCCCCTTAAGGTAACATTGGTGCAAAGGCTAGTCTACTCAACATAAGCGTTCCCACACAATAGGAGCAGCTGATAAGCCCCATTGATGGTGCGTGCAATAAAACATTTTCTGTGCTGAACTTCCCACTGCCGCTCCTATCTAGAGTGACTTTTTGCTTTGTTGTGTACTCTAGCAAATAGGCTGCCTAGTTCATTTGATGCCGAAAGCAACTCTCACACAATAGGGGGGTGTCACATATTTTTAAATTGTATACAAACTTTTGAATATACGGCTTGGTATCTTTATCTTTTCGCCAACCTTTAACTTTAGCCACTTTGCTACTTTTTTTGCATGTGCAGACAGGACATTGCACCAATGCTTAGCTAAGAAAACACCAGAGCAAGGTAGAAAGAAAGAACAGATAATCATAATTTCGGTGCCCACTGTGCAATGGGTGAATATGTTTCAATGTACGACAGAACGACTTGGTAGATAAACATAACATCAAACATAAGAAAATTAAACGTGAAGCCTGCGATATTTGTAACCGGGAAACTTATGTGTAAATTAACTTTCACGAATCGCAGTGATGAGGAAACAGTTTTTAGAATATGCGTCGAGGCAACCTACATCATTACTGCTCACAAAGGAAACAAAATAAAAACAAGCAAGATCACAAGAACTTCTCACTTGCAACATACAAATAAGACACCTCACATAACTGATTTATGTATTTACTGAGGATAAATTACATCTGGCAAATAATCTGCTCTTAAAAGGTGACACTCAACGAGTAAAAGCCTTGGGTGGCCATTACTTTTTATCTGTGGTGTTCAGCTCTTCTGAGCACATGCACATTGTATGGTACAGCTGCTTGTAGCTGGGCACAGTTGTGAGTAAATGCCAATCCTATTATGGTCCTACACTATCATTGTTATAATTTAAAATAACAAATAGCCGATCTGGTCTATCAAGAGTATTTTAAACAAGACATACTGTCAGATTTCACTGTACATTGCTAAGGAGGCGAGTACATCATTTCAGATTTCAAGAAACAGTTGTGTGGCAGAACAAATGCTGAAGACAAAAAAATCTACGAATGACTAGTACCTGTATAATTAAATACAATGTACTAGCTCTTTCTGCAATGAATTTCTCTATTACCAAGACTCATAGGCTGAAAAAATAACTGGCAAGTATTTACAAAACTGACAGATTACAAGTGCGTGATAATTGCCAATGTCTTAAACAAAATCACAATAATTAAAGTACAATAACTTCAGCAAATAAACAACTTCAGCAGAATGCTGACATTGCACTATTGAGGCTAGTTAGTGCTGAACGTATAGCTAGTTGGTAAGAGAACTCAGAGTGGCAGCCCTGAAATATTTGTTCCCATACTTGGTGGAGCATGCTTTGCTGTTTCAGATATTACTTTGTCACAAAGCCTTTTGTAAGCCCTGTAGCACGATTCTGTGTGGAACAGAAATCTATTCTCTCATTGCATTTGGGGATGTGTTTCTTAGAACTGGTGCTAGTCTATTTCTTACAAAGCAAAAATTCTTGAGTACTGCAATTCTAATGCCTGTCACTGCTATAAATTTTCGTTAGCAAAAATTGCCGCACTGTCTTGAAGCAGTTATGTTCAATAATTTGAGGCAGTCACCACTGTAACACTCAGTACAAAACACAAAACAAAGATATGGATTCAACATGTAAATGTCGAACAAAGTGATATTCTTATCTGCCTTTCAGGTAACTTTTTTCTCCCTGTTAGGGGACATTCACAAAATATTTAGTATTGTACTTCTGGAGAATGCAGGAAAACTCAGTGCTTAACAGCCGGCCATGGGAAGACAACCCAGAGTCGCTTAGACAAGAGGACTTGCCTTCAACTTTGAAGGCAAGGCCTCTTGTCTAAGCGACTCTGGGCTGTCTTCCCAGCTATGTTATAGGTGACTATAGCAAGGGACACGTTTTGTTTGTTAAATCTTATGTTCAAGGAAGATGCTACTCTAAATCTTTTTAAATTTTTTTTGTATTAGAGGTTTGAAAATTAAGCCAATTGGAGAGTTCTTCAAGCCTACTTCGTATATGTTATTTTTGTTTAGCTGCTACATTTATTAAGTTATGTCTTAAACAATGGCACAATATGTAGTGATATTTGCGGGCACTTTCTTCTGTATTAAATTTTCATAAAAGCATTGTGCTGTAGCTAATTTAGCTCGTTGTAGGTGCAAATTGGCGATATCTATCCAAATAACATGTAAACTTAGTGGGACTAGTCAAGTAAAGCTCAGTACACTTCAACAATTTTTTCAGTCCCATGAGAATAACCTCGTGCACTTACGATTGTCCGATAGTAACGAAATTTGGCATACATACTCTTCAATATATGTAGAATGCTAATATCTAATTGAAATTGCAATGTAATGCATAGAATGGAACACCAGTGGACCATTAGAGTTACAGAATGGATACCAAGAGAAGGGAAGCGCAGTCGAGGACGGCAAAAAACTAGGTGGGGCGATGAAGTTAGGAAATTTGCAGGCGCAAGTTGGAATCAGCTAGCACAAGACAGGGGTAACTGGAGATCACAGGGAGAGGCCTTCACCCAGCAGTGGACATAAATATAGGCTGATGAAGATGAATTTTTTGCATAGTTTCAGTAATTTTACATGCTGTTTGGGTAGATATCGGCACTTCGCTGTCTACAATGAGCTGGATAAGATACACCACGATGATTCTTGTGAAACTGTTATATAAAATAAAGCGCCCGCAGATACTTTTCTACTGTGTAGGACATAACTAAAAAAATATAGCGGCTACACAAAAACCACTGACATACTTAAAATCTACAAAACTCCATGCAGCAGTTTTTTTTTCAAATCTCTCAGAGAAATAATTTTAAAAACTTAGTTGGAGGAGCATTTCCCCTTAATATGTGGCTGCCAATGTATTCAGCCGAAGCGTTAGGCAATGCCTTCAGGCAGACCGTAGGGAGTTTTAGAAATAGCACACCAAAGCGTCTGCCTACAAAGCCCCATACCCTACTTGCATTCCTTTGTTCTTTCTTGTATTCTGTTCTATGCCACCATTTGGATCCCTTAACATTGGGTGCGCAAAACCTTAAAGACCCCATTAATACATAGAATTTTTAGCCTGTAAAAGAATGGTGTGGAAATGGGTGCCATCAACTGTGTTGGCAATAAACAATTATTTGTTCTCACATTAATGAAGCCAGTCATATAAAATAAATCACAAATTTCGAAATGAATGCAGAAAGAACCTTGCTGATTGTCAAATTGGTGCCACGAACAAGATATTTTCATATTTATGATTCTTAGTTTATTTCACTTCCCTCTAGTGCAGGGACTCTGGCCTAGAATCCTCAATTTAGTAAACTAACCCAGGCCTGGAAGGCAATATTTAAATCTGAAATAAAGACATACATCTCGCCACCCCCTGTCGTTGCTATGTCATCAGAAGAAGTGTGTATCTATGGGCATATAGTCTGTAAAATAATTTTTAAATGAGCGTACATGTACCATTACTCTTGCATTCATAAATTCTGAAAATTAGGAAATCTATGTGTCATTCAAAGCACTGCTGTAAACCTTAATATTAGAGAAATGCAATACTCATAAGGTGTAACACAACCAATGTCTCCAGGAAACCTACAATACCGTTGGTGTTCTTAAGTGTGGCAAACCCGTTTGCCACGCTGACGAATGACAAGGGTATCATGGGTTTCATGCTTCAAATATACACCAGTGCCACTGGTATCATTGCAGTGAAAGGAAGTCACATCACTTATGGGGGGCAGTCAAGTTCCCATACTTTAATACTGTTTTCTTTTTCACGCTCCTATGTTCTTTCGTTTTTTTCAGGAATAATAGGTGCTTGAAATAAGTGCCGCATATTCCTCTTGAATTTATCTTGCCATAGAGCCCTAGTTAAGTAAAATGTTTTAACATCATACAGTGCTGCAAATTAATAAATGAACAAAACATGACGTAAGTCAGCATTTTGGCCTTATGCTACAAGAGTTAAGAACCTATCAATTACATACACAAGTACAAAAGAACTACGAGAAACTGGGCATAAATAAAGATATAATAGAAGGAGATGATGCTAAGAATTTCAAGAGAAAGGAAATATTAAAAATTGTGTACTAAACACACATAAATTATAACAGGAGTATTTGCTAGGAATCTTAAGGATTAAATAGAATGTCAAGCCCAGCGAACACTTCACGCCAATAATTGCTCATGGTTCGATAAGTGGTCACAGCTGGCGTAGCTGTTTGGATAGATGACAGCCGAGGTACAGCTGCGAAATAGGTGAAACATGTAGAGGGGTCACCAAGTGTTGAATGCTGGAGCAAAACAGGTTGCCTTGATCCCTGGCATCATCTGACATCAACGCATGGAGTCTGGTTATGCGTCCTTTCCAAGAGGCCTGGCTCAAGTGTGTGGTACAGCTTGGTAGAATTTCGCGGCAATCTGAGAAACAGAAACCCCCATCTATAAGCACCATATTATTCTTCACCATAGGACAAATCTGAAGCTTACCATCTATGATGGTAAGCTAATAATGAAAGCAGACACAGGTCACCAGACTGAAGGTAAATAAATGTGCAAAAAGTATAAATAAATTTGAGGAACTACTTATAGGATGTAATGCTTGTCATTTTGTCTTGCGTGTATCAATAATTGCACCTTAACGTAATGTCAAGGGTACGTTACTTGGCCCTCCGAACTAGCACAAGTTCTATGCGAGTTTTGTTCTAAGGCACCAAAAGGCATAGCCAAGGTACCGGTTCTTTCAATATGAGAGGAGAACAAATTTTTCTCAGCAGAATGAAGAGGTCTTGCACCTAAAATTGTATCCCTTGAGCAATTGTTCAGTTTATTATGGGCCGTTAAAATGGGCAAAATGGCCCAATTTTATTTTCAGAGAAATGGCCTTCTAGCAAAAGCTGTCAACTAACTTCATCCAAGTGCTCAGGACATGTGCTGAGTACACAAAATGGTTTCAGAATTATATATCTCATGCAGAAGTGCATAAAGATGAGGATGAACTTGCAGAAAACGCAGTTTTGGCGTATATTTATCCACAGGTTTAACAATGTGGCGGTCCTAGGAAAAATATCCCAAATACCAGATCTGAGAGCACATTGTATTGCTTTCAAATTTGCAAAGCTTTATCACCATAGTTTTTGTGTTAAGCAAGAAAAAAATTGTATAAGTGGTCTCCACTAGTATCAAAATGTGCATCGTGGTTCGTCTAATCCACATCGCCCTTTGGTGGCTAGAACAAATTGCGTGGACTTGAGAATTGCTGCACCAATAGTGGGGCGTCTAAACTACTTGCAAATTAATTCATTGCCGAGTGGCTACAAGCTGCTTCAGTCAAGAGGACGGTGCTGAATTACACGTATTTACCTGCATCTTGCTGTCTGCCGTCAGCCTGCTTGGCATCATCACTAAGGCTGCCAACTCTCTAGTGGACGCAGTCGGGACAGGGTGGTGGTGGAAGGCAGGAGCAGGAGCTGCCAAGTTGTACCTGCAACAAATTTGCACAAATGTTCGAAGTTCTACCATGTCGTAATTTACAAAAATGCAGAAGTTGTCTGTGTAACGTGGTTACCAATACAAAGAAAGGTAAACAGGTCCTACAACACAACTAGAACCCCGACAAAAACAAAGCAGCAGTTATGTATATGAAAATGCCAGCAAAGACAAAAAGAGTGTGCAACCCGAACCTGTGCTCACGCCATGAAGTGATGTGCCTCTCAACTGCAAGCCTGCCATCTTAAAATGTCATTGTATATTTTTTTACCTGCAATAATCCAAGTTCAACGTCTCTTGACATAAGTAAATTATCAAGCTACTTCAATTAACGATTTTCTATGGTCATTAATGCAATAAAGTGCAAGCTGCAAATGAAGCTGGCCAACCGGGTAGTGAAGAATAATATTGTGCTTCTCTAAATCTTATTCTTGCTTTTCAGCCTGTGTCTTGGCTCTAGCATTATTAGAATACAGAAAAAGTTTCACATTCTTGACATTTCATCCTGCTAATTTTTATTCTATAATGCATAATACTTCAGCATGAGCAATAATGGTTCCTCTTAACGGTAAATAGTGGTAGAACAAGGAATGTCGCTCGAGCCAACGCGTCAACAAGAGGACTTGTCTTCTACTCCTTCTCGAAACATTGGCTCCAGCAATGCTTCTTGTTCTATGGCTCTTCATCATTTGAAGTCTCTGTCTTCCTGTGTGTGTAATGTCTTTTCAGTGTTGTGTTGATGAAATTGGACTAACACAGATTTGGTAAACGTACCTGACGAGAAATTTTGGCTTGTTGGTAGATCACGACAGAGTAACTGCGCAACATTGAGACACGGACAAAGGAGGCTTGTGTGTCTTGTCTCCTCTAGCTATGTCTCGTTCTTGAGCGATTACTCTATCTCTATGTAAACGTATTACTGTTTGCACAACAATACTAAAATGAATAAGACAGGAATGAGGACAGAAAAATTACAATATATAGCATCATACTGCTAATGAGAAATTCCAAAGTGTCTGTGCGATTTCTCACCCATAACATGCTGGATAAGATGGCTCCTTCCTGTGGCTGTTGCTGCTGCTTCAATATCTAAAATAAAATACATTTCAAAATTACAAAAATATGCACGAAAACTGCAGTAGAGTAGGCGATAACACAGCATTGTTTCTACAAGAAGGTAAACTAATCTCTGATACATGACAGACAAAATTTTTAAAAATTAAATTAGTAAAATAATAAATACCACCACACCTCATTATATTTCATTCAATGCTGTCAGAGTAAAATAATACCAAGAATTCTACTTTTACAATAAAATATCCTACAGCGATTAAGCCAACAACAGCTGTACTTGAAATTTTTACACGTACATTACAATAGCCAAGACAGGTTTAACTTTGGTGGATTCATATGCAGCTCACTGGGAGGTAAACCAATGAACTCATTTCTGCTTGCCAAATATACAAATACAAATATACTAACATAAATATACAAATGAAAGGACCCTTTTTATTATAAAACACAAGACACAAAATAGACAATCCAGTAATAATATTACAAATTCACCACAGAACACACCTCGCTTTTGAAACACTAGTAGGTTTCGCTATACAATAGTTGCAGCAAATTCATGCTTTTAAATAGTAACAGTGAAAATAAAGATTACTTTAGAAATAATACATTATATATCGGTTTAGATTGTTAGCTAATGTGTTTCTGACCTGCAGCCAAAAAGACATTAAATTTATTTTGTTTCAACGCTTATACAGCATTGTAGTGATTTTATTATTATCGGTAATGTACCTGAAGCGCTAGCGAATCTTCAAGATACACAAGCTATTGTCAACATTTTCGACTTGTCTCCGGCAGCGAATGTCACATTGGTGCTACTATTTTTTTCTACACTTCAAGCTATGCAGTACTTGTTATTCTGCGGATTTTTCAATGCGACAGGCCGCTCAGTACTAGGATCGATAAAAACGGTGTTTCTCCTAGCAGTACAGCTTTGTTATAATATCAGATGCTCTCCTGAAGCCTCCGGCTGCCACTAGTATTTTCGCATGCATCCGCGCGCACGTCTGTAACTGCCAAGAGAAACGCCGCGCAAAATGTAACCAAACCGGAAGGGCCGAGCACGCGCCGTTGGTAAACTCGAACAAAAGCTGATATACTCACCTGAGACGTTAAGAGAAAAATGGCACAGTCACTCCATGCTGGCACGCTTTCGTATGCATCTGGCCGTCTCTGTGCGTTACTATCTCTCACATCACAATGAAAGACAACGTAGTGCCGACCGCAACACTTCGGTTGCTTGCCGCGGTCCTGGGAGCTGCACTTGTTCGATGTCGGCATAGACGAAATCGGCGACACGCTCCTGCTGGCCGTCCTTGACGTCGCAATCACGTAGCACGGAAAGAAGCTCCGACTGTAACTTGCGGTAACGTTCGGATGCAGTCACCCCTAACGCAGTGCTTTCAGAGCCATTCAACAACGACAGCGTGCTCGCACACGAGCTGCACGCACATGATGCAACACAACTACAAAATGGCGCCAGGCTTTTGATGGCTTCGGCTAGCGTCACTCTACTTCGGCTTTGGATCACTTTGGGGCCGCACAGCACATAAATTAGTTTCGGTTTTCCTTCCTCGCGTTGAAAAAAAAAATTGTTTTGCTCACTGATAATTTTGCTTCACGTAAATAATGTTCACGAATGAAAGAGCCATGAATTTAAACAAGGCAGAACTATTCCCGTTTATTGGTGATAGCGATTATATGGACAGAACCGGTGAACTATATCTGTTGGCGTTGCCGTGAGCTTACGTACGAAGTCCAAGTGCGATAAGATGCTATCCCGCGCCGTTGACTGCGGGCGTGAGAGCAAGTGTTCGAGGGTGAGCCGCGATGGATAGTGACTTGATAGGCGCGCAATGAAACGTGATAACACGCGCGAAAGCCGGGGGAAGGGAGGCGTTGGTTTAGCGCGCGACACCTCTTGCCGTTGCTCTGAAACCGGTATTGCGCCACGCTCGCCCTGTTAGAGGTAATCTCCGATGGGTCCAAAAGCGGGGTGAGCCGACGTAGCGTAATTTAAGGTTTCGGAGACGCGTTGAAGGAAAGAGGCAGCAGAAACGTTCGGTCCCCTCTGTTTGCGCTCATCACGCCAGCGCTGTGACAGCAAGCGTTCGCGATGAATTGAGTGAGCACGTGCGCGCGTGACCTCATGCTTGCTAATGTAATTATAGTCGGATACAACTTTAGAAGACAGCGGCATTTGCCCCTCAAAGGCGGATGGACACGAGCCGGCACCAATAGGTGCGCACTTCAGGTGACGTCATTAGCCGGACGGCCGGTGTCCCCGCCGACGGAGAACATGCCTAACATGGCCGCCCTCGCTTCGAACTGGGCCGAGTCGCGTCAGCTCTGTGCGTCTCCCTTCGTCAGAGTGAATTCGAATTGTTTGTGGTGGTCTGTCATGCCGGAAATATTATTGTGAGCTTACGATGCATAATTTGTGCCGCGTGCGTTTGTTCTGAGCCGTGAGCCGGCGAAGAAAGATTGCAGCGAACATCGGTGGCGCTGCGCTGCGCTTCGTGTGGAAACAAGATCCCGCGGCGGCATACCGCTGCAAACACACATCGTACGTGTTTGTTCCGTGGTGTTTTGTTTTGCTCCTAAGTGAAGTTACGACGAGGAGAGTTCGCCAAAGTCTTGTATCTACTGTGAGCGGCGGGTGTGTTTGTGTACTGTGCCCCTGCGTTTCTCGTCGGACGTGGTGAAGTGATGGAGCAAAACCATTATCAGGATAAATGAGAAAAGCGTGCGCGGATGAACCCAACCTGCGAGTTTCTCAACAGAAAAGATTTGTGAAAGCAACCTCCAACGCAAAGATTCGTTTCTGTCAGCTCAGCGTGCAAACGACCGATCGTTGGCAGCAGTGTGATAAGATAGCCGAGCGTCTAGCGGCGTCGTTCGAGTGTTGTGTAGCACCGTCGATTGATTGCTTTCCACCAATGCTAACAATCAGTGACTAACAAGCGCTGCTTGAGCGTATGTCATTGGATTGTTAACGGTCAGGCGTTTGGAAGCATGCAGTGTTTGTTTCTTTAATGTCAGCCTGAATGCTAATTTAAAATTATGACTGATACACTGGTGCCGTTGCAAGGGAGCTTGGCATGAATTCGCGTCGTTGTGTGGCTTTGAACTCTTCGCTCACTGCACGCGCCAGCTGTAGAAAGGCTGCTGTGACACAATCGCGCATAAGCTGTGCTGTCAGTGCTCGACTTGCTTTTCCACAACACAGCTTTGCGCTTGGTCGTGATATGTCGCTACTGAAAAATTCCTATGATAGTGAAGGCAACAGAGCCAATGTGTACATTAAAAAAAGTACGACAAAGTAGGCACAGCTGCTTGTGAACTGACTCGTAATAGTTCTACTCGCGTCTGCGTTAAATGTGTGTGCGTGTTTTCTTGTGTGTTTGTGTATATTTGTTATGTTGCCCTTTTTTTGTATTTTATATCTTAGTTTTCGCGCTCGCGTTTATGTTCATGTGTGTGAATATGTGAGTGCTTCCGTGCGTGTATGTATTTGTTCCTATTTCTATCCTTTTATTTTTGCATTTGTTCTTGTAAGCATGCTGCAGCCACGACTTTCGACAATTCCATTAACTCGTCTCATTCAAAGCACCAAGTCCTGTGAATAGCAGGGCTGGTCTCTTCGATGTCATTAAAGCTATTCTCTCTTGTATACCTTGCCTCCTCAGTCTGCCACCTTGCTTTGTTTTCTCCTACTATTCTGACCTTGCTTCTTGTGCTGTTGCTGCAACGTGATTAATCAACTTGCACTAAAGAAAGTTCTGTCAGCTGTGACAACAGAAACATTGACAGATACAAAATGTTAAAAGCATCACGTGGCTTGCACAGTTAGTTCGTCTCTTTCCCCTGTTAATGTGTTTATGCATCAGTGCATACGGTAGCTTACCAGAAGTGCACATGAAAAGGTGCCATATTGTGAAACAGCACCTTGCTATGTTGTTGCATTCAGTCTTAATAAACAGATGGTTTTGCTGCCCGTCACATGTAGTGGTACACATATATAACATAGTGCAGTGGGGTATCATTTCCTGTCTTGACGCTTTCATCATTACAAATGCAGTTTTCTAGTGAATGGAGTCCAGCAAAGCAGTGCTGTCAGAGCTTTTGCAACTTTCACCATTTATTACTTCCCCAATATCACTGTCTGAATCTGTCCGTCACTTTGCCTACGGCTTGTAATGAACAAAGTGACTCACTAAAACACGTTCAACTTTACTGAGCATTTTTCCGGTACGTAAATATGACAAAAAAATGCTAGCAAAGTTAATCACGTTAATAATTGTGCTTGCATTTGCATTACTTGCTCGAGTCAGATTAATAAATTGAAAATTGGCTATGACAACACTTCAATTTTCAGTGCAGACTGCTAACGGAGGCATAAAGCGTGCTCCGACTAATTTCACTATGGGGCGCGTCAAACTCGACGGTGGCTGCCTGAATGAGCACTTTGGGCCTCTCTAAGCTAATGATGTTTTATATTTGTTCTCTTAATCGCATTACTTGTGTGAGCCAGATAACAAAATAAACAATGCAACCACATGAATGTGCTTTGGCATTCAAGCTGCTGACAGTGGCTGTCAGTTTGGTGTTGTCTGCTGCTATTTCACCACCACTCGCTATGAGATGACTGCGATTTCCAGTGCAGACTGCTAACGTAACCATAAAGCGTGCTCTGACTCCTGCTATTTCACTATGGGGCACGTCAAACTCGACGGTGGCTGCCTGAATGAGCATTTTGGGCCTCTCTAAGCTAATGATGTTTTATATTTGTTCTCTTAATCGCATTACTTGTGTGAGCCAGATATCAAAATAAACAATGCAACCACATGAATGTGCTTTGGCATTCAAGCTGCTGACAGTGGCTGTCAGTTTGGTGTTGTCTGCTGCTATTTCACCACCACTCGCTATGAGATGACTGCGATTTCCAGTGCAGACTGCTAACGTAACCATAAAGCATGCTCTGACTGCTGCTATTTCACTATGGGGCACGTCAAACTCGACGGTGGCTGCCTGAATGAGCATTTTGGGCCTCTCTAAGCTAATCATGTTTTATATTTGTTCTCTTAATCGCATTACTTGTGTGAGCCAGATAACAAAATAAACAATGCAACCACATGAATGGCTGCCCTAATGAGCATTTTGAGCCCGCCAACGATAATCAGGGTTAACAATAGTGTTTCAATTCAGATATGCCAGCATTTAAATGTGTTTCTATGCCACTTCTTAAATCGAGCACAATGTGTGCAAGACGTTGCTTATCTGAATTGAGCTTCTATTATAAGGAATATGCCATAAATGGAACTGCGTATTATTTGAGAGGTCAGGGAATGGATGGTTGGCTGTTGCGAACCCACCGGCAAAATTTTGGTAGCCCTAATAAGGGCTGTTCTTTTGTTAATAAGAAGCGTTTATGCTTCGTCGAGTGGCTGAATGCCAGACATCTCGCAGTCGGAGTCGCTGTCTTCAGTGTCATCTTCACCCAGCTGGATGATGATGGGTTGAATGTGCTCACTCCCAGACGTGTCAAGTCTGAACTTTGCCTCCAAGTCCATCACATGCTGAATGCTCTTCCTCCAGTCTTCCGCCGTTACCTGCTTGGTTTTCTGCCTCAAGATGACGTCGACCGTGCACAGCTTGAAGTCTGTTGTCCGCAGCGATGCCATTTTTGACCTTGGCCCACACAAGCTCAATGGGATTAAATTCGCAGTGGTACGGCGGGAGCCTGAGTACAATGCAACCGGCCTTTACAGCTGTGTTGTCTACGATGTAGCTCGGAAAGCGTGACTTTACAGATGCCACCAGCTCAAGCAACTGCTTCTTTATCCTTTCACCGTAGGTGATGTTTTTGCTTGTGAGCCACTCCTGTATCTTTTCTTTCTTCCAGGCTGTCGTCGGCAATTTCTCTTGTCGACGGCTATGGTAAGGTGCATTGTCTAAAACAGTGACGCTACCTGCTGGCAACTTCTACAGAACGTCATTGAACCAGCCCTCAAAGCGATTGCCGTCCATTTCCTCGTGGTAGTCGCCTGTCTTTTGGCCTCGGAATATATCCAAGCCGCCGTCGACGAACCCATCCTCGCTTCCGATGTGCGTCACGATCAGGCGCTGACCTTTCCCAGAAGGTTGTTTTAGACCCGTCGTCAGACCATTTGCTCGAGCGAACAGGCGTCCGCGCTTCTGCACCACGGTGTCTGTCCACACGATCGACCGAGTGTGTCCCGCCGTCACCCATGTCTCGTCCAGGTAGAAGATCTTTCGGCCTTCCGCCCGGTAGCGCTCCACGTCACGGAGGTAGCGATTCCGCCAATCGGTGATGTCATCCCAGTCGATAAGCAGCGAGTTGCGACTTCTCTTTTCGTGCTTGAAGCCGATCTCGACAAGCCGGCGACGCACAGTACACCGCCTTAGTGATGGTAGTTCCATACGCTCCGAGAACTCAGTAGTTACCTTCTCGACCGTCGGTATCTCGTTGCGGCGAAAGAAATCGTGCACACATGATCTCAGCGCGCACAACGTGAAGCTGTCAAACTTGGCGCTGCGTCTCCTCTTCTCCGCATTGCGTGGGCGCTTTCGCGAGGGCGTCGTCAGTTTGCCACCCAAAAAATGCGAAGCTTTACCTTCCTGCCTCACCCTGAACACAGTCCTTTCGCTTACACCAAGCATGTCGGCGACAAACTTGCTCGTGTCCTCCACGCTGCGTTCAGTCTGCCTGTTACGCCAAAACGTGTAGCAGTGGAAGATCATGTTGCGTGAATCGCTGTTCAGGATGTGGCCGCTCTTGTTCTTGCCGAGGCTCCTTGGTGGTGTGGTCATCGAGGCGGCAAAGGCTCGTTCGGCAACAAAGGATCGCGTTCCGATGTCACCTCGCTGGGCTCCATGGCGGGAAACTGGCACGGAATGCCGCGCGCGATCGTTCGCGAACTCACGAGATCGCAGGTTCGCAACCGCGAAAAAAAGAACAAAAATATTAATTAAAAATAAGCCCAACACATTAAAAAATAAGGTTGTGCAAACACACAAAAAGTATATATGAATCTTATGCTATTAAGCCAGCGACTGCTACGCCCGGTGCCGTCGATCTTGCTCTGTAGCAGACGACGCAGAGCGTTGTAGAAGGCACGGAGTTAATTTTCTCTCGCGATCCGGCATGTGCGGTAGCATTTCCATCATGATAGTTTTACCAAACCACTCGTCAAGATACACAAATCTTATTTTTACCGACAAATAGGTGTTTTAGAAGCAGTCACAATTTTTTGAGTGGGACTATTTCTTTAGTCGCGGAGGAATTGGCTGCTGCGCTTCGGTCAACTGGGCGGGGCCTCCTCCTGTCTTCTAAAGTTGTACCCGACTATAGTAAACGAATGTTTACTGCAATTTATACAGCCGATGAAACTACGAACCTTGCTTCGTGCAGTTGTGTAATGCATTGCTATAGCTATCAAAGTTGCGTCTTTCGGGCGAAACTGCGACTTTTTGTTATTATATTTCTAAGGGGGCTCAAAAGCTGTGTAGTGTACGCTGATGTTTCTTTCTGGTCGCGGAACGCAACGAACCGCGGTAGCCCAGTGGCTGTGGCATTGTGCTGCTGAACTCGAGGTCACGGGTACGATTACAACCGCGGCGGCCGCATTCCAATGGGGGCAGAATGCAAAACCGCTCGTGCACCGTGAATTCCGGGCACGTTAAAGAACCCGAGCTGCTGAAAATTAAACTGCAGTTTCCCATTACCGTGTATCTCATAATAAGATCTCGGTTTTGGCACACAAGCCCTCAAGATAAAAGTTTTCGTCACACAACTACATTTACAATCGGCTCTGTTGAATGCATGCACTGAACTTGTTACCTCGTTGATGTGCTCTGTTTAGTAGCCAATCTTTTTTTTAGATTTACTAATGGTCGTAATCCACTGTGACAAATCGTGGTATTCATTAACACAGGAAACCAGCTATCGCTTAAGCATGCGAGCTGTCAACAGACATGGTCAAGGAAAGTCCACATTGCAGAACATGGGACAAAAGAAGTCGAGGTTTTGACGGAAGCGCGTCTGGTCGGGAGGCATCATGAAGAAGGGTAAAAAAGGACACCGACCACTGAAAGAATGCAATAAAAGACGTTTCGGCTCCCCTGAAGGGAGCCTTGTTCAGACCACTGAAAGAATGCAAGAAAAGACGTTGCGGCTTCCGTGACGGGAGCCTTGTTCAGATTGTGAACAAGGCTCCCGTCAGGGGAGCCGAAACATCTTTTCTTGCATTCTTTCAGTGGTCGGTGTCTTTTTTTTTTACCCTTCTTCATGGGACGAAAGAGTGAGACATTGCATTACAACCAGGACATAAACGCTGAGGGTCTGCCTAAACCAGAAGCAAGCATAAAGCCAGAAGAAATTATCTGGTATTTCTTTCCTGCATTAAAATTATTCGTAAATTGCTGCACACAAAGAAGTCTCGATCTTTCACGACGACACTTCGAAAGCCATTAGGAGTCAATTGACCCACGCAGAAGGGTTGACCCTTATTTTGTGACTCTACTCACGCAAAAGGGGGTCTTAGCCCAGAAAAAGAGAGTCACGTTGCTGTGACTCACTTTTGACCCTTTTTTTTTTCTTAGAGTGTTCTGGCAGCTGCGGTCTCCCGTGAGGTGCTGCTCCCCGCAGACGGCACATCGATGTGAGTAGTCGTGTGTGTCTTCAGGCTCTCGAACCCCACAGATTTTGCACATTTCGTGTCCGGTTGTGGGCAAACGTCCGTGCGATGGCCGACACTGACAAGTCTTGCAAACTTGCACTGAGTTGTGGTATGGATGGCATGTCATCTCCCCACCGCAATAGTAGACGAACCGCGGTAGGACCGTTCCGAGGAAAGTGATAGCTGCGCTCTTGGATTCCCCTAGCATTCTTGCTTGGACTATTTCTATCCCTTGTGTTTGGACTCGGAGGTTTGCCTTATCTCTCCGGGCGTATGCGGGGGGAGTCCATGCATGACTCCTTTGACGGCGCCTTCTCCAATGGCAGCGTAGGCATTGAACGCGTGCTTCTTGCCATTGACTGTGAGGGCTGTGATCTTGCGCAGGAGATCAGCAGTCTCTTGCTCAGGTGTCGAAACTATTGCGATGTTTGAGCCTTGTTTTATGCGCAGTATAAATTGTTCACCCCCTACTTTGCTGTGGCAGGCTGCGATCACTGCTTCTGCTAGCATTGGGCTGGTCAGAGTCTTCAACGGAAGTCCTTGGTGGGGATAGAGAATAATCTTGAAGTCGTCCCGCGGCAGTGGTGGGACCTTGTTCCGTCGCGCCCTGCATCTGCGTTTGGAGGGTGGTTTGTTCTGCCCCTTCTGCGAAGGTTCGTTCTGTTTCATCTGTAGACTTTCCTTCGCTTGTTGCCGTTTTTGACGAAGCGTCAGCACCGTCTGCCATCCCTCTTCGTCGGGTTCTCTCGTATTTGGCCGCAGATCCTCAGCGTCCGGGAGAAGCGTTGGAGAAGTAGGTTTCCGAGAAGTCAAGGACTCAAAGAAATCCATGTCGTCTTCTTCTGTGGGAAGTTTCCGTTGAGCCGACGCCCCGTTTGAGTCGCCTGCGGCAACAGAGGCGAGGTGTTGAGACGCCATATGCGTCGGTGTCGTGTGACGGACGCTGCACCGACGCGGCGCGGCGGCAAGCGCTGCGCCTTAGCCCTAATTCGGGCTACCTCCGACACTGCGTGGCTGGTATCTTCTGAAGGGGCTGGAGCCACAGAAAACGTACCTAGGCCCAGAAAGATGGTGGCCCTGGGTTCCCTAGAACTTCACGGTGACAATGAAACACAATTTCAGTCGGTTACTGGAACTATAACCAACGAAAACATGGATATTGCGGAGCTCGATGTGGGTGCTGCTACACTCGTCGACGCCACCTGGTGGTCTCAACAGATTTAGAGATTAAGGTACAGAAGGCAATATTATTCACGGACTCCTTATGTGTCGTAAAGGCACTAATGTCTTTAAGAAAACACAGAAATCCCGTTTTTATTGAGCTCTACTCATACTTATGCAATTTTATTCATCTCGTAGACATGAGACAATATGCTGGGTTCCTGGCCATAGATGCATTCAGGGTAATGTGCTAGCAGACCAAATGGCCACATCAGCTACATCGCAGCAACTGTAATCATACAGTTGCTGTTCCTGCAACAGACTTGAAACCTTTCTTGCGAAAAAAGACTGCGAAGCCACTGGCAACGCTTGTGGGATGCTGAAAGAAATAAGCTTCATTTGATTAAGCCAGAGTTTGGATTCTGGCCCGACGAAAACACGACGAAAACACGACGAACGCATGTCCTATTCTGTCTTCTCAGAATAGGACACACATACGAAAACACGACGAACGGATGTCCTATTATGTCGCGTCAGAATAGGACACACATAAGGCACCCATAGTTTTCTGCTGACTGGCGATGAACCACCAACCTGTGGTATATGTGGCGAGATGCTTACCGTGCTCCATGTCCTCCTGGAGTGTCGGCAAGCCGAAAGAGAGAGAAAGAAACATTTTCCCCTAGCATACTGCTATCATATCCCTCTCCATCCCAATATGCTTCTTGGCAAAGAACCGCTTTTTAATACCAAATCAGTCCGAGGTTTCTTGAATTACGTGGCACTACATGTAATTAGCCCTAGATATTCGTAGCACATCCTCCCGCCAGAGGATGCTGTTGCGATAGTGTTTAGTGTAGCACATGCCACCAGGCCTTTATGTTTCAAGGGCTCTGCTGAGGCAACAGTGCTCCATGCCAATTTTCGCATCAGACATATTTTGCAAATAGTAACATTTATTTGCAATGCATATTTCATGCTCATACCACGCGCCATTAGTAATTTCCATAATCTTATTACCTGTAGATTTTATGCACTTTACAGCGACTAATTTTAGACTCCCTTACAGCCACGTCATATCACCACTCGTAATTAAAACTCATTAACACTCGCCTGGCGCTCTTTGGCAATTATTGGCCCTTGCGCCAATAAACATCATATATCATCATCAAAATGGTAATGCTTATAATATAAAAATGCACAGATGTTCTTAGTAAAAGATCGCATATATAAAGCCGGTATTTTTTGGCGGACACTAAGAGTGATATTAGTGCCAGCCGGCGTGTAAGCTCCCATTGGGCTTCCAGCGGTGCATGGTGGCTGGTGATCAAATGAAAAGGTAGAAAATGAGAATGCTAAGGATAACTCTCAAAGCCAACATATGCGGTGAACACTTCGTGTTTAATACAGAAACAGCGTATCGACGCTGCACCGGTGCGACGCCGCTACCGGCGACACAAACATTGATTACGCAGCTTCCAATTACAGGCAAAATGATTTCCGTTAGTATATTGTGACGCGCGTATATTGTTAATTTCATTAAAAAAAGCCATGTCCACAATCAAACGTTTAAACAAGAGTTCCGATACGAGACAAGTTCAGCTGCAGTGCATGGCTATACCGACGGTGCACTACGAACCGGCTTGGCCACGCTAGCACTGCATATAGCAGGATCTTTTCTTCGTGTTAAAATTATTGCGAGGAGAGGGTAAAGCGGCGACAATGGTAACAAATATTGCTGTGGTTTGGCTTTGCGTAACCCTGGTTGATAGCGAAAGCTTGACTGCCCTGGCTAGGCCCATTGTCGATCTGTGGCCGAGGTGTGGTTTCGCCCAACTCTACTCGGGTAACGGCGGCAATGTCTCCTTTCAGAGAGAGCACGCGAGAGACGAAAGGCGGGGAGGTCAAAAAGAAGTCAGTTTTCGGTTTGCTACCCTACACTGGGGTGGGAGATAACGGGGTTGGAGAGAGTACAAAGAGAGAGATAGAGCGAAAAAAACACGAAAAAAAAAGACACAGGCATAGGTAACAAAGGAGGCGTTCCAATCACAGACGTTCACACGGGCCAGTGGACTTCAGGAACCGCAGGAGCGCTTGCACGGCCTTCTGATGCGATATTGAGTCGCGTCGATGTTGCAGAATTCTTTCTTCCGATAACGGCTGGTCGTACAACTGGTTCAGTACGACGGAGAGCGATCTAGGCCTTTCAGGGCTCTGTAAAGGCCTAGATATAATCCGACGTAGCGTGAACGCGGGCACACGTTATGTCTTATTTCACGTTGGCAAGAGCAACCGCCGCTATAGTTCGACCGATGGTTCGACGTGCTGGCGCCCCCAACGTAACCGGACGCACGACCAATGCGCTGCGACGCGCCCGGCGTCTGATGACGCTCGACCGCGTTCCGATGGACTATAAACACGCCTTAATGCTCTCTTGTGGTTTGACCTCTAGCTTTCAAGGCGAAAACTGTTGAGCCGCCGATGGCTGCCCGAGGTAGCGTAATGAAGGTTTCGCTTCAAAACACTTTCGAGTTAAAGCAAGTCCCACCTTCGAAATCACAGGAGCTTCTTTCTGGATCCATTAGAAGCAAACACTTGTACCGCACAGTTTTAGGCTTACATATTTTTTGCTTTAAGACGTTAGCCTAAAAGATATGAAGCGAGGTTAAGGTACTTAACAGCTCAATCTGCATATTGAACTTGCCGCAACACTATTTTGATATAGTTGCAAAACTCGCAAGTTAACCTGAACAATCATGGAGGACTTTATAAATGCGCCTTAATGCTCACGTGTGGTTTGACCTTTAGCTCTCAAGGTGAAAACTGTTGAGTCACCGAGGGCTCCCCGAGGCAGCGTAATGAAGGTTTTGCTTCAAAACACTGCTGCTTGGGAGCGTCGGTGGCTCGTTCTGAAGCGCCGTCAGCTACAGATTCTAAGTGAACAGTAAAAGGCCTAGCGACGATAGGGGTGGAGAGCGATCAGTGGCGGTGAGGCTGCAGGCAACGCCAGAGCGTAGCAGCGACCACTCCTCAGTCGCTTTATGACCGCGGAGCTCTGCCGCAGGGAGAACTAGCCAAGAGATCCTCTGCGTCGCAGGGAGATCTCACTGTTTTCCAGCAAGACCGCCGTCGGCCGGCGCTCCGCGAACTGCTAAGGGCGTACGGCCGGCTTCCGTGTCGCTAACGTGGACGCGCCTTGAATTCCGGCACCGTGACACCATAAGTGGCTCTAGGGAAATCAACGTCACTCTACTTACGAAGGAACTGCCTCTAATTGTGTATGGAATATGCAGAAATGGAACATGGTGATCGTTTATTTGAATTCCGACTGCGTTTGTAGCTTCTTCACTCGATCGTATATTGTATTTCACGGAAACCCTGAACCGTCGTTGTCAGGTATCGTGTGCTCCATCTAGAAAACAATTTACTGTATGCAATCATCGCCCTTCAAGCGGTATTTTTCATCAAAAGCTCTTACACTGAGGCGACAGTCTCGAAACCGTATACCGCAACACGATCGGCGGTGTACGCTTGCAGCTGCTGGTGCATGCATGGCTCTCATGCAGTTTTCTGCGCAAGACACTTCTAGGGCGTTTGTCAGAAGGAAATACGTCATCTATGATCGGAGCCTTTTCACTGTTTTCTATATCCACGCTATAAGAAACGACAAATAAAAAGGTGAAAGCTTGCACTCGGCCGCGGAAAGCTCAAGACACAGCGAAGCTTGCCAATTGATTGCGTCTCTTGGTTGTAGCTAGGTTGAACTTGGCTATGGCGAGGTTTGAACTTGTTGTTAGCTGGGCCTATACTCGTGTACGTCATCTGTGCTAGTACTGCAAAGGCTGCGGTAGTACTCGAAAGGTGCGCCGCGCCATCACGCCACCGCCGCGCTATCGCCGCCGCCACAGCTGGTATGACGTCATGCTCGGCCGCGCACCTTTTCCAGGACTACCGCAGCCTTTCCAGTACTAGCACAGATGACGTACACGAGTATAGGCCTAGCTACAACCAAGTTTAAACCTCGACATAGCCAAATTCAACCTATCTACACCCAAGAGACGCAATTAATCGGCCAGCTTCGCTGTGTCTTGAGCTTTGCGCGGCCTAGTGCAAGCTTCCGTTTTTCTCCTGGCTCTGCGTAGAAGGGGCTGGCTCTGGCGAGGAGACCGCGTGCGCATGCTCCGCGCCACCCTCCTGGTTGCCATGGCTACGCTGCGGCAGTTTACCGCTGGCTTAAACAGCTTCGCTGTTAAAAAAGGCCAAACTCGCTAAGGTTACAGTTTCGTATAACGTAAAAACGTGTTCCCTGCGGCCTCGCCTTCGTTTGGGATACTGAAAGTTGCGGCGCTTTTCTCACATACGGCGCTGAGGGCCGTTTTTCACGAGCGCCCCCTGGGCAGCGCTGGTTTCACATAAGAAGTTTTTCCTCTAGAGTAGGTTATATTAACTCTATGGTTTGCCCGCCATGGCCGCTGCCTCCACCTCCTTATAAAGGGCGGCGTTACGTAGTATTGGGCGGTTTCTTGACATTCTCCTGCTACGCCAGGTGTCAGCAGATGCCTTACTGGTTTGATTTGCTTCCTCATAAAGTGCGCAGGAGTATTGACGTGAGTACAATGAACATGCTACGAAAGGGTAGACATATAGAGCTCCGCTGTAAAAAGAAAATCAGGTGTTGAGTCGCTGACGTCACGATGCGGTGCCGGCAGTTGTGGCGACAGTCGACTGCGAAGCGAGAGAAGACGGCGATGAAGTACGCACGCCCGGGGCCTAGCGGATTGCGCTGTAGGCCTCGGAAGTACGGTACGGCTGACGATGCTCGCCAAGCGAGAAATGAGGTGAAGTCTGACCAAGCGCCAGTCTAACCCCACTATACGAGCGCACAACGCAGCGGCTAAGCGTCGAAAACGAGCCGAAGAAGTCGAACTGCGAATGCAGCAACGGCAATAGGCTTTCGCCTCGACGTGTTACAGAGTGTAACATGCCTTACGAACGTTTATTTTTGTATTTCCAAAAAAGACGGCTATTTTTCTTGACCTTTTTGTCCTTTCATTTTTTTGTAGACTTCATACGTTTGTTATTAATAAAAACAGGCAGATGAAACGCAAGATTGTTTGAGTTAGCGAGTAAGCAGTGAAAACGTATGAAGGGATTTCAACCTTAGTGGCCTGTAGCTCTTAGCTGTCTGCGTCACAAGGACGAATGCAACGCACGATGTTTGCCGAATGCAGAATATTCATATGGTTATGCTAACCGAAGGGCGAAACCTACCTAAACACATTTAAAACATCATACCCTTACTGCCAAATTGACCCATACATCCTAGACGATTGGCCAAAATAACCACATACACAGTTGTACATACCAAGTGCCGAAGTTGTCTCTTACTCAAGCCAGTTACCCTATGTTCTCTACTAGACCAAACAGGAAACAGCTGCATGTATTCGATTCGGGCACACACGGCAGTGACCCATGTTTTCTACTCAGCCATACATCAAACAGCACACACCATAACATCCAGGTTGCCTTTATTTATCCACAAGTATATTCGATAAGCGAAAAATGTTGAACGCGAAATGCCAAGGGAGAAGGAAAGGAAGGTGTCGTAGAAATTAGGGCGCGAATTAGACGACTGTGGAATGTGCTATTGCTGTTGTGACGGTCCATTTTGCTCTAGCGAGCAGAACTTCACGCACTGAAGCTGATGTCAATTTATTATTCAGTGTATGTTTGTTAACGCCAGTAATTCTCACGTAAAGTATGCCTAGTGGATGTAGTTATCATAACACTAGAGAATGCTTCATGACATTTACTTCCGAACGGGCACTCAATGCCCTGTATAGGGAAAAGTAAATGCACCACTCGAGTGCCACATATACTACGAATATCGCCAAGAACATCTTGGCGATATTACTTTTCTGTAAGTTTTCCTGTGTGCGTTTACCTATGAGGTGCGACGCAATAGTATGGCTTGTGTAGTGCGCTTTGATAAGTAGTTGTGGCGGTAAAAATAAACCATTGTAGTTTGATTTGTTTCCTTCCAAACAAGAGAATAAAACAATTTAAAGATGTTAGAATAGTTAGAATAAAAAACGAGAAAGCCAGCAATGATACTTAAGTGCAGTAGGAGTTACGTTAGTGTGATGATTTTTGTGAGATTCTCCAAACGGGCTGAGCCTCTGTGTTAAGGTGTTTTTGTTTGCAATGCAGATCCTCGTTAGTTGGGAGCCCCTATACTTAACAAAGGCATCTGCGAGTGCATACTTCTCAAACCTTGTGAGATGCTTCAAGTCAAATCTGGTTCAGCTTTATACTGGTGAATTCCACCGCAGAGTGGAGTACCAAGAAAGAACTGCAGTACTATCATTTCCAGAGGTTCGCAGAACTTTTTATTATAATTTGTAATTCTTTTCTTGGGAGCTCTTTTCAGCCGAATGCAATAGGAATTGCGCAACCGTGAATTCACACTTCCAGTGTGAATTCATGGTTGCTCATGAATCATTGTATCATTGTTTCAATTGTACATGCTGTGTGCGTTCGATCCAGATGATTCTGTTTATCGCCCTTACACAAGACAACGGGTTTGAGGACCCATACTAGCTGACTCACGAAAGCGGTGCTATGAAAACATTTTCGCCCTCCTTCTAAACACTAGACTTTTTTTTCAGGTTGACTCTGTTACCGAATCTGCCCAGAACGCTGCCGAAGATAAGAAAAATACGCCTCCAACTACAAATACAAATGAGGCACCAGCCCAGGACCATGGCGATGCGTCTTTGTCTTCGAACCAAGCGCATGACGAATTGTCCCAATGCGTTTGGTGTCCGGCATTTATTCCCAGCCCTGTTGAGCTTGTGCAGGAATCCACAGCTGACGGCTTGGATAAACGAAGTTTGGATGACACCAGGCCTCCAGCTGTTCGTCGGCACAAGCAGCAGTGGGTGAAGGCGAGAAGCATCTCCCCTGAACCAGAAGTGACTGTGAGTGTTGAACTGTGTATTTTGCGCTAGTCTGCTTTGGTCATAATTGTCCTGTGCGGCAGTGGAACATCCGCAGCAAATGCGTGACAGCGCCTTGGATGGTTTCCTATTTGTCAGACAATAAACAGCCGATGCTGTAAAATATGACATACGCTCCCAACTACCAATAAAACAGTACTTTCATATCTAAAAGCAAGCCTACGTCATATGACAAACAACGTTCTTCATTTTGGAGCATATGTAAAATTCTGTACTAACAGAAACGCTAGCAATGCCAACATCATAACGGCTGCACTACATAATTCCTTTACTCTATATTACGCAGTTATGAAAGAGAAATCTACAATTACTAGCTACAGCTTTGGAACACCAGCAACTCGGCAAGGTAAATAACGTGGCCATTGTTGATACTCATCAAATAACTCCACGGTTGTGTACACGACACCACCACTAGAATTCATATTTATATACAGCATAATAATGAAAAAAAATTCTGCGAATCCCACACGTTGTGGGAATCGGTGGAGGCGAAGATTTTTGTAGTGTTTGCGCTAATTCACGCTAATTGGCGGTAATGTTGATGGTGAATGTCTGCGTTAATTATGCTTGGTAGAATACGACAGTGATTACGTGATGTTTCTATCACGTGCACCACTTTGCTTGTAAACATGGTACACAGAACACAAAGTGACACGTGTTTGCTTGAGGCGTTGCACTAAGGAACCGTTCACGTGAGGAGAAGGTTAGCACTGCCATTAGCTCACATTAGTCATCGAGTTGTGGCAGAAATGTTACGTTTTAATTGAAATATGCTGCTTTACTTGTCAAAAACAATCAGACACGATTGGGTTCTTTAGCATGACAACCAATTGGGTTCTTTAGCATACACTTAAATCTAAGTAGACATTTGTTTTGTCCTTTCGCCCTCGTCGAAATTGGGGCAATACGGTCGAGATTTAGGCCAGCAATTTCGAGCTACAACATAAAGCCACTATGATACCGCGTCAGGTAGAAAGGTGTTCATTTGCTGGGCGGCCGCTTGCGTTGTGTCGTTTTAAGGCTGTGGTGCTTTATTGCTGCTTTACGTCTGTACTCCATGCGTCAGTTCTCGGCAGGATACACTTTTCACGACATTTAATTTTAAACATAGCCTAAATGGACCATATCGTATGAATTTACATTAGCAAATAACTTATATTCATCCACTGCACTGGTTAAAAAGGTGGCTGAGAACTCAACCTAACGCAGAATTTCAAATTATGGCTTCCGTGAAACCCGCCAAGCGAGCATTGTCATCGAGCAACCTTGACCGGAGGGCCGCAGTACGATCCGTAGTGGGCTATTACCATCATCATCATTATCATCATCATATCTTTAGGCCCATTGCCACACTATCCACTCCCGGCAATCTCCAAACACCCGTCTTGCGCTCGGTGGTTCCAAGTTGTGCCAGCAAGTTTCCTAATGTCGTAGCAGCACACATTTCACTCCCATCCTCCACTGCACTTCCCTTCCCTAGGCGCCCATTCTGTAACTATACAAGGCCACGAGTTATCTGTCCTATGCATTACATGCGATTTCCACCTCTATTTAATGAGGTTATTACTGCGATTAGTTTTCTTTGCATATTTCAGCCGTTTCAGGCTTCCTATCTATCTAGACTCTCACGCTGACTCAGTGGTCAGGTTGAGCTTAGGTCAATAGGTATCTGACCTTCGTCGTGATGCCGTTGTGGTCGTTGCATCGTCTTGATTAAAGATTTGTTACACGAATCCCGTCACGCCATCGTTGTCACACAGTCGTCATGCATGCGTTGTCACAGCGCCGCTATGATTCCGGGGAGGTCGTTTAACAGTCGTCGTTCCAAGTTTGTGATTTGACTCTCATGATGCCGTCCTCGCCACACCCTCTACTGATGTCGTACATGACAATATCAACGGCGGCAGAAATTCAGGCCCTACGTGCTGCTGTAAAGTGCCTCCTGCAAATAACACCTCAGAAAGCGTTCATATTTTGCGGCCCTAAGGCAGCACTTCAGAGCCTGCATTTTGCCCTATAACACCGGAATCATGAGCAGCTGGCATATCAGATACGAGAAGACCACCATCAAGCTATCGCTAAACGGCATGAAATTATATTTCAGTGTCTACCTGGACATACCAGCTTTGCCGGTAATGACCTCACCAACGAAGCCGCCCGGTCTGCCCATCTGGAAGCCCTACCAGTTCCAATCCCCTTATGCAGAACCGACGCTGCAAGAAAGCTTCATATCGTGGATAAAGATTTGACACAGAAATATCGGTCTTCTCCCAATTTCCCAAAGCGTCATCTTAATAGAGTTGATCCATCCTTAAAGCTACAAGAGCCATCAAAAGTTTCCCGCCCTGAAGCGACAGTGTTGTGTCGCCTCTGCTCGGGGTGGATTTACAAAGGCATACGTGTACCGCATTGGAATGGGGGATTCAACCATGTGCAACTATTGTGAAACTATAGAAACAATTGAATATATCTTATGTCTCGGTCCCCAGTACGACATCGAGCGTGAAGCTTTCCGCACAGCATGAACCGGCTAGATTTTGGACCATTTTCCGAAATGAAGATCCTTGGACCATGGCCGTGCGCGTCGATGGCACAGAAAGCGACGAAAGCTTTGTTGAAGTACCTCAAGTCGACAGCTCTTGATGACCGTGTGTGTGCTCGGTGCGAACATTCAAGTGTGCGCGCAATTGTGCTCTCTATCCCCTCTCTATATTTTCATCTCTATACCCTCTTCCGTCCAAGTATCCTGGCCAATTGGTACAACTGTAAAAAGCCATGGAATGTTTTATCTTGTGACACAATACCTAATTTCATAATAGTATACTTGGCAGCAGATCTACCTGATGTTGTATTTGCAGCACTGGTTTGGTACTACATTTGTGCATGCTGTTGACCATGTAATCTCTTTGTACTTTAGCATATGACATGCTTTGTAGTGTGCGTGATACTAATACGTTAGGAATGAAATTCTTTGTGAAAGATCACCACACAGTGTTTTATTTTATGCTCTCCATGTTTTTATAGATTTTTGCTGCCTAATTAGGTAGAGGACAGCTACTTGTGCAATGCTACCCCCTCCTTCCTACCCACTATTAGTGCTTAGCTGCAGCTGTGTGCAAATGTATACATTTGCGTGCATGTTCAGACGTGTAGCGAGAATGGATCCAAGAGAAGGGAAGGAAAGCGCAGTAGAGGATGACAGAAAAGTAGGTGGGGTAATTAAATTGGGAAGTTTGCAGGTAGAAATTGGAATCGACTAGCGCAAGACAAGGGTAAGTGCAGATCACAGGGAGAGGCCTTCTTCCTGCAGTGGACATAAAAATAGGCTGATGATAATAATATTTCACGCTGCTGATGTTTACGTTTCTTTTTTTTACAAGAACATGTATTTTTTCCTCTCAGTGTTTGCTGTGGAACTGCTCTAAAATATCAGGGTCAGGAATCCCGTCATTCTGCTATTTCAGCAGTTTTTCATTCCTGTCCTTGCTTCTATTAAAGCGAAGCTTTATATGGCTAGGCGAAATTGTCCATATACAGAAAATTATCATCATCAGCATTGGCTCGAGCGTCGTCCTCCTCCGCAGCTGGCTCGTTGGAGCCCCTAGGTTTGCGCTCGTGCCACTGCTTGCTTAGCGTTCGCCATCGTCTGCTTCCACAGCTGGCTGCGTTGCTGCTAAACATTCCAGCGTAGAGTTTCACTAATTATTATTGTTGGTGGCGTGGAGCAGAGGTAGAACACCCGGCTCCTAATCTGTATGTCGTAAATTCAAGTCCTCCGCCCATCCGCCACATTTTCAGGCACGGAGTGGTGCCTGACACCGGCAAAAAAGATCGCCGAGAGCTAGTGGGGCTATACTAGTCCAAGTGCAACCAAATTCACTCCCTCCCTGACTCCCTCACCAGAACCGGAATTAGCCTCCCTGGTGCACTATTTGGTCACTACCTCCCTCATGACTCCTATGGTCAACCCATGACCCTCAGTCCCCAGCGGCTGCGGAGCACCTGACCAGGGCGGCGGTCTAACTTGCGACGGGGCAGAGGGTGCTAAGAATCTCTGGGCCCTGACAGGCCGCTAAAGGAAACTGAACCTGGCAACGTTCAACACGCGCACCCTATCGAGTGAGGCTAGCGGGGCTTAGCGGGGCTATTTGAATTATCAGGTATTGCCTGGGATATAACTAGCCTTAGTCAGGTAGGGAGAACTGGTGAGGCTTATACCCTTACAAAAATTTTTGTAGAAAGTCTATATAAAGTGTGTAGACATTTGTCTATGAAGTCAACAGACTTTTTGTAGACATTTCTTTAGACTAGTCTACAGACAGTCTATGGACTTATGGCCATACACTAATTGTAGACTAGTCTACAAAATGTCTGAGTCTATAGACTGACTATAGACGGTCTATAGATCAATGAAAATTCACTTTTGTAGACAAATGTCTGCAGAATGTCTATAGACAAAAGTCTATAGGCTTATTTAGTTTTACTTTTGTATACATAAGTCTATAAACTATCTACGAACGCCTATAGAGTATCTATAGACTATTCCTATAGACCAGTCTATGGACAATCTATAGACTTATGGCCGTACACATTTTGTAGACTAGTCTACAAAATGTCTGATTCTATAGACTGACTATAGACGGTCTATAGATCAATGAAAATTCACTTTTGTAGACAAATGTCTGCAGAGTGTCTATAGACAAAAGTCTATAGGCCTATATAGTTTTACTTTTGTAGACATGTCTATGAAATGTCTACAGACTACAAACTATTCCTATAGACCAGTATATAGTCTGTCTATGGACTTATGGCCTTACACTTTTTGTAGAATGTGGTACAATCTGCCTACAGAGAGTTCCTGTAGATCAGTCTATCGCTAATCTATAGACTTCAGCCTTACAATTTTACAGGGTGTCCCAGCTAACTTAAATTTAGTGAAGCTGTTCAATGAAAAATAATATTAAGAAAAGACGCTGCAATAAGATCCGATTTTAAGACCTATGGCGTGCATTCGGCCGTGAATTCAGAGGTCTGACCTGTAGGTCTTTTTAGGATCATATATCTTGCACCGTGTTGTTTTTTAACCTTTCATTTTCATTGACCAGCTTGGCTAAAATTACTGGGACACCATATATACTAGATAATACACCACATTTTGCCAACTATGTTTCGGCAGGCAATGTTATTCTATAAACACTCGCTGCTGGGGTTTGCTAACAAGCAGTTTATTGGAAATGTCCACAAAAATTTATTGTACCCAGTATGCATATGGGAACATACATAGGGACCCGCCGGGGTAGCTCAGTCAGCTAAGGCGTTGCGCTGCTGAGCACGAGGTCGCGGGATCGAATCCCGGCCGCGGCGGCCGCATTTCGATGGAGGCGAAATGCAAAAATGCCCGTGTGCTTGCATTGTAGTGCACGTTAAAGAACCCCAGGTGGTCAAAATTAATCCGGAACCCTCCACTACGGCGTGCCTCATAATCAGAACTGGTTTTGGCACGTAAAACCCCAGAATGAAGATGAAGGAACATACATAGGGAACTGTACATAAAAAAGCATGCATGCAGATGGAAGCAGTCAAAAATCTAAGATGTATGCAGCCATGAATCATTATGTAAAGCTGCATGAGCATTTGTGTAATTGCACATTGAAGAAAGTTTAGTTGCATGCAATGCATTCGCTTGAATGAAATCTACTATCTGCAAGTTAGTTAAAATTTTTGTTTACATATGGCAGCAACAAAATTTTGAACGTATATTATGCATGTGCACCTGTTGCTTCCCATCTGCATTTATGCATTCATGTTAATAGATTATTAATGATCCTGAACCAGCTGCACTCTCATATGTTGCAGAAACAAATATTTCAAGCAATTCCACTAGTGCAGACTCATGCAGTGCAAAAAAGAAAACACGTGCACCGATATTGAAATAACTGTTTTTATTGAACGATATAATACATTAATTTATTAAAATGCATGTCTTATGCTATCATCAAAAGAGAATATTTACATATTTACAGCTGCTTCCCCTTGGCGAGCATGGTTTCCAGGCTGGCCTTGACCTTCGTGTAAGCCGTTCCGACGGTGCTGCAGGTGCATGCTGCAAATATGTAGATACAACAATGTGAGGCAAAAATAACAAATGTGTATTTTTTGTACGTTCATTAGGCAGCTTAATATATTCGCTCAAACCGCTTAAGTCAATCCTTAATAGGGTTTAACTATGCCTAATGGCTGCTTGTCAATACAAAACAGTACCATCGCATAATGTTTCACTCTACCGTATGGTGAAAAATTAAACTGTTACAATTGCTGCTGGTGCCAGCAACAGTATGTTACATTTTTTGACAAGGCCATATGACACGTAATGTACTTAATTAGCCCAAATGACCTCTATTAATTGCTGAAACTAGGCTACCCAGTTGGACTGCTTACATTTTTGGCTGGTAATTAAATATACCCGCGCGGAATGATATGCTCAGAAGAGTGACTGGAGTATTGAACGTATCATGCCAAAGATTGTAATTTATTTTCCTTAATACACGTTTAAATGTCTTTCTCGTACTCTTAACTGATACATTGGCCATAACTTCAATAGAAGGCAGATTGTGTCGATGTGGTCACTTAGTTTCCTATAGATAATCATATCTTTCTGGAATGCTGACACGGTTGCAAGTTAGGTATACCACATGAGCACAAGAAATACCCCGTGAGCACTTTCTGTGTTGTGGCACGACACATATGCACCCTCTGGGAAACAAAACTGAAACTGTCATTACAATGAATGCTATCACAGTAAATAATTGAAGGCGCTCTATAACATAAGTATTTTTTCTAGAGTTTCGAGGTTCAGGACACTTACGTAATGCAAAAATATTGAGTAAGAAATGCCCCCCCCCCCCCCCATGTCAGCATGCTTCACTTTCATTTCTTTTTCAGAAAATCGTACCTATTTGTAATTTTTTGGGAGGTGAAATGCTTCAAAAATATGTTTAAGACAGCGATTCTCTGGAAACATTGTATGGAAATAACAAGACAGCATACCTATGTTGACATTTTCAATTTCCCTGGTGTTTTTCCAACCTTTCCCTGGCTGTTTTCATGAAAATTCCCTGGCAGTCTATGACACCCGCAGTTTAGGGGCAATAAAAATATTGTGGTTTAATGCTTGCCAAATTACTGCCAGTACATAATTATAATTATAACGAATAACACGTCAGTCACGTGAAATGCACTATTAGATTCAGCTGAATTGAAGCACTTGTTTAATAAAGCAGACAAGGGCTTGGCCAAGTTCGTAATTCATGGCAACACGAGCACAGCACAGAAAATCCTCAAACTCTCCTCAAACCAATGGCTTCAGTTTCAAACGTGTAAAGGGTGCTTCCCCGAACCAGTAATTTATTGTTTTCCAATTCTTTCGGTTAAGTTGCGAAGCTGCGATTGACTGGGCTTATCGCGAGTTTCGTGCTCTGAAAGCTTTTGCGGTTATATATATTTATACTGGTTGCCAAGAGCCCCATAAATACTCCTACTTTTTACTTACGAAAACGGCAGCACACGCTGCTGATGCATGACCCGCAAACATGGCCTTTCCTCTGAGTACGCTAGCATTTATTCAACTGTACGTCTCTTTTAGACAATTCGTCACTCTAGCATAAATTCGAGGTATATACATAAAGCGCTTTAGATGAGTTTTATTAGACAGGCAGCGCAGCGTTTATGGTCGCCGATCGAGCGCCACAAAACGAGACCTGCCCACAGTACGCCGCTTAACACACACAATCCGCGCTTATTTCTGCTCAGTATCCACGTTAAACATGGTGTATTTCCTTTTTCACGGACATTGACAATGACGGTAAAATGAACAAGCGCGAGCGATCGCTTGCCGTTAAACATTCCCTATTTAAAGTAGAATTGAGAACCCGAGCGCGTTTACAAACCAAACGACAAATCGACAGTACCCCGAGTCGCCTACATTACATGCAGCCGGTTCGCGCTACGAAATACGCTCACGTAGTCATGAGCTAGTGACGGAAAACATCTTCGTTAAAACTTACCGTTCAGTGCAGTTGACGTGTGATGCGACAAAGTCGAGACGAATACACAGACACAAAGGTGCAGGCAGCTCACCAGCAGCAACAAGCGTTGACTTGCCTGGCGCAGCCGTTGAGAATTCGAATCGACGCGGAGAGATGGCGCGCCGCCGTTGCTGCCGCTGCGCATGCGCAAACGCTGAGGCCGCCGACGGCGTACGTGCTCCGAGAAACCCGAGCGCCCCTTTGCCCTTTTCTTTTTTTTTTTTCTTTTTTTATGGTCGCTCTCTCTCTCTCTCTCTCTCTCTGCGTTCCATGCGCGCGAAACCGGTTGCTTTCACCTTTCAGTTCTTTCCATGGAAGAAGGAAATGACTTGGCGCGCTGTATTACGAACGCTGTGGGCTATCGCATGGAGCAAGAGCGCACACTTGGATGAACGCAGTGTTTGTAAAAACCGTTAGCACGCAAGTCAGGCGCTAGCATTATGGCCAACGACGATGAGTAATGCAGTGCATTTCTAGCATAGCTTCCAACGTACTGCCAAATAAGATACCTGCGCACATGTTAGTGCACATTTGTCTGTTCCAGTGATATGTCAAAGCAATCAATACACTAATGACGCACGCATATGCTCGGCCGCACAGGCATATAGCTCCTGGAAAGGACTGGGTGGGCTCAGAGTATCTGGCGCACATTGTAAGTGAATGAGAAGCTTTAATGAATTTATAGCGCGGGATATCAGTCTGCGAAAAACCACGCGATATTAGTGATGCAGCCTAGATATGGGGAGAACCTAAAGAGTATCTGAGAATCAGACGACACATAAGGCGCACACCTCATGCGCGACATCGGTTCATCGCACACTAGCAAATTCTGCGTTGTCAGCTATACACATTACAAGTCTCTGTGCTGTTAGTTTGATGCCTGTTTGTAATCCGCTTCTTGCTAAAACTGGCATTCATAACATCTATTTACATGATTGGATCGGCAGTTTGTTTTCTTTATTTTACTGCCGCAAACGTAATGCTATGAAAAACAACTGTAAAGACTGTCTTGGGATTGCCGAGAGCGACTACGGAGGTCATATAATGTGGTGAACAAATGCGGAAGTATATACACCATATCTATAATAAACTCTACAAAAAGGCTTTAAAGAAATGTCAGCAGTATATACAATCCCAGTGGCTTATATCAAACGTTGCTCCGTATTATCCGCCTGTACCTCCACTTGGTTACAGCGTACACGGGTTGGGCCGAGTTTAACGACATTTTGTATATAGACGGCAAGTAAATCTGAATCAATAAGACGTTTACAATATCGGCTGTCCTTTAGTTCATCTCACAGCTTACTGCAATCGGTATACGGTCTGTTCGCTCGAGTTAACATGATCTTTGGTGATGTCCCACCCTATAGCGTTCATTGGGAGGGATATAGGAAACCATTAAAGAATAATTTCAATCACATAGAAGTATATATTCCGCCTCCGTGTGGTTCGCAAGGAAAAATTATCGTCGGGGATGCATTCCCGACTAACTAGGGTGCCGGGCCCAGAGGTTACATGTTAAAAACCAGTGCAATACTGGATGAAACTCGGCGAGCAGACTCTTAAACACCTAATTATCTGGTAAAATAATAATTAAGAACTGCGTAATTCAATGACAGAGATACCATGGTGACCTTTACTGCTTTTCTCTGTAGACATTCTATAAACTGGCAATCGGCTAAAGAAATAGCAAACAGAAAAACTTTTGCGTATAAACGGTGTATATAGACCGCTAATATAGACAAAAAACACAATTTAACGACTTTTGTCAAGACTAAATTTATAGACGGGGAATAGATAAAAGAAGTAGACACCTTATCAACTTTCACCTATAGAAAATCTGTAAACCAGGCGTATACAAAATAATCAACACCTTATCGACTGTCGCCTATAGACAGTCCTTAAACACAGAATCAACAAGAATAATAGACACGGTATCGACTTTGGTCTATACGTAGTCTATAGAGCGGAAGATCACAATAAGAAACAAACAAATTATCGACTTCTTTCTGTAGACCGACTATAGAATGGAAGTAGACAAAAAGACATAAGAATCTTATTAGTTTTTGTCTATAGACAATTAATGGACAAGAATAAATGGAGACCGTATCGAATTTTTTTCTATAGGTTGTCTATAGAGAGGAAGTAGACAAAAATAAACAAACATCTTATCGACTTTTTTCTGTAGACAGACTATAGAATGGGAGTAGACAAAAAGAAACAAAAATCTTAATAACCTTTGTCTATAGACAGTATATAGACAATGAATAGACAAGAATAAATAGAGACTGTATCAACTTTTTTCTAAAGATAGTCTATAGATAGGAAGTAGACAAAAATAAACAGACAACTTATCAACTTTTTTCTGTAGACTGACTATAGAATGGGAGTAGACAAAAAGAAATAAAAATCTTACTAACTTTTGTCTATAGACAGTCTACAGACAATAGATGGACAAAAATAAATAGAGACTGTATCGACTTTTTTCTATAGATAGTCTATAGAGAGGAAGTAGACAAGAAGAAACAAACACCTTATCGACTTTTTTCTATAGACTATCTATAGAAAGTGAGTATACAAAAAGAAATAAAAATTATATCAACTTTTGTCTATAGACAGTCTATAGATTATTTATCAACAAAAGAACAAATCTATAAAAAGGCAAAGTTGTCTACAAGTAGTCTATAGACATTCTACAGACAGTCTAAACTCATTTTTGTAAGGGTATAGTGCTGATTAACGGTCACGTCTTCTGCTACAGAGGTCTTCCAGATAAGAGAAGATTCGGAGTAGGATTTCTAATCCATAAGAAGATAGCGGGTAACATTGATGAATTATACAGCGTTATAGAGAGGGTAGCAGTCGTATTAAAGCTGAATAGAAGGTATAGAATGAAGGTAGTACAAGCCTATGCCCCAACCTCCAGTCACGACGATGAAGAAATAGATCAGTTTCATGAAGATGTTGAATTAGCAATGTAAAAGGTACAAACGCAGTATACTCTAGTCATGGGAGACTTCAATGCAAAAGTGGGGAAAAAGCAGGCTGGTGAGCAAGTAATTGGCATCAACGGCATCGGTTCTAGGGACACTAGAGGAGAGATGTTGGTAGAATTGGTAGAATAGAAATGTTGGTAGAAAGAAATAGGCTCCGAATAATGAATACCTTTTTCAGAAAGCGCAACAACAGGAAATGGACCTGGAAAAGCCCTAATGGAGAAACAAGGAATGAAATTGATTTCATACTCTCTGCGGATCTCACCGTAGTGCAGGATATAGAAGTGTTAGCTAGGGTAAAGTGCAGCGACCATAGGTTAGTAAGGTCTAGGATTTCTCTCACTTTGAAGAGAGAAAGAATAAAATTAGTCAAGAAGAAGCAGGCCAACCTAGACGTAGTAAGGGTAAAAGCAGGTAACGGTGTTCACAAACAAATATGCAGCTTTAGAACAGGAAGATGAAGATAGCATATAGGTAATGAATGAAACAGCAACTAGGCTGATCTCAGAAGCAACAATTGAAGTGGGAGGTAAGGCACCAAGGCAACCAGTAGGTAAGTTCTCCAAGTACCCAAGGACCTAATAAAGAAACTGTAAAACATGAAAATGTCAAACTGGAGAGGTCAGATAGAATTCGCTCAACTGTCGAAACTGATCAATAAGAAGAAAGTAAGGGATATCCAAAATTATAACGTGGAAAAGATTGAGGAAGCAGTAAAATGTGTACGCAGCATGAAATCAGTGAGAAGAAACGTTGGCATAGGACAAGGCAAAATGTATGCACTGAAAGATAAGCAGGGTAATATCATCAGCAATTTCGGTGACATAGTAAAAGCAGCGGAAGAACTCTATACTCACCTGTACAGCTCCCAGAGCAGCCAAGCTACTTTCATTCGAAATAGTGAGGAACAGGATACAGAGGCTCCTTCTATCACTAGCGATGAACTTAGAAGGGCCTTGAAAGACATGACTAGGGGAAAAGCTGCTGGACGAGATGGAATAACAGTCGATTTAGTCAAACATGGAGGGGATATCATGCTTGAAATGCTTACGGCCCTTTATACACAATGCTTCGCGACTTCAAGTGTACCAGAAATCTGGAAGAACGCCAACTATAAGCTCATTCATAAGAACGAAGACGTTAAAGAATTGAAGAATTATAGACCCATTAGCTTTCTTGCAGTATTGTATGAAATATTCACCTAGATAATTTCCAATAGAATCAGGGCAACACTTCAGTCAACCAAGAGAACAGGCTGGCTTCAGGAAGCGATATTCTACGATGGATCATATTCATGTCATTAATCAGGTAAAAAAGAAGTCTGCGGAGTACAATCAACCTCTCTATGTGGCTTTCATAGATTATGAAGTAGTACTTGATTCAGTAGAGGTACCAGGAGTCTTAGAGGCACTGTGTAATCAAGGAGTACAGGAGGCATACGTGAATATCTTAGCAAATATCTACAAGGATCGCACAGCTTTTCCACAAGAAAAGTAGAAAGATACCTATCAAAGAAGAGGTCAGGCAAGGTGACAGAATCTCTCCAATGCTACTCACTGCATGCTTAGAAGAGGTATTCAAACTCTTAGACGGGGAAGGCTTAGGAGTGAGGATCAACGGCGAATACCTCAGAAATCTTTGGTTTGCAGATGACATTGTCCTATTCAGCAATAACGGGGACGAATTAGAGCAAATGATTGAGGACCTTAACCGAGAAAGTGTAAGAGTGGGGTTGAAGATTATTATGCAGAAGACAAACATAACATTCAATGGCCTGGCAAGGAAACAAAAATTCAGCATAGCCCGTCAGCCTCTAGAGTTTGTAAAGGAGTACGTTTGTCTCGGTCAATTACTCACAGGGGACCCTGATCATGAAAAAGAAATTTACAGAAGAATAAAATTGGATTGGAATGCATACGGGATACATTGCCAAACCTTACTGGGAGCTTACCACTGTCGTTGAAAAGAAAAGTGTACAATCATTGCTATCTACCGGCGCTAACATATGGGCCTGACAGGGAGGTTAAGGAAGAAGATCGAGAACAAGTTTAGGACCGCACAAAGAGCGATGGAACACAAAATGTTCGGCCTAACGTTAAGAGACAGGAAGAGAGCGGTGTGGATCAGAGATCCGATATTGTCGTTGACATCAAGCGGAAGGAATGGAGTTGAGCAGGCCATGTAATGCGTAGAATGGACAACGGGTGTACCATTTGAGTTACAGAATGGGTATCTAGAGAAGGGAAGCGCAGTCGAGGACGGCAGAAAGCTAGGTCGGGTGATAAGTTAGCAAATTTGTAGGTGCAAGTTAAAATAACTAGCGCAAGGCAGGGGAATTGGAGATCACAGGGAGAGGCCTTCGTCCTGCAGTGGACATAAATAGCTGATGATGATGATCATCATCATCATGATCCCCTTCCCCCAGTGTAGCGTAGCAAACCAGACGAGCGTCTCATCCTACCTGCCTTTCCTTTTGTCTATTTCTCTATCTCTCTCTCTCTTGGGCCACAATGTATGTGCTCGTAGTCGTGATGATGTCGCGGTCGTTGCACGGTCAACATTCCAGTTTTTATTGCGATAGAAATTATAGCGTTGCGATACAACAGATGCTCAAGAGGCATGGCGCAAAGGAAGACGAAGATGGGCATCTGGTTTTGGCAGGAGCTGATATGCATCTTGATCTCTGGCTGTACTGCTCTTGTAGTTACATTGAAATTTGTTTCTTTGTGTCTCTCTGCACGTAACACTTTGTGCTTCTCCGCAGGTAAGAGAATTACGTACGCTCATGGTACTAGCCCAGCTTCATGCCTGCCAACGATCGTGTTATCACGTATGCCAGCCGCCTCCTTCCTCTGTCAGAGTGCAACTATTCTATTAAGGAATGAGCAGGACTTGTTGCGGTCGTGGCCGTTGCCGAGTTCCGTAGTAGTAGTTCCGTGCTAGTTCCGCAGTAACCAACCACAATGCTCTGTTCTTCCTTTCCTACCTAAAGGATCCGTCTTGGCCGTTGATCTTGGAGGCTCCAGGAGGTTGCATACACTGTTTTTCGCAAGTCCAGACGCCTGCATCCACACGCGTTACCCCGTCGACAGCTCTGAGGTTCCTGACATCGAGAATGCTGCTTGCGTTTTCTCCGTGTCGCAGCACTTCCGTATCGCCAATGAGCAACGTCATGATGGCTCAATCAAAGCGCTCATCGATGGTTTTGAAGCCGCGCCCGACGACGCTTCTTTACTCCTCCTCGTTCCCTGGGATGGCAGTTTGTAGTCCTGTCGATCCCGAAAACTCCGATCTCCTTCGCGTCATCCCAAAGCACCTCCGTTCGACTGTTGTAAAGGAACTTTATGAGGCACCCAGCACTGGATATCTCGGCGTGTCCCGGAAATTACGACAGAGTACGCCGCCGCTTCTTCTGGTCCGGCCTTGCACGTACTGTGCGACGTTACGTCGCAGCTTGTGAGCCATGTCATGTTCACGCTTTCGTTATGAATAATGAGCTACGCAACTGGTGGACATGCTTCTTCTGCCGCTATTGGTAAACGAGCTGCCCGAGCAGAGGTTCAGCGCCGCCGCCTAACGGACCCTTTAGTTCAGAATGGAATTCTTTGCCACAATGTATAGCGAATCCAAAACACCTACATAGCTGCGCTCAGAATTTGCATTAGGAAGCATCGTAATTGTCGGTGGGTCTTTTTCATACTCAGGAGCTCCACAGGAGGCTTCTCTCCACAAACACCCGTAATGCTGGATATGCAGATCTCAAGTCGGCCTAATGACAGCCGTTTTCTCTCTGATCGTTTTTTTCAATCGTGCCTTATCCCTTATAAAGCTAGCAATCATCTACATTTAAATTATTATAATGATGGAACCGCATAACCTTTGCAAATTACGCATTTTTGTGCAGATCCAATGCAATACACTTTTCCCGTGACAGACAGAATTTGCTGGGGTACCCGCCAGAGAATTCTTTTGCGTTACAAGTGGAGATTAGAGAAAAATGAGGTGCTCGTTAGATGTAGCAAGTACTGCGTAAAAGAAAGGGTGACGAGTGAGCTGGCGGAAGAGAAAAATAAATTCAGATTCTAGAGGCATTTAAGAGCACTCGGTGCTCCGTGTCAAAATTTGCAAATAATTATAAGAGATGAAGACGGTAACATCTTCGTTGGAAACGATGTGCTTGGTTAGATTCGAAACGTCTTTAGGGATAACGTAGGCACATAGAAAGCGTAGTTCAGGTCAAACAAATCTAGCAACAGCAGACAAGCCTGAGAGATAAAAACATAGCGTAGAAAAGATTTGCTGGAAAAAAGCAGAAGTAAATGTCCCTAATAACTCGGCCGCAGGAGCAGATGAAATCCCAATACAGTTAATCAAAAACAAAAATTTGATCTAAAGAGCATTGCACTGCCAACTATGGTAACTACTAGGAATGCTAAATATTCATACGTCTTCACACGTCATGCTTGAGCGCTTTCTCACGTTCATTCCAGTCTGTCAGAGGAACTGTTGGGATTGCCCTGAAAACTCGATTTGAGCGCAAGCGACTGTTACCGGATTATGGGCACTACAGTCTCAGCCCAAAGATTAAATGCACTCCAAGATCAAAATATCCGCTTTGTTGTTGGATATTCCCTCTTATTAGATATTCCGTCCAACGAGACACACAATCTTAGTGGACATATTGTTTCCCTTGTAAATTTCGTTTCCGTCGAGCATTACTCCTCACTGAAATTTTTTTCTGGGTTTGACACTCCGCCTCGATTGAACACTTCGTCTCGCCCATCCGGCGAACTTTTGAATATTCAGTCTCGTGAGACACTCCGTCTCTCACTCTCCGCTTGTCGCCTACAAAGTCACTAGGTGTACACTAGAAACATGCCTGTGGAGGCATATGAAACATGCCTCCTCTCAGCTGCCCCAACTTGGTTACACATTTCCAGTAAATCTAGAACACCTTTGCGCCATTTGGGACACTGACCACGCATGGTAACTTACGACGTTCTAGCCGTGCGAAAGTGTACTACTTAATTAGTCCTTTCTGACTGCTCATGGTAATCAAGTGCATCAACATTAAAAAGGACGCGCCAAACTGAAGAACATGCCGAACCATACTCATATATATCGCACATCACTATTTCATTCATTAATGGATCACAAAAAAACACTAAATCACTTTATATCGATCAGAGATTCTTGATAAACTCTAGATTTTTATTTCGTTCACGGTAATATATTGAATATAAAACATAGAATGACATACAAAGTTTGATCTTTTTCATTTTCCTTTGAAACTACAGCGCCGTTAAGTCAGTGTGACATCACTTATTTCAATATATTGTAGCGAAGATTTACTGTATTTGTGTTATTAAGCCCCTAAAACATTCTTGAAGTTTGCTAATCTATTACTTATATTTTAGAATATAAGGTAATCTATTTTTACCAATAAAAGGTAATTAAACCTGAGAAGATGCCGTAAATTGGTGACGTCACGCCAAGTTTCGCAGAAAATTCAAGGTGCAGACGGCACTAATTTCTTTTTTTGTTTTTGTTTTCCCGGCTTAACAATCCTCTTCTCAGGGTGAGGCTGCTTTTCTTGGTAATGTCGTAAAGCGTTGGCTACTAACAGAGCTAAATACTATTACCTAAAAGTAACGTAAATAATGAATACTTATTATTTTAAATGTTGGAATCATGGCGACTCCTTTCAGAACCCGGCCGTAATCGTTCTATACCATTTAGCGCAGCTCCTCTAAACCGTTACACAGTGTTTTGGTTTTCTTTCAACGATAGCACTTCCCGGGCAGTTGTCAATTATATTGTTTATATAGGCTGCCAACGCTCTCAATGCCTTGTCTATATTTCTTCATTGACTTGTAAATATGTACTGCCCATGGGCTATAGTGTTACTATTTGGTTTAAGCATCTGTCATTTTGGGCATTGTCGATGTTTCATTTGCGTTGTTCCGAGTAATTTTCCGACGTATTTTTTCTATTGGTAAGTATCTGTTGTAAATAGGTTTACTGTTTTTTACATTCGTTCGAGTAGTACCCTTGGAAACAGCATTCACGGTGCACTAAACTAGTAAATGCAATTTTCTTCTTCCAGTACACAGAGTGGCAGAAAAAGTAAGTGTGTTACAAAAATGTATTGCAATACTTTTAATGCCGACATTAACGTGAACGAGTGTTACTTCTTCCCGCCATGTGCATTAGGGCTGAGCCATTTCTTGTAATAAAGTGTTATTAAATATTTTGTAATCAAATATTTATGTGTTGCCAGGCCTTCATGATAATGGATTCGTAAACGCCGGTATTCCTTTGGCGACCTGAGCCACACCCAACAATACAGGTGTATTCCAGAAATTCGACTTAAGGAAGCTGCGCAGGAGCCTTGGGCTACTCGCAGAATAAAAAACCTTGACGCATACAGACCAAGACGAAACCATATTCGCGACGCGCCCACGCTAGCCACGAAGAACGCGCAATGAGCCGTCTTGAGAAGTCTACATCTTGCGCAAGGATGCCCTTCGTGACTGGACATTCCTATAGGCCAACTGCCCTACAGTATTTTTAAATTCTTTATAGTTTGGATGCATTTCGCATCCATACTATATACAGTATTTTCGGGGACTAGTTTGCTCTAGAGGAACGCCATGGTACCTACAGCGGCGCGCCGCACGTAGCATCAGGCGGGAAGCTCACGCATGCGAAGCCATTAAAGCTTCTGCTCTGCTGATGTGTGATCAGCTGTCGGAAATGCTACTGAATGATTGCTAACTCATTGTGTTCCATTCATTTTGCAAAATGTGTACTCGTAGAGGGGAGACGTGAGCAGGCGACTGGTTGGCAGCAAAAAAATAGTGATTGGCATATTGAGGAATGGAATGAATTTACCTGACCTAGTTCATGGACCAATGCTACATAAAGGCGGCCTTTGATGCTGGCCCTTTGCTATGCAAGGCTATACTCAATGAAAACCAGTCATGCACCTGCATTGTATCGCTAACATAAGAATGAAGAACTTCAACTCCAGAACGTTGGCAGGAGTGAGTACTGCTTCTGGACAGTGATAAAGGAAGTAGCGCCGCTTTCTGGAATTGTAAGTTTCTTACACGTTATCTAAAGACGTCTGCCCCAGCTCAAATTCAAACTTACACCAACTCCATCGCCCAAGTATCAAAACTCAATGATTGGGCTCACTGCTGAATCAATGCATCAAAGCATATGGGTTCCACCAGCAGCGCACGAAAGTTGAGAGCAGAATATTTCGTGGTGGTCCACGGAATAGGCAAGTGACTAGCGATAATACGTCTTCGCTAAAAGCTATTAGAAAGTACGTGACATTGATGTTCCAAGCCTTGTGCTGGCAAAAACTAATATATAGACCACACCGCGAGCGATTGGGCACAAAAAATAAACAATCAGAGAGTGATAACACCGAGGAACGTCCCGGAGTCGGCAAAGTGACAAGCCACGAGCACATATCTACTGTCCCAAGGTATTCGACAACTTATTCCAATGGGTCTGCGTAAAACGCGCGACAACGAACGGCATGATGGCACTCAGATGACGAAACTTGAATGATGACGATAGAATGATCATGATGGCATCGGGGTTAAGAGCACATGCGTAGTCGCACCAGCTGCTTGAGAACTAGTGTCAGTGGTTGTCATGCTCTTTGGTGTCGAAGCCAAGGTATATGTAAACTGGTAGCGAAGCTTCCATAGAAGCACATACGTTCAAAACATGGCGGCTTATCGGCGGTTCATGGGGCTTAGCGCCATCTGTGTGCGGAGGGAACACTTCCGGCGGAAGAAAAAATAATTTGACGTCATATCCGTTAAAAACAGAAGTGACGTCATTTTGTTTTCATAGGCGCAAAATTTGTTTTCGGAGGCCTGCCATTAGAGCTGTATAATCGTATGCCCCGTCATTCGACTTGATGGGCGTTCCGAGCTTTCAGCGCAGAAAGCGATGCAGGAAAAGGTCAGCCGTACGGGTGACTAAATCGCATCGCTGCACAGAACATACTTTCTTTGGAGGCTGACGAACGCTTTGGGCGTAGATTGCGTAGAGTGCTCGTCCTTTCGTCGGACGCCAAGCCCGTCGGCCAGCGCTGTCGCACGAAAACAACTAAAATAAACAAGTATCTGACGGTCGCAACTCACTGCTTTTGACTGTGCAGGTTAAGAAACAATAAAACTACCCGCGTCACCTACTTCAGACAAACGTCGACATGCAAAACAACACAACATGTGAGGGGGGCGTATCGTAACCGGTGAACTTTACGAGCGTGCCTTTCCACGCACTCCAAGAGCTGCATTGCATTGCAAGTGATAGCGGCGTGAACGCCCGCCGCTATCGATGGGCGCTCTCACGGTGGGCGCTGAAAAAATGTATTTATTCATAATGACCAAGTAAAATACAGTTGTATCTTCTCGCCATGCGTATATAAAATGGATTAGGAATTTTATTCTTGTTGAATGAATATAACTGCGTGTCGCTTTAATTAAAAAACGTCTTTTTCTTTCCCAGTGTTTATTCCCTCCAAACATAGTAGCGCTTCAATCGCTGCCCCCATAACCACCCTTGCTGATGTTGGTGACAATTGGTTCTGAACCACTTTTCACCCGAAGCTTCGCGACCTATGTGGATCGACCTTGTCGAAGCGTTCAATAAGAAAAGCGCCGACATCAATAGCGCTAGCATCCGTGTGAAGTTCTGTGGGAGCCAATAGATGGAAGTGTTTGAGGTTGGGGCGTCAAACGGAAATGGCGTTCACGAAAAGCAGACGCACATGTTGGGTCAGAGTGAACGCCTTTCTGAAGCAGATACGTCAGTGGATGCGCGATGTGAGCAAATACGAGAAGAAACCGACGGAAGTATGAGCAAAGGCCCAAGAAGCTTCGTAGTTCTTTTACTCAGCGAGGTTGTTGAAAGGCTTGGACCGCAGCCGTTCTCGCTGGGTCAGGTCCTATGCTCTCTTTGTCCGCTGTGTGGCATATAAACAGTGTTGATTGTTCTCCATAGCGACATTTCTTGGAGTTTAGTACCAAGCGTGCTTTGCCCTGGCACTGTAGAACAAGATAGAGGCGTGCGTTGTGTTCAGAAAACGTGCGTCCGCTAATCATATCACAAAAAAAGCACATGCAGGCATCCCCCTTCAAACCACGTAGAATTTCGTCCATGAAGTGCTCAAAAGTTGCAGGCGCGTTAAACAATCCGAACGGCATCACATTAAATTTGAAAAGTCCGTCTGTTGTAACGAATGCAGCTTTTTCCCTAGCTGTCTGCCTTGTGCATCGGAATCTGCCAGTATCCGGACCGCAAGTATACACTGCAGATGTATAAGGCCGAAGAAAGGCAATCGATAGCGTCATCAATTTGTTGGAAGTACATCTTTCGTGGTAACAGATTGAGGCGGCGGTAATAAACGCAAAATCGCCTTGTGCCATATTTCTTCTTGACTAGAATTACTAGGGCTGCCCACGCAATACTCGACTCTCTTGAATAACGTTTTTCGATCGCATGTCACAGACTTGGTCATTGATCCCCTTGCGCTCCAAAGGTGACACCCGGTATGGCTTCAGTCGCAGAGGCATGGGAATCCCGTGTTTATGCGATGCTATACACGAGAAAAGTCGAAGCTCGCTAACAGTTTTCGTAGAATATTTGCCACTTGGTGACGTTGGTTAGTACTGAGCGATTTGTTTATCATAGCCATGATGGAAGTTTCCCTGGCACATGCATCCGAACGGGACACATCTGTGGCATCACCGGCACTGCTACAAGGATGGCGATTGCCAATACTTAGTGCTCACGAAGAATCGCAAGTTTCAGACCCTCTGGTAGTATTGTGGGTTCATTGGAGATAATTATCGTCCATAAGACAGTACGACCATCAATAGCCGACAGCGTACAATAGGGCATTAGAGCATTCTTATTACTGCAACTAAGGTGAACGGGCTCTAGGGTAGCGTCAAATGGTCTGTCGGTTGTAGGGGAGCAGGCGACTGGACACATTTGGCAGACAACGGCGGTACGATGGTATCTGCGGACACACAAAGAAACTTTCGTAATACGGCGGGTGTTCCACCAATCCGGCCAGAAGGCTCGAATCTACGGTAATCTCTCCCGCTCGGCACTCGATATTGGCACAAAACAGCTTCAGAAAATCGAGGCCCAGAATTACATCATGCAAATGTTTCACAACCCAAGCTTACTTATGCACTGCACACACCTACAGGGTACAGTAGTTCTCCAGTCAATTCACGAAACATACCGGCACGGTCCCATGAAAACAGCACTTTTCGTCATATCGGGCGTTTGAATGCGAGTCTCACAACGGAAAAATCGCTCGTGTGTCCACTAAGTCCATTGTTGAGACGCCGTCTACACCCACACACACCATATTTTTAACATGGAAATTGGCGCATGTATTTCTGTCAAAATCGAGGACTGTCCAGCACCCTCACCTCCAACGGCCGCGCTGACTGGTTTTACGGCGAAGGTGAGTAGTACCGGCGTCGGCAAAACGGTGACCGGCTTAAGGGAGGGGCAGGCGGTGGTGTCAAGCTCCGATCGGAGGCAGAGGAGCGGTTTGGCAGGGTTCCCGGCATCTCGTTGGACATACCGCTTGGATATGTGTACGCATGGGCAATGCGTTGCTGGCCAGATGCTGTTTATCGGTCGTAACTCGGCGTCTAAAAACGTGGGGCCGCGTTGTGGTGTCTGGAAATGTGGGCCTCGGTACCACAGTTCTAGCACAAGGGAACAGGACGCTCGAAGAAATGACGCTCAGAAGCTCACCCGGCAGAGGTCGGCGACCAGGGAACAGCACCTCAGTATGCTGAAGTCCGCCTCAGTGCGCCACGGCTGGGGTGAAAGCGTTACCATATCGCTGTCATAACGGAAACGTCACCGGACGTGGTCACGTAGTTCAAGCCCCATCGACGTCCGTGACACACACATATGGTGGAAAGGTAGTGCATGGTGCTGCGGGCGCTGCGGGTGCAGCGAATGTCTGAGGATGACTGAGTCAGACATCTTCTGCAAGGCATCGCAGGAAGCGTGTACTATTTACTGATAGGCAAAGAAGGCCTAACTTCCCTCTCAGGTGTCTTGCGTCACTGCAGTACATTTGAGACGTTGAACTCACGTCTTAATGAGCCCAAATTTGGACGACTGGCAAACGTGACAACTGTCGCCAGCATCGATACGAGTCCGTCCACCGACCTCGCCTCTACTATCCGAGAAATAGCACGCGACGAACTGCGGCGACACCAGAGGCGGATCCAGGTTTTTTGTAGCGTTAGCTACGCTGGCCTAGCGAAGCCCGTTTCGCGCGGCACATCAAGAGCCGTGCTGGGCATGCGCAAGGATCAGTGATGTCACACGGCTTGCGCACCGGAGCCACCGGAGCCGGCACCTCTCGCGCACTCCGCCGCCGCCGCGCGCGGCTCACCGGCGCCGGTCTGCGCATTCCAGAGGAGTAACGTCGTAGCCGTGGTAGACGCACTGGCGCCGGCGCGCGCTCGCTGTGCAGTCGCCGTCTGACACTGCGCTGGAGCCGCTGCGCTTCTGACTGGCGTTTGCCAGTGTGGTATAGCCATGAAGAAGGAGAACGCAAATGCTGCTCAACAGCGCAGAAGAACGGAGAAGCTTGACTCATCGGATCCCGAAGTAGTTGCCTGGCAATTAGCGGTTGAGCGTAGGAGGAATGAACAGAAGAAGGCTATATACATGTGCCACATAATACGTACACCGCGTGTGTGTCATTGGAGCAGCAGTAAGCATGACAATCAAGCTAATAATCAGCTGAACCTTTGCTAACGCTACGTATATCCTGGCATAGCTGAGCTAAGCCACTGCAACTTTTTTTCTGAGGGGGGATCAGCGTTTGCCAGTGATGATGATGATCGTAATATATCTTTATTTACCGAAATTCACCATTTCTTCTCACGATAAACCCGCCTGTTATGTGAATAGTGCAACAGCTATAGCGAAGCTGGGGCCGTATTCGGTTTCGCCGAATTAATAAAAGGACGTTGCCCAACGCAGCCTTGTACTTGGCGGCTGTACGCGCCTGATAATATATCGAAGTCTGTATTGTTTCTGATAATAAAATTTGGGATGATCTGTTGCCGATTAATTATGTGCGAGTAAGCACGGGTACGTCGTTGTAATTCTGTTGGGAGACCTTGGTTTCCTTAAGAAGCTTCTTTGTGTTTGGCTCAGACATCTTCGTTTGCTTTAGAGGACTAACGGTTCCGCTCCATCGCGCCAAACATTGCGCTTGTTGTTTACGATGTGCGAATCACCACGTATGAGGACTCGCGACACCACCTACAAGAAGAACGATGTGGCCTTCCAGCGAAAGCGCGAGCCAGCGTCATTTGCTTCATGTTTTGTTTCCCACGCGACGTCATTTTTTTACTCAAGGCGCACCATCCTAGGACCGCGCGCTGGCGTTGGCTGCTGATGTCACGCTCCCCCACTGCGCCGCTGCGGCTCGAGGCTTCGCTCGCTCAGCGAGAACGCCCACTCAGACAAACTTATCGGGTACGTTAGAGCACGGCCGCTGGATAAAAAGAAAGGTGCGGCCTGCCGCGTCGGGCGCGCTGCTATGGGAGCGAACTTGACGGCTGTAGTTGCATTTTCGGCCGCTTGGCTCTGCCGAATGGCGCTAGCTGAGGGGGATGGAACGCTTCGGCTTCCACGCGCGACGGCGTTCCAAGCGCGTTCCTGACGCATTTGCTATGCCGATGCCAGACAACAGACCCCGGCGTGTGGCGCCGCGGCGGATCACACCGTTTTCGATGCACGCGGCAGGCCGCACCTTTCTTTTTATCCAGCGGCCGTGGTTAGAGGCTATGAGCCTCGGATGCTTATTGTATGACAATAATTATTGTTTTATTGTATGACAATAAAACAGTGCGAAGTTATCATGCAAAACTTGTAGGGTACGAACGGTACTGTGCTTGTACGGGATGTTGTCAACGTTAAACTGTGATTACAATGAGTGGTACAGTTATAAAAGTTGCCTATGCGTAGTTCTTAGTTTAGTTGTTAGTTATTATTTATATTTGAACACTTCAGGCAGAGATCTTTTTCATTAAGCAGGTTGGTCGTAGCTTATTCATTGTGAAACTGAAAGCTGCATACTCCTCCCGAAGAACAAATGTGTTCTAAGAGTGTGGGGAGAGTTACTCCTTTGAAAAAGTCGGACACAATGCTCAACTGCTAAAAATAAAAATGTGCACAGCCTAACAATTTCATATTTTATTACGATTGATCACGAATAATGAAAGCAACACGAGAATAAAACAACGTATAACAAAAAAAACTGCTGCATTTGTGCACTGCTTGCACCCTGACAATCCACGCAGGGCAACATCGAGAGGTAATGAGTGGACCTCGTTTCGTTTACTTTTATTGGACAAATGCTCGTCTCAAATTTGAGGTACGGGCTGGGTAGTTCTTTCATTTTTGTAGAAACGTACGATACAATTTGTATGTCGCATACACCGAACGGTTACCAAGCCCGGACTGCCCCCTGTGTGGTGGTTATGCGGACTTCCAGCATGTCCTCTGGGGCTGCGCCTCTGCCGGTCCCCCTCTCACACAAGAGGAAATGATGACGCTTATTAAGGTCCAGGACCCTACCTTTCCAATCTTGGCATTCCAGAGGGCCTGCGAGAGGGCCGTCAGGTTTGATCTGATGGTTCCCGCGTGGCCTAGCCCGGTGACGTTGAGTTTACTCGCGTCTATTTTGGACCGAATAAAGTTGTTTCACTTACACAGATATTGCATAACAACATGGTATGAAGTTCTTGGTGTAAATCTGTCTAGAACTCATGTGAAGCAAAGAATCGTGAGCCATTCCACTCTGTGAAGGCGGATGACGACTGAAGCTCTTTAGCGCAAGACTCAGAGGCCTACCCATTATAAGACAGAAGAGAAGGAAAATATAAAATCGAGAACGCTACCTTGTGTTTCTGGTTTATTATATACATTCGCGGGGACTTACTTTAATTAGGCAAAATAAAACCCGTGAATCAAAGAGCGTAGTTATACGTTTTATTTTTGGTACGCATATTTACTTTTGCTGATTTCAGTGTATTGAAACGAAGGCCTGGGCACAGGAGAAAAAAATTACAGCAGATGCTTAGAACTTTCTCAGAATCTGAAGGCGAATGCCTAGTTGAACCCATAACGGTGTGGAATGAAGCTCTGCGCCCACGCGGCGACGTATACAAGGCGTGCGAGCGCGTTGCGAGCGTGCTGCCGCCGTTGACGTTCTTCCTGTAGGGTGCCTCGATGTCAACGCTGCCTGGCATCGAGGCACCATATTCTTCCTGAAGTTTCTCCTGCGTGAGCAACTGCAGACGGCCACGTTCTTTCTCGGACTCAGGATCCTTCGACGCTTTCTCCGCTTTTGCACGGTAAAGCTTTCGCTGTCTGCGTTGTCTGTATTCACGTTGCTGCTGTCGACGCCTCTCCGCTTCGTTAGCTTTTTTTCTCAGGCGTGAACGCGGTACGCCGCACCCCTGTCCTTTTCCAGCTAACGGTAAGAGGCAACCGATGACACCCCGAGGGGTAACTCAGTTAATCAGGCGCAAGGACGCTCGTGCGGACATCGGCGTGCTTGACAAAAGGGACGCCCCCTCGTTCGCAAGATGCCGCCTCTTCTTCTTCCCTTCTGGCCCTCTCCCAGCGGCGTTTCTTCACTAGGTACGGTAGCTTGTACCTGGCCTCACATTTGCGATCCGCCGTAGGGTGATTCTTGCCGCAGAGCTTGCATTTTGCTTCACATTCGTGGTCTTGCGGTGGGTTTTCACTTCCGCACCCTCTGCATACCTTGTCGTTGGGGTTAGGGCAGACGTCGGCTCGATTGCCTAGTCATCCGCACTGGTAACACATGTCGATCCGTTTTCTGTAGAGCACACATTTGGCTAGTACGTACCCGTATTTCACATAGTTTGGGACGTAGTGCCCGTCGAATAAAATGATAACATTTGTGGTGTTCCCCATCCTCTTGGCCATAAGGACGCCCGGATGCTGCGGCCTCACCAGATTCTCCCATATGTCTTTCGGGGATTCTTCCAGGGATATCCCCCGTATTATTCCTTTAGATGTATTCTCCGGGGAGGCTTCATACGCGCTCGTGTCGAATTCTTGGTTGCCTATCTTCAAGCTGGTAATATGCCTGTATTTTGCAGCACGGTCGTCGGATGGCGTACTGACCACTAAAATGTTCTGTTTATAGTTGACACACACGATGACCCCTTCTGATTCTCCTCTGGGAATTCCAGCGGCATTACGCACACAACATCCTAGGCGATCGAGTCCGTAGTCGGTAACCTTAAAGCCACCACGTGGACGCATGATTATCTTGTAGTGTTCCTTCGGCAAATTGGGCATTTTGCTCGCCAGGATGACTTGCCGTACTTTCTGGCCCTTAGTGCACTTGTTTCTAGCCAAAATCTCGCTTAGGAGGCGTTTTCCTTGGTCTTTGTTTCCGGGAACTCCGGATTCCACGTTGGCTTGCTTGCCTTTCCCGACGGTATGCCAACCTGGCTCTTCAGCGTATTCCTTCGTTATATACTCTCCCTCCACACTCACGACGTCCATCTTGAGGTGCTAACCTGAGGTATTAAGCTGTACGGGGGGCCCAGATCAGCTTCATCACCGGGTTAGGTTGAACTCGCCGCGGGGACGGCGAGAACAACGGCGCCGAGTGTGCGCTGGTTAGGTTTAGCTGCCGCGCCGTCGTGGCTCTTCAAAGAAGTGGTCGATGTGCCAATAATAATTGGACCACCTACTTGATTCGGATATCCAGGTGTTCCTTGGAACTTCCCCGTCTTCTCACAAAGGATTGTAGACGGAATCTCCGATCACACGCCGCAAAACATTCGAAATCGGCGGAGCCGTCGCGACACGCTCCTTCTCATGAGCTTCTTCTTCTTTTCATGATGTAATGCAGATTTTAAAGAAAAGCGGAAATAAGCCATTCAAACGCGCATTCTATTTACCGACCTCCCAATTACAATCGTGTTTCTCCCACAGCTACGCCACGAAATATGAACGGAGGGTGAACATATTCGGGAGTTTTATCCGTGGTCGCTTAGTACAGCTCGGCTAGGGACAAACGGGCGAAATTGCGTCCATGTCCGTAGTACCTAGGAACAATCCGCACATTTTTCTCTCTCAACTCACGCATGCGCACGCAGGTCAGCGAAATGCGGCATATCTCTCGTGCGTAGAGTTCGTATTTGTTAAATTACCACTATGCTCTCGCATGTATGCACCGTTTAGAAAATGGAAACACTCAATTCGCGCACTTGGGGTCCAGCAGAAACTATTTCAAATGCTGTTCAATAGTCCGGTACCAACGCTGCAATGGAAAGAGATATCGCCACACGACGCCAAAAACCTTTTTCTAGTCTTGGGCGTGAATGCTTGATGCTCTTATTTTGCCTTGCCACACTTCGTCGTCATTGGCCCAGGCGCGCAGGAGCGAACACAGCTGTAATAATTTATGAATACACCAATTCATGCATTCAGTAATTCCCCCCAAGCTGTATTTCCAACCGCCATTTTTTCTGGTTGAATAAACATGCCTCAATGCAGTATCGTACGCCGACGGGGCTGCCAAAAATCCTGTTGGAAGCAATGCAAATGAGGAGGAACAAAATATTTAACTCACGGATGCCCAATAGAGTTTACTACTCAAATAACAATAGTGAAATCTGGTGCTTATGTCTTCAAGCACCATGAGAATGTTCGGGAGTACGTATTATTTTTCCACGTCCTGGCCTGGCTTCATTTTGATAGCGAACAACGGTTTCCTTTATTATTCATTGTCTTGCTGTGGTACGTGCTAGTGAAATCTTTCATTGTAGTGTTTTCCGAGTACGACTACCTAATTTTGTTATTTAATTTTGACTGGATAAGTAAGTCGCCACGTTTCTACGACACAAGATGTGAATGATTTTTGTGCAGCGGTCCTGACTGTGATTGTTGCCCTAACACAGATAATTCCCGTATCAGATGCAAATTAAAATTTGAAAGAGCATGCGACTAATTTTTACTGAATAATTCGCCTACAGGCAAAAGTGTAGTAACGCAAATGGAGTACGAAAATGTACGAGGGTATTCGCGTAGCAGCAATGTGTTGAACAATTGATATTGCTTCTTCAACACATGAATGGAGGAGCCATCGAATAGTCATGGTCATTGTTTACACAACAACCATAATCCACCTTAAAAAATTTACAGCAAAATAATGCCTCGTATTTGGTAACAAAGCGCTTAACGTTCTTCAATATTTATAGCCCACGGTGTTCTCTTTGTCTGTAACGGTTCCAAGTGCTAGTATGACGTTCATTATCACATTTTTAACGTATTTTCTATTTCAGGTCCTACGAACTGCCGTTGAAACTTGTCGTTTCTACAAACGAGCAGCACGTTCTTGAAGTTACTACAAAATGTGAGAGCTTAAACTTTTTCCTAAAATATTGTTTTGTTTGTTTTGAGTGCCGCGTTGTTTTCTATCAACCATCTTATTTAAGATTTTTTTGTCTTTTCTAATCAAGCCTTGTAGTTGAATGCATTAATCTTATACAACACATACAAAACTGTCAGATGTTATGGAATTCGGATAACCACATTGTAGGGAGTTTTAAGATATAGATGTGAAGTGCAGAAACGATAGCATGCGGACACGTGGCGCGACGAAGCGAACGATGACAATGAAGCGATCGTGCGTGCCATCGTGACTGGGCCCCGTGTGCGCGTTTACGCGTTGCAAAGAGAAGCGCGAAGACAATCAAGCGTGGAAACGGGTGCCATCACGAATAGGCCACGTGTGCGCTTGGGTTGTCCTGCACCGTAACAGACAGTTTCTGTGTACTTCGAGGTCACGTTGTGCTGCTACTAGGCCACGCATGCGGAGCCTACGCCCAAAAAGATGTGGTGAGAGAATCGGTAAGAGAAGACCTATGTTGGACGAGAAGAAGGCGGCCACTAGCCAATGACATCGAGAGTGGCGCACATCTGTGCGAAACCAACAGGCCGGAGACAACGATCAAGGCAGCCAGTCGGGCGCCAATGAGCACGGGTGGGATCCGAGGCCAGCTGGCGTTTCGTTATTGCCAGGGGCCTGCTGCCGAGATCGAGGGAGACTGCGCGAGTAGCGGCCGCTGTGTGTCAGGCCTGGGCGTGTTGTGAGTTCATTGGCAAACTACTATGCAGCCCTCACCCACAACCCCGGTACGCGTCCTCGCCTTGCCCGTCTCCGCCGCCCGCTACGAACAACCCTCAAGCCATCTTAAGCCACCACCGGCCAGATTCAGATCCCGTAGCACCAGCCTCGCTGCACCTGTTCTACGGAATCATCGCGACGGACTTACCGTGAAAGCTTCAAACTTTCTGCTGACTTCAAGGTCATGCCAACTTGAGTACAGGTTAACGATTTACGTAAGAACGCGAGGAACGCTTAGGACTGTCGAACCTCCGCTAATACATCCCTCGTAGCCGCGAGTTGTGTTTACCCCGAGTGTCTTGCGTCTAAATGACCTAAGTTTTTTTCCTGCGTTGATATTGGAAATAAAATTATTCGTACGTTTGGCATAGATTCTCTAACTCTCTACTGAAAAAAGAAAGAAAACACTGAACCACACTAAGTACAACAAACGCTAAAGATGGCATCGCTGTAAACTAGAATTGTTCGCAGCACAGGAGAACCATACAACAAAGAAAACGGATGCCAATGTCTTAAGATGCGTGTATATACTGAATTGCCTGAGAACGTGTACCACGAAAACAGATAAAGATGATGTTTGACATTTCCGGAGAAGTGCACTCTCGTTTATAGATCAGAGAGAAGCGGTTAGTTGGTTGCAGTCATTATTTGTGCGCGGCATGAAAGATTCAAAGCTCTTCGTATTGCAGCAAATGCATCTCGCTTGAATTTTATGATTAACAGAAGATAAACAATAGCTGGGTGTTAAAGTAATCTGGTCGCGTATGGACGTGTGATTGTATATTTTATGGAAAAGACAAAGACGCAAAACTTTTCGGTGCTATAACAGCGAAGGCAACGATACGCTATTTTAGATAATCTTACTCTGGGCATGTGGTTATAATTAGAGATAATAAAGCGAGTTCCACTATTCTGTAAAGTTCTAGTGCTTGAGGAAGGTTACATTGGTTAGAGCTCCAGATTGAAGCTGCATATTCTAATTTTGATCGAACGAGTGCCTCATAAGAGAATCTTTTTAGTGAGGCAGGGACGTTACATAAGTTTTGCCACAGATATCATTCATTGCAATAGAGCAATACATACCATCGAGTTATAATCAGGTTTCGAAGCCAAAGTAGCACTTCCAAAATCTCCTAAGTACTTAAAGGAAGATGCCATATCTAGTGAAATACTGCTTAAGCTGCAGGGGTAGGAAAACATTGTTCTGACTTGAAACGGGCGTTATTTAATATTTGTTATGGTTATGTTCCATTTGCCAATTTTTTTCCCGTAATGCGGCAAAATTAAGGTAGGTTTATAGGGTCTTCCCAACACTAAAGTCACGTATTTAGCGATTAAGAAAGCCGTCGTCCGTTCGTAGGAGCAGTAATTGAGCATTTATTGCCGAGTGTTGCCTACAGACCACAAACCAGAATAAAATTAATTTTTTTCTTGCTGAGTTTCAGCTATTTAGTATGAAGTTTCGGCTAAATGTATTCGGCCAACACTGAATCACAGTCAGCTGGCGTCATTTGTTGGTTTAGACCAGGAACATGAACGAGGAAGAAGAAATTTGGCACACGACTCACTGTATTTTGAAAGTAAGCTCAGAGGAGGCAGGCCGGCGCAAGATATCCAACTGCGGTGGTGTCACACATGGCATGTAAAGAAAATGAAGTCTACATCTATGGTTCACATATTATGAGAGCTCTATACAAATTAAAAAGGTAGCCTTAGTTGGTTGTGGTGAAGCCCTTTTACAGTTTTTCGCCAGGGGTTTTCCCCCTATTGGTAAAAGATATCCCATCAAATATTTTTTACGTTTTTTGAGTATGCTTATTCTTGATGTGTTTTGCACCACTAGATAGAGAACAAACATTTCTGTAGCTTTTTATATGTCTCGTCATTAAAAGGCTAAGTTTTTCTAACACTCCCATGTCTCTCATTAAAACTACTCGCAAATTAGGAAAAGCTATACCAAATCGTTGAATGCACGTCTCCCGTGGATGACGTCATGTAGCTAGTTGCGCCGATTTCTATTCGGCGCCGTCCGTTGACGCGACAGTATTCATATGTAGCGCATCAGGACCTACTGCGACACGCTGGAGGTTGCGAGGTCTTCGCTCAGTCAACTACTGCCTCTTTGTTCCCCGAGTAATTCTAGTAAAGATAACAAACGATGAAGAAGCATCATAACCAGCTGAATGCCTGATATTGTCTATCACGCTCAGTGTGCCGTTCTAGACCGTTCCGTTAACCCTACCGAAATTCCGGTATATAAAAACCTATATCGAATGTGCCGACATATACATTACCCTTACGTCGTTATTTCAACGGCATGCAATCTCCGTTCAGTTTTTTTTTTTTTTTGACGCATGAGCGACATCCAGAAATTTATTTCGATTTAAATCATATATAAACTTGCGGAAGAGAAATAAGATTTAATGATAGAGGAAACTGGCGTAGACTGGCGAGTATCTCTCGGAGTATCTTGTCTTGGAATATCTGCTGCTAGTAAATGCAAAAGCTGTCTGCAGCTCCACAATTACATGCTTCAGAATGCAGACATTCGTTCATAGGTTGCAGCGTGAACCTTACTCGCAGCGATCTTTACAAACATGATATCTTTCAACAGGGTATGTCTGAGCTTTGCTGTTAATTTCGGCAGTCTGAGAAGGATAGACCTGAACCCACTGTAGAGCTCAACACTATCAGCAACATTCTTCCTGTAATGTTCTAGTACCAGGAGGTGTAGGGATAGAAGCTCCTAAGTGCGTCAAATGGCGACGAGGGTGTGTGTGGGGAGTAACGATAGATCGAGATCGTGAGAGGGGGGGGGGGGGGCTGTAATCCCCTTGATACAGTGCATATATTAAATTCTGGTTTTAGCTTACAGCATCTGTCGGTCATTTTGCATGTAAGTTTTGGAAACATCGAGAAAACGTATATTCCACCCGAAGTAGGCCTAATTAGGCCAAGTATAGCGTGCTACTAACATTGGACAATTATTTTGAAAGTGAAGCATACCCTGGATTGCTCAAGGGGACCTTGGCAGTTTTTAGGCAACAGCCTTTTTATAGCGGTTGGTTCACTTAGATGATATATTGAAATATGCCCTTAAACATTGCAGATATTTCCAACGCACCTCCCAGTATTAAAAACGAGTACAAAATTTTGCACGCGGATCACCAATGCATTATCTATCATCATTGGTCCACTAAATGGAGGTAAGCACCTAACATACTAAAGTTGGTCACGATCTTTTCAGTCTAAATAAAATTTTTATAGTCAACCAACTGACGTCCGAAACTGTTTTTTCTCTACCCATGTCTAAGCTCTTCATACCAAATTTTTATGGCAACAAACTAATCTTGGAAAATATAGGAAAATATACACTTTTATTGTATCATTTGTATAAAACTGAATACAGAGTACGGTACACGTATACCTACTGGGGAAAATAGCGGCCCTCGGCGCACAAGCGATCGAAATGCTTGTCAATAAATTTAGTAAACACAATAAATTATTCAAGGCCTTAACAATTTAATTAACGAGAAGGTACATTGTGCAGTAGTGAGAAGGATATAACGCGGAAGTAATTGGCGCAAGATTGTATACTGAGCATATAGGCATAAAATTATAAATAATGCAATTCAATGCACTATACCACGATTTCGTATAGTTATGTCCGACTGGCATGTCTTGGTAAACGTTGTAGCGATCCACATCGCCAGTGGCCACGGAGCAGGAAGGTAGAAGAGGACGACGAAGAAGAGAGGCCTGCTTAAGAATGCCACAATAAACAGATACAGTCGTATGTCTGGGCCGCTCCCATGGCGGTCATTTCCCATGTGGTTCCCCAAGCACCTACTGAGGTGGGGGGCTTTCGGGTTGAGGTGAAACACCCCTTTCCAAGCGTGGAGGTCCCATAATGGCCGAGCACCAGGCCGGGAGCGCGCTTGTACATATTTTACCGGTAAGTACCCGGCGGCAGCACTTGCCTCCCACAGCCGCGGCGGATGCTCGTCCACAAGGCCTTCTGTGGTTGGACAAGAGGTGCCCAGAGACAAGTCCTGAAATCTCTATTGGGCCCTCTTTCGAGATGTGAACCCCCACGACAGCCGAGCACCAGACCCGGGGACATATCTACCCATTAGAAATACTGGTGGGTTCCCGGCGGCACCGGGATTTGAACTCGGTACCTCCCGCATACGAGGCGGAGGCTCTACCGCTAGGCCATCCAGCTTTGTTGCCACCAAAGCTGGAAGAGAAGATGCGAACTGCGTCATATCTCTTCCCGAGCGGGACATCTTCAAGGACACTAAAGTAATTGTTGCGGACAATGGACCAGCTTTCAGAAGTGAGAAGTATAGAGCTCTCATAATATGTGAACAATAGATGTAGACTTCATTTTCTTTACATGCCATGTGTGACGCCACCGCAGTTGGATATCTTGCATCGGCCTGCCTCCTCTGAGCTTGCTTTCAAAATACAGTGAGTCGCGTGCCAAATTTCTTCTTCCTCGTTCATGTTCCTGGTCTAAACCAACAAATGACGCTAGCTGACTGTGATTCAGTGTTGGCCGAATACGTTTAGCCGAAACTTCATCTAAATGCTGAAACTCAGCAAGAAAAAAATTTATTCTTTCTAGTGTGTGGCCTGTAGGCAAAACTCGTCAATAAAGGGTCAATTACTGCTCCTAAGAACGGACGACGGCTTTCTTAATCGCTAAATACGTGACTTTAGTGTTGGGAGTTGCCTTAATATCAAAGAGATGAAAACGAACAGCCTGGCCGGGAACTCGAGATCATCGGATACTATTCTTGTAACTTCACGAAACCACAAGAAAACTACACGACAGAAAAGGAAGCCCGAGTGGTTGTAATGGCCCTAAGATACTTCAGAAGCTACCTGGAAGGCAAACACTTCAAGGTCTTCACTGATAATCACGCATTAACGTATCTCTCAGAGCTCGCACTGCCAAAGGGCAGACATAGCCCGCTGGGTGAGCGAGATTCAACAATTCAGCTTCGACATAACGCATAGGCCAGGCCAGAGGCATCAGGACGCTGATGCATCATCCCGACTCCACGTACCGCTGGAGATTTCGAAAGGAAGTGTTAACTTGATGCAACTCTGGGAGGGTACGCAAGAGATGGAGCTGCGCAAGGGGAAATTCTATGTTCCTGAAAAAAAGTGCCCACAGTGCTGCAGTTATATCACAGCAGTCCGCAATCGGGAGGACATGGCGGATTTTGGAAGACCTACCACAAGCTCACTAAGAGGTTTACGTGGAAAAACATGAAAGCAGATGTTGCCAATTACGTCAAAACGTGTCACGAGTGTCAGATGGTTAAATGAAAATACAAGCCTCGTGGGAACAGAAAGGTAGTGCCAGAATACTCAACGATGTCATTCGAAGTCATTCATCTTGATTTTGCTGAGCTCAAAAAGAAAGGTGAAGGCGTTAGAAGAACTCAAGATTTTCTGGTCGCCGTAGATGAATGCACGCGCTTTGTTGCCGCCAAAGCTGGAAGAGAAGATGCGAACTGCGTCATATCTCTTCTCGAGCGGGACATCTTCAAGGACACTAAAGTAATTGTTGCGGACAATGGACCAGCTTTCAGAAGTGAGAAGTTGCGCAAATGGGCTAGTGAGAAAAACATTGCGATTCGCTACCCAGCACCATATCATCCTGAGGCTAATTCTCTCGCCGAGCGCATGATCCGGGACCTCAAAATGTTTATCCAGCTATACCCAGAGTTTAAGGGAGGCTGGAAGAATGCCTTGGAGGCAGCAGTGTTGCACCACAACAGATCCTACACCGCAGGCATAGGGTGCAGCCCACACTTTGCTGCATTCGGCACTATTCCTTGGTTGCCGGCTGACCGAGAGCTGGGCTTAGTCGACCGGATTAATTTAAAGGAACAGCCAAAGACCCAGCTACAGCGACAGAAATACCGGATGACTATGAAGATGCACTTTGATCGTCGCCACAAAACAAAGATGCCAGAGATCGACCCTGGATCCATGGTACTGGTGCGAAAAGGATTGGACTCAAAGACTCCATTCACTGGTCCGTACTTCGTTGTTAAAACAGCTAAACAACAAGGACTGTTGAAGACCATCTATTATAATGGACCAAGTGGTAGAATTGAAGAGGCATCTGTCGGAAATGTGCTACCATATTACCATCGTCAGGGCAACGACAGCCGGCCGGGAGAGTGTAGCGATCCACATCCCCAGTGGCCACGGAGCAGGAAGGTAGAAGAGGACGACGAAGAAGAATAGGCCTGCTTAAGAATGCCACAATAAACAGATACAGTCATTTTGTCTACGTAGAAACTTTACAAACGTCACAAAAATATCTCAGAAAAACAGTCACTATCGTGGTATTAATGTGCAGTTCAAGATAATTTAACACTTGGGGCGCTATAACGTAAAATGATTCCAAATTGTTTTGATTTTAAACTCCTGATATCAAATTTACCTAACCACCGAAGCAAGCATCGGGCGGTAACCAGCAGCGTTGTCTGAACAACCCAATCAAACACTTTCCTCGTTTATAGGAGGTCACCTTTGTTCCCTTTCAAAACCAATAACATGGTCTACACTCAGGCGTTTTTCTTATCTAATTGGCTGACAAGAGGCGAAGGAGCACGCTGTAGTGGAGAGGGTTTCGATGGGGCCGAGCTAGCAGAGTTAAAATAGATAACCGCAAAAAGAGGGTGGTGCCGGCTTCTCCGAATGGTCCGCTTCGCCTTACTTAGCTTGCGGTGGCTGGTCACAAATCACGGCGGCATGCAACACAAATATAAGAATGCCGCTAAAACGGATCGTCAGCAAGGAAGAGTTGGCGGAGCGATGTCGTATTTGTGCCGAAAGGGATCGATAACGTTTTACTGCCACTGCAAAAGGCTTATCATGTGCAAATAAATACATGCTCACCAGCAGGTGCGAGTAGTGAGTGCCCGTGCGATCGGCGGGCAGCCATGTTCTGTTCCTTTCGGAACGGGGCAGTCTGTGGCTATTCAGAAAATTTTTCAGTTTTGTTCGGCATAATAATGCATTTTTTCACGCACAGTCACTTTGACGTGGTGAGTTATCGCGCTTTTGTGAGATCGCGTTACAGACAGGCGAAGTCGGCGTAGCCAGAAAACATTGGACCAATAGCACAGCGCTAATTGTTAAAAGGCGTCGAGTAAGGAATGATTACTTTTCTTTTGTGTGGTTTAATGATGCATAATCAGTGTGTAGACGGTATATCAGATGGGGAGCTATCGCGGTTTTCGTGGCGCCACGTGACAGACAGGCGAAGTTGTGAGTGGCCCGAAAATGTTTTGACCAATCCTGGAGGCTGATTGCAGAAGTTGGAATCAAAGCAGTTTGGAATCATTTTACGTTATAGCGCCCTTGCACTGGTAAAAATTATAATACATTCTTAGTCTATTCTCAATCGCTTTATGCCAAATCAGGCAAATTGCTTTCCAACTATTTCAAGTTATAGCTTATAAGCAACTATGTAGCCTGTTCATACAGGATATAAGGTCAGATGTATGCAAAACTGTATTCAAGTGGCTAGATCGAGCTCATTCTTGCGGACAGCTTCAGAGAAAATGGCCACCAATTTGGTTTAGATTGCATTGTCACAGATGTCGAAGAGATCATGTGGTCTGCAGTTTTGAAACCGTGAGTTGACACGGAAGATGAATACTCAGCATCTACCTGGTCACCTAACACCGCGACGTTAAATCTTCATCGCTCTCTGTAGCAAAAAAAGAAATAAAAAAGGCTATTTTACGACATTTAAGAATCATGAGGAGACGGATACTTTCACCCATTACACGGCGATGCTGTTTGAAGTATCTCAATGCAGCAAAAAAAAAAACATGGGGTTTGTACATCCGTGATATACCAGGCGCTAATGACAGCCGACTTGAACAAGGAGTTGCATCCCTCAACGGTCTTTTGGCCGCAAGAGGGTATATCAATGCAGTTGTCACTTTAATATCATGTGATCGACTACGTGTGCAGGACTTAGTTCACTGGCGTCTTATACATTGTATTTCAGAGCGTAAAACGAGACAATATCTAAAGACACAGGTAGCGTAGAGTAACACGAGCTGCCGCCTTTTGTGCAACGTGCTAATCAGCAGTAAATCGATGTTATCTCACCCGGATTTCCGTTCTAATGCGTACAGAACATAGCGAGCGGTTGTGCGAGATCACTCAACAAAATGAGCGCACCAAGCTATTTTATTTGAGGGTCATGATACTCGTATCATTGTCGTCATAATCGCCCCCATCATCATCGTCAGCTGCAGCAACCCGCTTGCTATATCAACTGCAGGACAGAAGCCTCTCCAAGCAATATTCCATTACCCATGTTTTGCGCTAGCTGATTTCAAGCAGCGCCTGCAAATTTTCTAATTTCATCACCCCACCTATTTGCCATCCATCCTCAACTGCACTATCCTTCACTTCATACCTATTCTGTAATTCTATTGGTCCACTGGCTATATGCCCTACGCATTACATGGACTGAATAATTGCGTTTTTTTCTGTAACTATCAACTAGGGTATCGGTTATCCCGAATTTTTACGCCCAAGATTTTTCGCTCAATCGCTCATTGCGTGGTCCCTAACTTACTCTAGAGCTTTGTTGTTGACCTCAAAACTTCTGCTCCAGGTTACCACCGGTAGAACGCAATGTTTGCACACTTTTCTTTTCCACAACAAAGTTAGCTCCCTCTCAAAATTTGCTAATGCCTGCCGCATGCACTGCAACGCATTTTTCTTATTCTGTAAATTTTCTTCTCATGATCAGGGTCCCGTGTGAGTAATTGACCTATGTAAACTTACTTCTGGAGACTGTGGAGGCTGACTGGCGATAATGAATTATTGCTCCCTTGTGTGGGTATTGAACACTACCTCTGTCTTCTGCATAATATTTTTCAACGCGACTCTTATTCTTTCTTGGTTATGGTGCTCAAGCATGTTTTAATTCATCCCCAGTGCTACTGAACAGGACGTCATCGGGAAACCGAAGGTTGTTGAGACATTCGACGTAAATCCTCACTCCTAAGTCTTCCCAGTCTAATAACTAGTATACGTCTTCTAGGCATCTAGCCACCCAAGTAATGCAAAATGTTGCCGTAACGTTCTGTGAATGTGCACAAATGTCGGTGCATAACGTTGCCTACATACTGGAAATGTCCACTTTTTTGATCACCAGACAACGTTGGGCCGTAACGTTGTGGCAGCGTTGAGCCGCACATTCACCACATTGACATAACGTTAACGTAACTTTCTGACAACGTAATCTGGATGTTGCCTTATGTCACTTGAGCTTTCAGGCAACGTACGTATGTGACGTTCAAGCAACATTCAAATTACATTGAAGAATATTTAGACATACATAACAGCAGTGCTGTCAGCATGCCACAGCTGACAGCACCGCAAACCCTTAAATTTATATTTGCATGGCAGATGATGCATTCTAGTAGCTTTCATGTTGGATATGTATGAAAATGTGAAACAAGAATTGGTGAAAAGCAGCATTCTATTACCTATATATCTTGTGTATCTTACCAAGATATCTGTGTATCTTATCTTGTGGTGGTAAGATGCACAAGATATATATGTAAATTAATACTGTCTTTCACCAATTCTTGTTTACATTTTCATGCATATGCAACATGAAAACTACTAGAATGCATAATCTGTCAAACACATAAATTTATGGTTTTGCGGTGCTCTCAGCCGTGTCATGCTGACAGCACTGCTGTACGGGCAACTGATTTGTCTTGCACTATATATAGTATCAACTCGCCCTAATCCAGAATCTTTAAAGTGTTTCACATGGTGGTCTGCCCACTTGTCTTGCTGTTGTCCATAGCACAGCATATAGATGCTGACTGCAAGTAAAAGCGCATAATGCAAAGCTAAAAGTGGTTCAGAACACTTTTATTTCGGCTATAACAGCAAGAGCGCAGCATGCACGTCCCGTGAGCAGAGGTTCTCGTATAAAGGTTCTCACAGCAGGAAAGTAAAAATCTTCGACAAATGTTCATTTTCCTTAAGCATATCATTTAGGCTTAGGCCACAGAAAAAAGTTTCTTCGCTTCCGACTTACTGCTCTAAAAATCACGTGTCGGTAGCTGCATGTGCTTTCAAGAAATTGCATAACAGCCAACACCAGCTGCTTAGAACAAACGCTAGTATGTAGGAATTGTGTGTGCAGGAGGAATATGGGGTCGTTGAATATGCACCCATGAATATGCATTGGTCCACCTTAAATAATAGTGAATATGTCATAGACAAACCTGGTTATAATGTCAAACCATGCATTTATTTACCGTCTGCTGACATCATACTGGCAAACAAATAATGACACTTAGATAACAGTAACTTAAAAAAACAATGTGAACAGCACTGATAACACACTTAAATATATTTTTCATTAAACATCAACGTATTCTATCATATATTAAGACACTCTACTAACAGCTACAACACAATATATGTTGCCTTCACATTTAGGTCACACTTCGAAATTTGTTGCTTTTTTGTCGAGTTCCCTTATTTCAATGGTAGAACACAATTTATACTTCTTAATAACAGCACAGAACTCTCCTTCGTCACTTTGTAATGTACAAAACACAGCACAGTACCACTGCGGTTGGATACTATGTCCTGCCAAGCATCCAGCCGGTGTTTTTGCCTAAGTTTGCAGACATGGCAGCAAGTGTCAAGTAGTCAAAACAGCCCAGGGGGTAGAGTAAAAAAATCATCCAAGCACTGACAGCCAGCCTTCACTTTTGCAGAGGATGGCCAGCAGCACAAGCGATGAACACAGCTTCCCTCGGTAGCTTCACTTGCATCCAGAGACCTCACTGGTTTCCAAGTCAATATTGCGGCAACCTGCAGACACATGAATTGTATCAAACTAAGAAGTGCCATCTGAAAAACTGAAGCAAGCCATGTTTACTGTGAAAACAGACTATAAAAATGCTTACAAACAACTTAAGCTTCACATAACTGTGAAACAAACAATAGTGACCTAATGCAGGAGAATAATGCAAAACATTATAAGCAAATTTCAGTAAAACCTAACCATTAGAGCCCTAAGTTTAGACACAAGAGCAAGGAAAGCACAATAAACAATACCCACAACTTCCTTTATTCCACTGAGTAGTTAATACGTTGGTATCAATATATTCCTTTACCATAAAGCTTCCTTGCAATGCCATGGCTGCTCGTTACATCCAGTTCAGTCTTGGAAGAGAACAATAATTAACAAATGAAGCGAATGCTCTACCACGGTACCAAAACCACATTTCATTCGAGATGAAAGAAAAATCCAATGAGTGAGTGATAAATTTGACTTGTTGGTACAACATATTGGTGAATTGCAGCACAGATATTGACGACAGAAAAGACGAGACAATAGAGGTGTGCTAACCCTTCCAACAAAAAGCTTTATTTTCGGTGACCAATGTTTATAGCCGCCACTCATCACATTGCAAAAAGCGTAATTCACACCCTTAGGAAGGCCAACTCTGTGTCTGATAAGTGTACAGATGCTGACACACACAGAGCCCAAGTCGCGCAATCTTTTCAGCCTCAATAATTTCACGTGTTAGATGATCACTGCTTGTGCTGACAACAGTACACCGAGCAAACAATGGTTCACAGGCACACGAACTGCAACAACATGCAAGCGAACTGTCACACACATTTTTCGTGACATTGTATGACTGTTATCACAGCCGGTCATTGATGCAGCGTCCTGTTTGACCTATGTACTGTTTACCACATGAAAAAGCGGTACACTAAACCATCTTTTAACATAGGTGACGAACAGATTTTTGTGCTTTTTGTTACACTTGTGTGCTGCGCTGCCGCATTTCCAGTGATTATGCAACTTTATAAGTTTCTGAGGTGCAGAGAAGACAACTTTACCTTTGGAACTATCTGCAGTTTTCATGACACTACAGCTTATGAATCTGCGGTATGATAGCAACTTTATGTCTGTCAGATGCAGTGATCACATGGCAACCACTCGGCGCATGCGCTTTTCAGAGTAGAGGTCATGCGGTCACTGCATCTGACAGACATAAAAACTGGCCGTCATGCCCTACATTCATAAGCTCTCACAATATCAAGAAAATTGCATATCATTCTAAAGTTGTGTAATCAAAGGCAATGTCGCAGCATGTCACACATATCTAACAAAAACACCAAATTCTGTTCGTCACCTGTGTTAGCAACGTGGTTTATTGTATCCCTCTTTCTTATGGTAAACAATACATAGGTCAAATGGGAGGCTGTATCAATGACCGGCTGAGAGAACACTCATACAATGTCAAGAAAAACGGGCGTGACGGTAGGCATGAATGTCATTGCAGTTCGTGTGAACGTGCACCGTCGTTTGATCAGTGCACTGTTTCCAGCAGAAGCGGTGATCAACAAACACGTGAAATTGTTGAGGCTGAAAAGATTTTGCGACTCGGCCTCAATCGGCTGGTCTAAATAAAGTTGTTTCACTCACTCACTCGGCTCTGTGTGTATCAGCACACCACCTGTACACTTGTCAGACAAAGAGTTAACTTTCTTCCTAAGGGTGTGAATTGCGCTTGTGCAATGTGGTGACTGACGGCTATAAACGTGGGTTGGCGAAAATAAATCTTTTTGTTAAAAGTTGCCGCATATCTGTCGTCTTGACTCTCTGTCGTTGCCTACATCTGCATTGCAATTCACCGATAAATTTGTATCTGCATAGAAACTACTGGCTTGAAGGACTATATCGGGAAATGGGGTAAATAGAGGAGAAAGGAGAAATCACAAAAATGGTCCATCCATGTCTCGTGTATTGAAGCCGCAGACGGAGTGTGCTGGTCTGGGCTGGTTGGTACATCATTAGGACGGGAAAAAACAGCGCTAGATGGGACGAAGTGAGTACGACAGACAAGGAGTGAAGTGTCGCACGGACTGTAGTGTCGAAGTAGTCTGTAGACGTGGACTGTAGTGTCGACTGTAGTGTCGCGTGGGCTGCTATTGAGTATTGTCCTTTTTTAAGTCCTAATGTGCAGCTTCAGATATGTCTACACAATGTCTTTGTAGGCTGCAGAACTCCCCCAATAAAGGTTTTGTCATCAGTCGCATGCCTGAGTGGCATGTCGAGCAGGTAACTGGTGTTGTAGCACTTGCATCTTAGTTCGGCGAGTCCTCAGCTTTGTGGACTTCCATCATATAGTTCTGTGGTTCCTCACTATAGCAATACAAGATGTTCTGGCGTAAGCTTTTCTTGAAAAGCTGCCACTTGGCAAGCCCGTACTTTATCAGGGGGTAGCTGGGGCGCGCCTTAGCGAAAAAAGAACAGCAAAGGCAGTTTTATGTCGGCTACCTTCACAACATTACAACGAAAAATGACACAATATACAGTCAACACTTAGTAACTTGACCTCGGTTAATTTGACTTTTTACTTTCGAATGCACTGCAATGTCCAAACAAGAAACCACATATTGTTATGGAACAAAACACACTTATTCGAATACATAAGCACGTCATTTTGGTGAATTCAGCCTCTACAGTGTCCCCCCCATGCGAGCAGCGGCTACTAAGGTTTGAAACACAATAAATTCAAGAAACAGCTCTACTGCTTCCCTTGGTGTGAACCTGTGTTACATTTCCTTTACCCGTATTTTTCAAAACACAATACAGTGAACTATCTACCAGTTAACTATGTGTTCTATGTATTGACTTAAAGTGAAAAATAATGTAACTGGACACAGACTCGCAACTGCTACAATGCCTACTTGCATGAATGGGGATAGCTTGCCTAGAATATAACATGGGAGAGAAAAAAGCAAGCTTACTAGCAAACACTTCAGAACTGTAGTAACTGCAGCACAGTGAATACTGGCCTTCATGTATCATTTCAAGCAGTTTAAGCTCATCAAATCTGTATTTGCCAGTGGCAGTTATTCTGCGAACAAGACAGAAATATTTGGGAATATGAATGTTAAACAATGGTATGTACACTGTGCTTACACCTATGTCATATTTGCCCACTACACTGAATTCTTACATGCGCAGTAGCTGCACAACAGTGTAGCAAAAACACAAAAAATTCGGAAATAAAGCCTGCCCCAGCATAGGAAACAGTTTCAAAACACGAAAACCAAAATAAAAAGTGATAAATAGTGTGCTAAGCAAAATTAAAATGTAACTTGCCACCAAGCGATTGATGCAAGAAAAAATACTTAACATCAGGACATGTTAGGTCTAGTTTTATATAGAACACGATAAGAGAGAGAGAGAGAAATTTATTTACAGAAAGGCAGAGAGGTCGGCCTGAGCTGTAACTTGCTCTGGCCTGCTACTCTACACTGGGGAGAAGGGACGGGGAGGAAAAGCGCTGATGGATGATAATGATAGGAGGAGGAGGTGTGTATGTACAATTTTACAACGTTGTGGCATCTCTAAAGCCGTGCGTCTAGCCCAGTGGCTTGTAGAAAGACTAAAGCGGCACTGGTTATCAAGGCTGCGCTGTTTGTATTGGGCCAAGGACCTAAAAGAAACTCGTCTGATAGGGGCCTCTTATGGACTTCTGCAATTGAAGAGACCAGTTTCTGTCGTTCTTGCGCGTACGCGGGACAAACGCAAAATATATGGTCAAGTGTTTCTGGTACCTGGCAGTATTCACAATTCGGGCTAATGCCACTGCAACCTATCATATGTCTGTAACGATTCGTGAATGCGACACCAAGGCGTATCCGGTGCACGATGCTTGATTGGCTTCTTTTGAGCTTCTGAGGAATGCGGTATGTCATTTCTGGGCCCCATTTATGCACTCGCTTGTGTTGATGATCTGGTTGGGTCCAGTGCTGCAACGTACAATTGCGTATTACGCAACGAAGTAGGGCATTTGTGTCTGTCCGTGAGAATGGAATGCGTACTTCAGTCGCATTATTTGAAGCAGCTTTGGCTTCAGCGTCTGCCTGCTCGTTCCCTGTCACACCACAGTGCGAATGTATCCATTGAAAGGTGATAATATGGCGATTTCTATTTGCAAGGTCGAGAAGCTCTGCGATTTCTATAGCAATTGAATAATACGGGCCCCGCCTGAGAACACAGTCAATGGTTTCAAGAGCTGGTTTGGAATCGCAGAATATCGTCCATGCGCGAGGAGGCTCCTTGGAGAGAAATCGAAGTGCCTCCCGGATAGCAGCAAGTTCTGCGGCAGTTGACGTTGTCCTATGGTCTAGTTTAAACTGCCGTGCGACGATCATATGTGGAATGACGAAGGCTGCAGTGGAGGCATATGGTGTGACAGAGGCATCCGTAAACACATGTATGGTATCACCGTATTTTGCATAAAGGTGACACAGAGTAAGCTGTTTAAGGCCAATGGATGCAATGGACGTCTTTTTTGTAATTCCGGGAATCTGCAGAGAGAGAACATGATAAGGTGTGCATAACAGCTATGAACACAAATAAACAGCAAGTTGCATAAATATTGGACCTATTTAGTAAACTGTGTTGATTAACGTCGATTAACTTGGACACGAATGATACTCAGATGCTACTTTTTGGAATACGCACATTACATACATACCTGCCCGACCATCCAAATTACACATTGTGCTACGGCAGGCATAGCCAAGGGGTCTGGTGGCTCCTCCGTTGTGTGGGCACTGTTGTGGGTCACAGCCTCGCCACTATAAAATAAGTTCTGTGTTAACTGATAGCAGGGCCACATAGCTTTATAAAGCTGTCAAATTGACTACACATGCATGGAGAATTTAAAAATAGTCACGAAAACAATGTTTGCATTAGTGCAGGGTGGCAACAGAGCACAAAGTAGAAGTCACTGATCAATGTCTTGATAATGGGGACCCTTTCATCACAGTAAGATTATTGACACGCAGCAGCAGCACATAGAAAAGAAATGTTTGTTTACAAAACAATTACTTTTTTTTCGTGACTCAGTTTAAGCAACCTTTCCCTGTCATGTTAACGTATAACATATGTCAAAACATCTTGTCTTTAAAAGTAAGTTGTACTAGTAGCAAGCGGTGATTGCTTACATTTTTTTGTTCTCTAAAACTGTCGTATACCGAAAACTCCGTAAGCAGAGATTATTTACAACGTCGAAGCATTTATAGTCGCGGAAACATCATCGCAATAACAATCGGTGAAGAGGCAAATGAGTCGCCATTATGCAACTTCAGAAGAAAAGCGGGAGATCACACACAGCGCGCACATGATGAACACGATTATTTCCGAACGTTATATTTCTCACCGGAAGAAAACGTTTATAAAGATTTTCAATTTCGCATCGAAGCAATAAACTTGCGTAACTAAGTGCTGACAACCAGCGTTCAGCAAGCATCAGCACAGGTTTCACTATTGTCGCGCGTCATCTATTTCCTACGTTCGCGCACGCTATGCGCACACGAGAAGCTCGCACAATACGCGTGTAGTTAGCCAGCACGATTACTTACCTTTTGAATGGTACGACGCGTTCGCAAAGCGCTCTCCAAGTTGCCGGTGCTGCATGGACGATGTTACTCCCCGCATACACGCCGCTGCGTAGTGGACGAGCTGAGGCGCGCTAACACGCATTCTTTGCGACGTCCACCCAACTTTCCACAACGAGAACAAAGGGGCCGCACTCCACGGCATAAAATCGCTGGTCCACATTTGCCTGGCGCGCCAAGCATACGGCGAGTTTGCAGCATGACACAAGGTATCTTCAGGCACTTCTGTGCACGCTAACTGCGACCCACTTCATTACACCAAACACAAAAACAAACGCTCAAGCAAACGCATAAAGCACCCCGCACATGCGACCGCCGTCAAAGAACACAGAGGAAAAACAACAGCGCCGCCTGCATCCTTGTGAGACTGTTGTGGCCTCTGTGATGCCAAAAATATTAACCAGTAAACTCACACGCTACAATTTTGTGCCCGGTTGCATCCAACTAGGTATAGATGTTGCGAGACAAAATAACCATAGAACCATCTATATTTTACGCTAACGTTTAGCGCAGAAGAAAATTCTATCACGTATTTTTACCTTTGAATTTTTTCCGCTGTCTGCAGCCAGCAAAAGCATGGCCTTCGATATTAGCTTACGTTATCCTTGTCTAGCCGTTGCTGTGGCGTGATTTGAACGGTTTGGGCTGTCTCGAAGCTGTCTCGAAGCCAATTCATGAGGTTTCGCGATGCTGCCTACTTTGCCTACGCCATCACTTCGTTTCAAATAACTTTCTCATGTCGTCAACATGAATTGTAGCCTCAGGAATTGTTGACACGATATCGGAGGTACACATGTGCTGTGTGCGATGTTTCCGTGCGCGTTGTGACTGTTTCATTCAGAAAGGATCAAATTCACGAAGGTTTATAGCTCGTGTGGCGCAGGTTACACTCATATCATCTGCATTTCCTTTCGTGTCGGTGTGTTGAATGTGAGCGGGTTGCGCTCCTGTCGTCCGTGCCTTCTGTGTTTATCGGGCGGCTCGCGAAGATACCTCCTAAAAACCATGTCTCTGAAGCGTGCATGTGTCCAATGTGGTGTTTGGCGAAATGTGTGGGGGTGTGCAATGTGTTTGCAACCGTATTGGTGGCTTATAGTCATTTGCTCTAGTGCCGCTTCTATGATGTAAGCCATACGTGAACTGAAAAAATGCACTGTTTTTCTTATAGACAAGTAGATATGATCTGTGTGTATCCATTGTGCAGTGTGGATGTGTTCGTTATTTTCATGCAGCTGGTATCATGGGGCTTGTGCCTATTCATGATGGCGACTGCTTAATGTTTCCACTTTTAGGGGCATATGTGGGGTGCAAGCAGTCGCAAGGTCTCGTATATTTGGCGAGGAAGAAGGGAATACTTTTATGCGTAACTTTGTATACTATAGGTTAACCGTTACAACAATTAGCATTTTCGTAATATGAATGCTTCTCCCATTTATTTATATAATTTGTAGCAGTTCTTATCTGTGGAGAAGCACAATAAACATAATTTAACATGGTGTTCCTTAGAAAATATTACTTACTGCATAACTACTATACAGCTCCATACCTCACTGTATGATAAAGATGAGTGTTCAGTTGGAAATGAAAATATATTATAATTGCATGAACATACACATGCGAAATGCTACAGCAGCCTGGCATCACATTAATGTCAATATTGGTGACATGCGGCAACGCCCTGGGAACGTGCTGTTTTGTAATGTTGCTACATTGATAGCATTTACACGTTGAATTGATGTTTACATGCAACCATGACACAACGTGGGTGTAGGGATGTTGCTGTGACATTTATTTGTGACATCACTTGAACGTACAGCTGGCAACGTAATTCAACGTTGAGGTTGGCTGGTTAACGTTGCCTGACATTTGTTACAATCAGGCAACGTTTACACACCGTTCTGTGTTACTTGGGCAATAGCATTGGATAGATTGTGTTTCCTTGCCTGGCCCTTTCTTGATAGGTAATTTTTTACTTTTCTTCTGGAGAAACAAGCTAGTTGTGGAAACTATATATTTCCAAAGATATTCACTAAAATCAGGTCAAAACTTACATACACAACATGTTTGTATCAGTGTACTTGTATGTTCCCACCCTGCTAAGATCTTATGAACGATTGCAGTATCTATATATACATAAATAAAAATAAAAAAAACTTCACTTCAATCAGCCAACAGAACAGACTGGCTTCACGAAGGGCTGCTGTGCAATGAATCACATCCATGTCATCAATCAGCTAACTGAGCAATCTGCGTAGCACAATCAACCTCTCTGTAGGGCTTTCATAGATAATGAAGCGGAATTTTTAAGGCGACGTTCTTAGGTGTCTATGGTGGCGGTGCCCTTGGCGGTGACCTTGCAGTGACCTTGGCGAAACTGTGCCGTGACGAAAAATGGCCGACGCCGCAAAGAGTAAAAACACGAATAAAATGCTTGGATTGACGACACATTTCTCAGGGAGGCTCCTCCAAACATATATTTGTCACTTCGAGAAGAACATTTGGTAAATTACGACCTGGCTGATCCAACCCGGAACTCCATGGTGCGAGACGAGCAGTCCAACCTCAAGCAATATTTTTTTTTGCTTTATTGCCGGAACTTTCACGTAACACACACAAATTGCATCAATTTTTTTCCAAGGAAAGCACTACATAAATAAACATTTAAATTCACTTTCAAACCTGTATGCGTACATTTTGTACGGACAGCCACAGCTGCCCATGACATGTTTAAAATATGCCGGCTTATGTGGTGAGCAATTTAAGTATGTCTGGTACTCTTCGAGGGTACGTAAGGAAAGTAGTTGACAGTGTCCGCTTTCCGTCCGTACGTTTTTGTAATGATTATCTTTTTTGGATGTGACGTGAGAAATTTTTCAGGGATGCACTTGAAATGATCATACTGGTTTCTGTGTACAGAGCCATAAACAGTAGAGGACAGCGATATGACGTTTTCAAGCATGTTAAAAAATGCAGGTGCACCCAGGTTTGAATTACATCACACACCGGTATTTTGCCGCTACGGGCCTTTTTACAAAAGGGTTTTTTTATTTATTTACATTGGGGAGCCAACTGCCTTATATGTAAACAACTGGAAACAATCGACCACAGTGTTTTTGCATTGATGGGAAGGGCTTTCTTTCTGCGACGTTCTTCAAAGAACACTACAGAAAGAATTGCCCTGAAATCCGTTTGGTGTTACATTTTCTAACTGTAGAAAATGAGGACGGACTGCCTTTGGACCTAATTATGCTTATAGACCTCCACTGTTTATATCGGGCTCGAATCGCAGGTTTGAGCCTGGCCGACCGGCCTGCACTACTACTTATGCAGGAGGGTGTTTCCAAGTTCATTGAACTAATTAAACATCAAGAATGCCCCCCGGACTGGCTGATGACGATTGAGCCCCTCGCACGCTTCCCTGAAGCCACGGCTGCTCTAAGATTGCGGCTTCCTAAAGGTGTGCCAAGTGCGTGCCCAATTGCACACGTCACGCGGTCACAGAGACGTGCTCGTGCCACTGCTCGCGCGTTTGTCGTCGTCGTCTTGCAAAGCTGCCTCCTATGCCGCTGAACATGCCAGCGTTGCCGTACTGCCCCTCGCACTCGTTCCACTGCTCGCGTGTTTGTTGTCTTTTTCCACAGCTGACAGGCTTTCTCCTTCACGTTTTACAAACGTGTAACAATTGCTTACTTTTATTCAGTATAAATTGCAGCTGTCATGAAGGCATAGCGTAATCAAGGAGTACACGAGTCATGCGTGAATGTATTCAGAAATATTGTCGTTTATCATTCTGAAAACACTAGAAACAACTGACTGTAAGAAATTTTTAAAGCACACGAAGAATACGGCATAATCATAACACAGACACGAAGCCTTAACTGAAATTCAAACGCTTCTTCATAGAGCTTCTCAATAAGCGGAAAGAGCTGTCAACGCCTACAGACCTAATAAAATGTATTGAGAAGAACGTGGCACACAAAATGAAAATATGAATAAAATTACAGCCAAAATGTGGGAACGTAATTTTCTTTCACTTTTATCCACCGTTACTTTTAACGAAGTTGTCTCTCCAATAGGGCGTTCGCTCGGCGTAGGATACGCCGACATCCCACATTTCTTAAACGTTTGCAGCCGTTCTATAGCGAAAGAAGCGTGTTTTGTGACATTCTCACGGGGCATTCATCCAATCATGCGCACGACGACACAGCGAGAGGAAGACGATGAAGGCGCGCCTCAACTCGTCCTTGGATTTCGCCATATCGTCGTTGTACAAAGGCAATTCTCAATACATATTTCTCCTCTCACCATCCTTGTTACAGTATTTCGCATACATCGTGAGTAATGTTGCACGTTCTCGAACGTACGCAACCAGCAGTAAATTGTCATGCAAGGTCAGACATACATAAAGACTGAACAACCATAACATGAGTTTTGACGAACGTCTGGGCTCTCATCACTATTGTTCGTATTCGAACATTAATTGTTCTTTTGGGTGGAAGTCATTTACAAATAGAGAAATAATGCCCTGCAAGCATTCGATCGCTCTCGATCTCCAGATTTCCAATAGAAAGATTTTCTTTTCAGCAACTCCGCCTGGGCAACACGAATTATTACGGCTGGAGAATGGCGTGTCTTGTCTCTAAAGTGCTGTCTAAAATGATTCGCCAGCAGCACACTCTACCATTTATCCAATTATCTTTCGCTCTCTCTCTCTTGTTTTCATTATGAAATTGGTTGAACATGTTCACAGTAAAAAAAAAGCGTCTCGAAAGGGTGCCTAACCTAATGCACATGATATTGCTCAGGATATCCTTGCCTTAATCTGCATTAAGAAAACAAAAACATTTTCTTTCGCTTTCCTGCAATCCCGTAATTTCTTGGTTTCCATTTAGTTCTATTAATTTTCGTAGTTATGCCAGTGCAGCTATTGGAAATTAAATGTTTAGATGATCCCTAATAAAAATGTACTTTTAATGTTTACAGAAAATAACCGGCAGATCTCACGCCTTGAGGCAATCCATGTAATGCGAAGCAGTGTGCGGGGAGCCTATCAAGTTAACGAAACGACCATGAGAGTACCAAGACCAGAGTGTTTCATAACTTGCATGAAATACGTGTTATGAGTCCTCAGGAGATTTTAGTTACGCCTAAGAGACTAGCGAAAGCCTAAGTCATGCTCATTATTCTGACTTCGACCCGGTGGTCGAAGTCAGAATAGCTTTAGCTTTGTTCCTTCACTTGGTACATCCTAACCCATTCCATTGGTTCTGAGTGTTAATCTTTTTTCTTCGACTAATTGTCATTTTGCCTGAGTCACGCTCATGACTATGACTTCTACCATCGCCTTTTAGTGTTTCCTTCACTTAGTGCCCCCGTCTGAACAAACTTCGGTCGTTTTTGAGTGTTACTATTTTTTCGCTAGGTCATTGGTATTTTAGGCGGTTGTTTTATTAGCTACATGACGCGCATGTCATGACCTATAAATTATGTTCATCATACACTCTCTTTATACTATGCCAATTTTGGTGGATACCAAGTTGACAAAACGGCCATCAGAGGCGTAGGTGGCAAGATAGATAGATAGATAGATAGATAGATAGATAGGTAGATAGATACTGTCAAAATGGGAAATATTAGCCAAGAAATGTGTCGCATTAAAAAAAATACCACTACTTTGAACTGGAAGAATTATTTCAAAATGTATGTCGTATTAACTATGCCTTTCTTTTTCAGAGAGGAGAGATTGTGTGTACTGGACACCACAAAGCCGCGTTGGAGCTCCAAATTTCGAGTGTGATTTCATTTTCGAGAATTATTGCAATATGCCTGTGACTGTCCTAAGCGACATTAAAGAATGCCAATAGCTGCAATACTCGAAATAAATGCGATGTAGTTGGTGTGCAGTAGTAGGGGTGTGTTATATCTGATGCGACCGAAGTGTGTCGTTTGTCTTGCAACTGCGGTTATTTGAAAGCCAATAATATACCGATATTTGCGTTACCATGAAACCTACATGCAGATTTCGAGGCAAGGCCAAGGTCAAAAAGACTTCTTGACCCGTGTTTAGGGGTCCAAAGAAGAAGGCAAACTACAGCTCCGAAAGTGTAGTGCGTGCTTAAACGAAGTGTACATACAATGTTAAACATGTGAATTAGACAAAATAGAGAATTTACTTTAAAAAATGAATCAAGCGTCAGTGAAAAGAGACATGCTAAAGGGTTCTTTTTATAGGCGATGCAGATATTTTTGTAAAAAGGTAATGCGCGCAGGGGCCGTGGCGTTTTTGCCAACGAGTTCCTAGGTGAGGTGGACATACTTTGCCACCAATGACGTGATGTTTAGATGGCTAATTAACTAATATTCATTGCTTAACTTTTTATTATTACTTCGGGAGCAGTTGTCCAAATGGCAAATTCGGAAGCAGTTACATTTTATGCACACTCATTTTTTTATCTTGAAAATTGCACCTAATTGGAAATTATTTTCACAGAATTTCAAAGCTTAATCGAAGTAATATCGAGTTCGAGCGCGTCCCCGCAGTGTGTCAGACAACAACGACCCTTAAAGAAAAGTGTGGCGAAATTTTAATGATAGCACATCGCGGATATTACTGACCCGACGCACAGCGGTACGTGCTTGTCGGGCAACCAGAAACTGACGTGACTGGCCGAGACGTTCAGTTTCAAGTTTCCTCCCGCTTGGCGTCTTTGGGCGTTTCCGTCTGATTTGATAGCTGGCGCGCCTTTCCTGCAATTCCTCTCAGCTCGGTTTCGACATCGCCCCTTTTCGCCGCTGAAATTTGGCGATAGATATCGCGAATTCGATGCGGCTTTCAATTGTTTTGAAAGATGAAGGTGCAACACAATGTGAAAGCCTTGGAATTCGCAATTTAAGAAAAACTGCCCCAAGATAATAATAAGAAAAGAAAAGACGCACAACCCCGGCCCAGCGAAAGCAGACGTCCAGCGAAGCTGTTGAAAACCACCGCTACAACTGTCGAGGGGCGTATGCAACGCTTCGTAGCTTAAGAGCAGTTGTAGTAATGCTATATTAGAGTAATGGTAGTACTAATAGGAGTAACGGTACCATTGACATCACGCCACCGTCCACAGCAGTGCTGCAACAGCACTGAAGTGAGTTGATAGGTGGGTTGTTTTATATACGAAAGGCTTGGTACGTCGTTCCCCACGTCGCAAGCTGCCGTCGCCGCGGTAGCTTGCAGAACAGCAATTTTTACTGCAAAACGTGTGCGAAAGCGCTACGTGCCTCGCCTTGCCTGTAGGCGCAGGAGCGCCGTATCATCAATTATGAGGTTCGGGTACTTGTTTTGAGCGTGTTCTTTTTATTTAAACGTGTGCTGTTTTGTATGTTCTATGCGTGATGCCAATTATTGTATGCATTGTTCGCTTCACTTTGCTGAGTGCTTGTAGCCTCTGCTTTACGGGGGTACGACCCATTGCATTGTTGGTATGAACAATTGATAATGATAGTTTGGTGTCGGCGTTTCACCAAGAAAACATTCCGGGATCCTAGCCATAGACAGCTTTGCACTAAAAATTAATGATGAAATGTTTGATAGGTTTACATTATTAGCGGAAAATTGTGTCTACCTTGCCTAAGAACTCATCTGAATAAACGCCACATTCGCTGCGCTTATAGTCTTTCTATAAAATCAGTATGGTCTAAAACAAAACACGCTGTAAAAGGTACAGCAGGGGATTAGGAAATTATTCATACGCAAGTTTTTTTATGTGTTTTAATGGGCCCACCCTCTATAATATATTGGAACAAAGGATTTGGTAACGTACACGGTGGCTTAGCTGCCATGGCACGGCGCTGCTTAACACGAAGGCACCGTATCAAATCCTGGATGCAGCGGCCGCATTTCGATGGGGGCAAAATGCGAAAACACCCGTGTACTTAGACTTTGCTGCACGTTAAGAAAAACCAGGTGGTCCAAATTATACCGTAATCCCACACTACGGCGTGCCTCATCATCAGATCGTGGTTTCACCACGTAAAACCACATAATTTTAAAAGTGCATTGTTGGAAACATTTATATACTTTTACGCGCGACACATACAAGTATAGTGTTCTGAAAACAAATATTATTGTGTTGCTAGGCCAGATAACAAATATAGTAGGAGGTGACGTGACACCTGACTACGCTTAATGTGAACGCGTAAAGGCGAAGAGCAGCCAGTCGCGCGGCAAGGTGTTACGGCAAAATCTGAACAAGCGCCATAATCCTCCAACTTAACTGCAGGATGACCGTAAATAAATGGTCATTGAAATATCCTATGCGGCACAAACGGCATGAGTTGTCTGTTCGTACTCTACATCCGTTATTAACGCTGTAATAGTGCCACTGAGAGCCTCGAGGACTTCACGGATGTACTATTTCAGGCTCGCTCTCACTTTGCGGTAAAAACTCTTGCGTGCGACTCACGCACTAAAAAAATCAATCGAACAGAACTAGTGGAATTAGTGCACGACATATCGCTAACTATTGACAATCAGAAACAAACCGATCGTTCGATTTTTTGAAGTAGTGTTCCATAAAAAATTGACTTTAAAACATATTTATGCCATAGGGGACAGTCCTATTGTTCACTGGATTCGGCACTGTCTATCTGATCGATTACAGTTTGTACAAATTCACGACGCATCATCCACATTAAACCCATCACATCAGGTGTGCCCCAGGTCAGCGTCCTGGTGCCTGTGCTATTCCTTCTACACATTAATAATTTTCCGTCCATATGCAATGTGAAATTTGGACTATTGGCACGTGATTGCATATTGTACCACAAGGTAACTCACCAGCTGACAAGGATGCACTTAATGACACATTACAGTCCTTTCATAAATGGTGGGAAGATTGGCAAATGAAAATTATTATGCAGAAATCTGCAGTGTTCACGATAACTATGCAATTAATAACAATGTTATTCCAAGGGATCACAAGCACTGCTATTTGGGTATAACACTTTCACATTATCTCAAGTTTGAAACTCACGTAGGCAACATCACGTCATCTGCATTGAAAAGCTTTTTTTTTATTAGACGTCGACTCCTCTCCGCGCCCCCTAAAACGAAACTGCTAGCCTATACTACACTTATTCAACCAATCCTAGAATATGCCATCGTTGCTTCGTTTCCTCAGAATAAGAATGTTTTATCACAACTAGAACAACAGGTTTGTATTATCACAACAGGTTTGTATTCAATAAATACAAAAGAACTGATTGGCCAACCGAAATAATAACTAAAGCTGGTTTACTAACTAGTGAAAACAGAGTGAAACAAGCGAGACTGAATTAATTGTTCCAATGTCTGAAAGGCGGCATTATAATTGATACACCTAAGTTCATTTCGTTTAACCTCCGACCAACCCGAGTTAAACGCTCCGGAACGCTGGACGAATTCATGCATTCATTCATTCAAGTAAAACTGTTTTAAATATTCATGTTTTCTCTATGCAATTAGGGAATGGAATAAATTAGAGAAAGAAATCACTAACGCTGAGTCATTCATCAGTTTTGTATCCATATTAGAAAAAGCACTGCTAGCAACTAAGAGTAACTACTGTTAGTTTTTTTTTCCTCCAAGAAATAATATCTATCCATGGTATCTGTGTACGTGTTTTTCGTATGGTTATTTTAATTATTCTGTGTTTTTTTTCACTTCTTCATTTCTTGCTTTTTTTATGTGTACATATATTGCATTCATGATTGCATCTGTACTGCACTGCTATGCTGCTCTATAGTTCGACGTTTCAGTGTAAAAGATGTAAGATGTAGATACCTAAATAGGATGACTGGATCGCCTTGATTGATGTTACATTGCTTAGGTTTAAAAGTTGCCGCACTGGGTTATGTTACACTCGAATATTGTGTACTGTAAATTCGCCTGTTCTGCCTGTTCTTAATTCATGACTTGGTGCTGTACTTGATTCTGTGTCCCGCCTGCTGTGATCTCGCAAGAAATTGGCAGTATTGTAAATAAAAAAGTTGACAGGCCGCTCAGTGGGCATCCATAGCGTATCCCGGCTGCGATGGCGATAGGGGCGATCGTCCCAGCATCAGCTACGATGCAGGTTTCGTTGTTGTGGTAGAGGTTTGCAACAATGGCGCAGAAGTCCTCTCCGGCGCCTGCTTCTCGAAGTGCGTCGATGAGAGCGTTGTGTGGGACAGAGCCAAAGGCGCCCAAGAACGCTACGCAAAGGTCGCCACTGCTGGTCCGCGCTGCGTCCGGGCGTTCCTGCAGCATGAAATTGTGCTCGAACACACCGTCATGCGAAAGGAACCCCTTCTGACACCGCGAGAGTACTTCTTGGTCGCAAAACCACTGCTGTAGTCTGGAAGCAAGAGAAGCCGCATAGATCTTGGAGATCGTGCTTCAAATGGCAATGGGTCCCCAGTTCGTGACGCTGGGATACTCACCCTTCTGGTGGATCAGGATCGTCCTTGTCTTATTCCAGGGAGGAGGCACGCGCTGGTATATGAGGCAGACATTAAATACTGCTGTAAGAAAAGAAGCATCAGAGTCAGTTTAGTGCCAGTGCTGGTAGGTTATTCGGTCACCGCCGGGGGCTGTGTTCTTGCATCAGCGAAGGCGCGCAGCCACCTCTCTGTCGGTGAACTTCGCCAGACAGGGTTTTGTCAGGTCACTGCCACGCGGTTTGTTTAGAGCAAACGGGTGTCAGAGTTCCTGGGTGATTCACATTCAAAAACACTGAAATGGGTTCTGACGTGGGTACTAAGTGAATTAAACACAAAGGCATGATGCTAGAAGCCATAGTCATGAGCATGACTCATCAAAAATGACAATGACTCCGCGAAAAAAACATTAAGCCTCAAAAACCACTGAAATGGGTTCATACTTGGGTACTAAGGGAAGGAAACACTAAATGATGATGGTTAGAAGTCATAGTCATGAGCCTGACTCAGCAAAAATGACAATGACTCAGCGAAAAAAGATTAACACAAAGTACACATGTACACTTAGTACACAGGTACTAAGTGAAGGAAAAGGGTTAAGTTTGATGGTCGAAGTCATAGTAATGAGCATGACTAAGGCTTTCGCCTTAAGGTCTCTTAAGCGTAGCTAAAGGGACTCCTGAGAACTCATGACATAAATATCATGACATGCGTGTCATGTAGGTCATGAAATAGCCGCCTACGTTTTGGCGCTCTCATGGTCATTTCGTTAACTTGGTAGGCTCCCTGCACACTACTTCGCATAACATCGATTCCCACAGGGCGTGGTATCTGGGCGTGCCGTCTGTTTTCCATTTCTAGTACTACTAATGTCCACCTCATCGAATAACCCAGCTTAATGATAAGAATTATGCTGCCTGCCACAGGCGATTTCTTAGAATTCCGTAAAAATTAAAAATTAACACCCTGTATAACATTTGGGAGTATATGGATATTGTAAAGAACAGACTCAGAGACAGCACCCGTTCCTGGACCGGCTGTTCTATTTTCTTCCCTCGTCCTCTTCTCTCTCTGCCCGCGCCCGCAGTCCGAGCGCGGGAGCCTCAGGGCGTAATTCTCTCCATTACGCTCGGCCACGCTGCCAAAGATAGCTCAGGTGATTGTGAGAGCGTGCTGATGGACATCTATAATCGACATGACTTGGGAATGGAAGTAGTCATCGTTAGCGCCCTCCTGTGCGCAACCAGCTTCTCTGGTGGTCGGCACTGAGTGTTGCGCTCGGGTCGCACTTGGAAAAGCACGGCACACTGCAGAGTGGCTGGCCGTACTGATGCGCCATGCATACAGAGAAATCCTGTGCTCAACAATCGTATCCTCTTCGCAACATTGCCGGTGACGGATCAAGGCTAGCCAATGCACTCAAATCGGCAAAGCTCGACAATATGCCGACTGCTGACGAGTCGTCTATATCCGAAGGTGGTGTCAAAAGCGATGCCTGGTCGGAGGCCACGATATTTTAAGCACTTGAACCAGGGTACAGCTCTTTCTGCGGTTGAGTCTGTGGTATCTTGTCCGTGTGATAGGGAGCTATGGGCGGCACGATAAGGTCTTCGATAATTACGGTCCCAGTGATGCCAGCCGCCTTGGCTTCCTTTAGCGAGACGTCACTCAGTGTGGGGCGAATGGCCGCGCGTTCAGCCAACGGTTGCTGCGAAATCCCGACGTCTGGCTCGGCGCGTCCAAAAGTTTATCGCCTGCGAAATCCATAGACAGATCACGGTTGCGGACCGGTAGCTGCCCATCATCGCAGCTCGACGGACCCGCGATGCTCAGAGGCATAGACGGCCGTCGCTCGTGAACTCGGACTTCGCTTCCGCCAACCTTTGTTATGGGCTGAACGGCTCTTCTGGGAAGCGTAAGCTCGGAGGCCACCTGGCGGTGGGTCACAGCAAGGGCAGTGGTTTGCCGGGCTATTCCCGCCGGCTGCTGGAAGTCGCAGTGCCTCATCTCCGCCAGACTGTTTGTCCGGCTGCCCGAGGAACCAGGGCCGGTGTCCACGGAAAGTGCGGTCGTTGTGGTAGTCGTGACAGCCGATTCTACCATAAAAGAAGCATTGACGGCATACTTTGGTGGCTGAGGTGCCGAAAAAATGCCGGGCATGATATTCTCACCAAGGGAAGCGTGGACGGCGTTCCCAGGCAGGCCAGGTCCAAGACGGAGGGGCCGAAGCGCTGTCCCACCGTCTTTGGTAGAGCCGACGTCGACATTCGGTGAGCCGGCGCCTACGGCGGGGTAGCCTCCGGCTCTCCCTGTCGAGACGTTGCTGCGCACACCTGCCGCAGGATGGAAGCGATAGCTCACCGGAGCGCTGTGCGCAGAACTGTGCTGATCGGACTCACCGCAAGCATAGGGAAGCGGGCCGAAAGCAGCTATCAGAGCTGCGCTCCATGCAGGCCAGAACCGCTGCTTGATGTCTTCGTAGTTTTTCCATGCATTGGCGGCACCGCAGAGTCCATTCGCTGCAACCAGCCATATGGTGTGGTCGGGCCAGGCATGAAGATCACTCAAGGCATTGATATTGTGACGGGGTGTCAAATAGCGAAAAAAGGGACACTATTTATGTACAGGGATTGTTGGCAGGGATGGCCAAGATGGCTGAACACGCGCAGTGTTTTTCGGCGATCGTCGTCTTCTTCCTTAATGCAAGGAGGCGGCCCGTATCAATATTGCGAAGCCAAAGAATGACGTCATCTTGGAAGCCGCGAAACGTCGGTATTTCCACGAACGCCGGCTGCAGGGAAGCGTGGACGGCATTCCCAGGCAGGACGCAACTGCTGACGGATGCAAAGGCACTCGTCATACCCTGCAGTTGTTGTGTCGGCAACGAGATGGCTCGCATGACGTCCGTTAAGCTGCCGGCTGAGCCGACCGTTGAGCCAGGGGTGGTATCCGTACATCCTGAGGCGGCAACAGCGGCCGTAGTACTCGGGCCAGCCGGACCAGTGGCCAAGGGAACGTGAACGGCATTCGTTGAGCCAGCACTGGTGGCGGCCGCGGTACTCACTGTAGCCGGAAGCATGGCCAGGGGAGTGTGAACAGCATCCCTAGCTAGCTGAGATTGCGATGATGTCATGGGGCAGTGTTCCAGAGCACGGTAAGCGTGGACGGCGTTCCCTGGCCGCAGGAGGCAACCACGACGGCGAGGATTTCTGTCCAAAGCAGCGTGAACGGCATGCCTTGGGGGCTCGGAGAGCCAGGTAGTCCCAGCTGCAGCATCTATGACAAGGGAAGCGTTGACGGCGTTCCCTCGCCAGAAGGACCCTGGACGGCGAAATGCCGGAGGACGCAAGGTCTCCGCGGCACGGCGCTGAAGGCTGGAGCGCCATAAGACTGGGCTTTCGTCGACTGCGCCATTGTAAAGGAACAGACAACGAGACAGCACCCATTCCTGGGCCGGCTGTTCTATATTCTGCCCTCGTCCTCTTCTCTCTCCGCCCGCGCCCGCAGTCCGAGCGCGGGAGCCTCAGGGCGTCAATGTCTTCATTACAATGTACTTAATCTTGCAAAAATGCAAGAACATCCCAAGCTGTATTGCAGAGAACGAAGTCATGAAAGAAGCTTGGCATTCCTGATATACACTCTTCTCAATCCATACACCAATCAGATTCACTTTTAAGACCATTCCACAGGCGGTTTCCCTTGCGAAACAACCTTATGCTTACATGGAAAAGAAAAAGGATGGAAGCGCCCTTTGAGTGAAAACCAGACATCCTCTCAATATCTCCATGGTGGTAAGAACATTGACCTTAACATGATCAAGTTCCAAAGAAGGCGTGACTGAACAAGTTCAATTTAGCTGATGGCAGAAAATAAACCACTTCCAACGGTGATTTAACTGCTTAAAGTTTGCCACTGATACTTCAACAAAAGATTTTATTTTTTGTGCAAGTAATGCCCACCTCTTCAAGTCTACCAGATCATGAACTGAAATTGCAATCTGCCACAGGCAACCAACGCATTTCTCTGCAATGATTGGGAAATAATATCTCGAAACTGGTGTCATCCTGATAATTCGCGAATCCGCCTTGCGAACTCAATGGCTAGAAGTTTTAAATAGGAATATGGGACATAAGCTAATGAGTTGAAAACTTAATTTGTGAATTTTCCTTAATTATACAGTTGATTACGCCCTTCTTTTTGGCAAGTAATGTCCGCCTCTTCGAGTATACAAGCTCATGAACTAGAATTGTACTATCTGCCATATGAAACCTTTAAACATTTTTGAAACTGTTCGCTACCCTGTATAGTCACTCATTCTCCTCCCACCTTCCACCCAGTACACGTACTATTCACCCATCATGCACACTATTCATCCACCATCCATCCAGCACACCCATCATTCTCCCACCATTTGTACAGTTCACCCAGTATGTATTCCACCACCCGCCCAGCATCTACCAAGCATCATCTACGGTACCCACCATGCACTAAATCATGACCAGCATACCTTACAGCAGGCTCGGCACATTTCCCAGCATGTCCAGCATACAATTCATGATGGGCAATGCTGGAATTTTTAATAGGGTACCGTGCTTAGTGCTTCTTGTTTGTATGTTGTTGTTCGTGGTGATTGTAACGACACCATCCTGCAATTAGTTAGACCCTGAGGGTGTTTTAAATAATAATATTAATAGGAGGGTTTACGTCATCATCGTATTTCCCGTGAGTTCAGGTTTGCCGTGAAGTCAATTTCAATAGTGGTTTGCCATTTACCTTGACATAAGCTCGCTGAAGCTCAGCAATCAATTATGTGCCAATATTATGACCAGCATTTCTTTTGCACATGATATATGCCTCATAAAGTAAATATGAAATTATTAGTTGTAAAGTAGCCAACAAAGAATTCCCCGAAGTTAGCTTGTAATCTAATTGCTGAGCATTTGCTTATCTTTGTGGCTGCCAGAAAGAGTTGTTTCTACATTTAAGCTGTCAAAGAACTAGTGACTGGCACTGGGGAGTGCCCTCAAGGTTATCCCCTGCAACAAGCTTGCAGAGATTAAGTTACACTAGTCAACACTCCACCCTTATACTCGCTATACTTTATTTAAGTTCAGTTGCATATGTTGCATTATAATTACTGCAACTATGTTTCCTTGTCAAACGAAGTCATCAGAAAAGAAAACAATATTCTTCTGCCACCAGAATTTATCCACCCGTTATCGACGCATTTAGTTCGCATGCTGTCGTCGTCCATCATACTGTCGCTGGAATATACCACTTCATTTCTTGTGAAGGTTATATTTTTAGCAACAATCGAGGCAATCTAGTCGATTGCAACTACATTAGGAACAATTTTTTTGTCACTCAGATATCGATCACGGTCCCCAGGTAGCACAAATAAGATGCATGTTTTCGTAGCGTTTATCCAAGATGATAAAAACGGTTTAAAGAAAACACCAGTGAGAAAACTTCCTTGGTAAAACATTGTATCTGTATGCTAATATCCGGCTTAATTACTTTAATTAGATGATCTATAATAGGCCTTAAATACGTATTAGAAACCCTCGTCTAGAAATATGATTGGTAAAGACGCAATTAATCCTTTGCCAAAGAAAGCTATTCATATCCAATTACGAAACGTTTTTAAGACGTTGTCAAAAAGCTGGTCTAGAATTGGTTTTGACAGGTTTACTATAATGTGAAGCTAATTTAAGCGGGTTCCAGATGAGTCGAAGCGTCGGTGCGTAGTGCAACAGAGCTCCTGGTGCACTGCCAAGCACTGTTGCCTCTCGATGCCAACGCATCTTCTACCAAGTCACGTTAAAATGAACATGTCCACTAAAATGAATCCAGAATACTGCCTTTGGTATGCAGCAACGATGTTCAAACAAAAATGGGAATGACATCCTGTTAAGAAAAAATGCGTGTGTCTGGACAAGCGCCCAGGCCAGTGCTTTTGCGCCAAGCACGCATGAAATGAGGACAGCACGACAAAGTCAAACTTCATTAAAAAAGAATACTTGTGTAAGATTTTGCAAAATGTATAAGAAATGCGAAGTAAATCAAATCAAAATTACTCCAACAATGACTAAATCTCCCAGAAACAATTCTTAATTAACTAGAAACTGATAAACAATGACTAGAGCATACAAACAAAATTCGTGAAGTTTCTTATTTAGCAAAGTAACAGGCCATGCTGTCAGATGAACAGACTAGAGTTAATTAGAAAGTGATGTCACAGCAACTGCAAGAGTCGAAAGGTAGCTGCTTACAAGCAATGTTACAAATAATGTAGAAGCTTGAAAAGAACACAAAAAGGAATAACGCCACATACCATCAAAACAAACACTGGGAACATGTCAAAATCAGAAATATTTCCTTTAGGATACATCATATAATGTAATGGTGTGAGGATTATAAGAACCATAAAACGAAAAAGCAACAATCAAGTGAAAATAGTGTAGAATACTCAAACGGGGAAATCAGTGCAACAAGCGAGCACCACTACAGTGGTGCTCGCTTGTTACATGCAGTGTATGATGCAGTATATGTTGTTCATGCAGTGTATGATGAGACTGAGTAATGCTACAGAAATAAAATATTTTTAGCATTCTAGTACACGAGAAATTAATGTATAAGCCTCATATTAGAAACTTATATAAACATGGAAATGATCTGGAATGCTCCGGAAGCTGCATTTATGTAACCAAGGAAGTAATTGTCAGTTGATCTAAAAAGTTTTGTACAAGACGCACATATGTACCACTCTGAAAAAAAAACAGGCATAGGGTCACAATAAATAATCTGCAAACCAATGAAGGCGTTTGTACACTACCATTGCACACTTTTCACCCCCTCCCACCCTTATTTTTGACGCTGTCACTGCCGCATCATTGCGGTTGCAGCGTGTTAAGAGACGATTTGCGCTTCTGAGCAGGCGCAATCACACCATGATAGAGACGCCCAAGCGGGACGAGCTCTTACCGTTGACTTCCAGAAATATTAAAGAACGTAGATTTCTGTGTTCGGTTGTTTTTTATGGTTGATCAGATGTCGGCGGTCGGTCGTCGGACTCTCGATTTGCAAGGAAAACGTTAGTTCGTTCACTCTCGCTAATTATATTTCCCTCGCATCTCTCTCGTTCTTTCGTTCGCTTGTGCGGACAATCACCGACGATGGTTTTTGCAGGTTATTTTCCATGCATGGTGCTCCCTATAGAATTCCCCAAAACCCTTTCTGCAGAGCCGTTCATCGTAACGGCTGTGCTGATGTATTCCTCCGGTGGTAACGAAAGTGATGTTCGCTCTTTAACTCGATAATTTCATTTATGCATAATATGAATAGAGCCTAATAAATACATCGCATAAATAATGCTTATAAAATTAAACAGGAGAAAAATTTTAACGTCATCAGTAAACTACATCTCAATTCATAAGTAAACACAAATCAATTATAGGTCAGGCAGTGCAGACAGGACGTGCGCTAAGTGTGAAGCAGCTCTTCAAATTTTGCTGTGTTTTCTTCAGTAGCGATGTAGGATGACAAGTTGTTCCATTCGACGATAGGGCGTGGTATGAAGCAATTTGTAAAACGATGAAAGCGACATATTAGTCGTTAAACTTTCCACTGGCGATCGCAGCGGGGAAAAATGACTGCGAGGAACTAAAATATATCATCAGAAAGGATTGGATTATGATGAATTTTATGAAAAAACGAAAGATATTGATGTTGTGGATGCACTGTAAAAACCAGCACTAACACCAGCATGCATGGTATACTAACTGGCAGCGCTGCTCTGAGGTCGATGTGGAGGCGTTGTCCGTGTCACGAAGAGCAGCTTCAATTTTACTACACTTGCGCTGCATTTCTTCGCGGTGTAAAACACTTCCCGTTGCGGTGTCAACTTCATTTTCTATCCTTAGCCTCATCTGACGAGAGGTCAACACCACAAAAGGGTTCTTTTTCTTAGCCGAACTCACGCTAATGCACTGCGAATACAGCACCAACTGACATAACGACTGTCGCTCGATAAATGAAGAATTCTCCCGCCAAGAACGGTGCCATTGAAAACCCCGTACGCTAGGTAATTGAACAAATACGGCTAGTCTTAAGAAAATGTTTTCAAAACATATTCACCCCTCGTTTTTAAGCTGTCCTGCTTGCGGTGTTTTTGGTGCGTCGGTTTTGGACAAAATCTGCTTTTGACGTTGAATCCGTTAATACGATGTTTTGAAGACTTAGTGTGCTACCTGGGTAGCGACTGATGTGGCCGTTGGGGCATCTATTGTAAATTGAAACAAATTTCAAAAGCGTGCAGTTATGAGACGCGAGAATTTCAGGAACCACGCACAGAAAGAAATTCTTCTTACCCGCTTCATTCGACAGCATCTGCATCTGCGTCACAGTCTGAAAACGATGAACTAGTCGGTCCTTAATTAACGACAAAATTTTTGGCTTCTTCTACTCGCATGTCACCTTAGGCTGCACCTTGTGCGCACATGATTGCTAGGTGCTCAGTCAAGCCTGCTCTCCATGGCGCGGTATAACGAGGCTTGTTATATTTTCTGAACTTTATGCACGCAAAATGAATTGATAGCATGAGCCACGGCTTGACTGACAATTGCTCGACATTTTTTCTTGAAAAGCGATAGAAAACGTACCTAATCTGAAAGTGGGAATGCGAACACAGTACCATGGTAACGAGAAGAACCTAGCACTAAACCTGAAAAGGTATAGCCGGTAATGTGTGTTGTTCTACAAAAAGTAATGAGACAAGAAATGCGGCTCCTTGTCAAGACAAGTAAAGCATCTCTCATACCAAATATGTTTCCCGGAACCTTTTTTTCTAAGTACAACAGATAATCATTATGTCACACTGTTTCTCGTATTATGGATACTGGGCGGAATATTAGGCCTATCAGCTGCAGTGAACCAGCAGCGACTGGTGAATAAGTTCAGACAATTCGGCCCTTGGCGCTGTCAGCATCACCGGACTGCTTAAAAAGCACTATGGGTATGCACTTCTTTGCAACAGTGGCAGCATGCGACAAAAGCATCTCACGCATCTGCATCGCAGTAAACCTGCAAAGGTATACGCTGTAATGTGTGTTATTCTATAAAAAGTAATGAGACAAGAAATGCGGCTCCATGTCAAGCCAAGTAAACCATCTGTCATACCAAATAAGTTTCCCGAAACCTTTTTTGTTCTGATTACAACAGATAATCATTATGTCACACTGTTTCCCACTGCAATCCTCAGTAAGCAGGATTCTGCAAAGCTCCAGGAGACAGTTCAGAAAATTTTTCCGCTGCTCTCAGTTACGCTGATTCATCTCAGTGAATAGGGACGACTGCCGCTTCTGCGCGGCGTCCCTATTCCACGTGCGGTTCACCTGCCTGTCTAGACACTGCGGCCTTTGACACTGTCAGCATCACCGGACTGCTTAAAAGGAGCTATTCAGCGGGCGGGCACATCTTCAGTAGCAGTGTCAACAAAGCGATCAAAGTATCACACGCATCGGCATTGCTATTTTACAGGTTAGTGTTTCTATGCTAGTGCCATTTTTGGTCCTCGTTTTTTTTTACTACTTAGTAGCTGTCACTGCTGCATTTGCTCAGTTTTACTTTGCCCCTTTTTTGTGTCTGTGCTCATAGTGTCTTGAGTCATGCCGAAGTTAATCAATGATTTAAGGGATGAACTATGGCAGGAGCTAAATACAGTCCTTAAGGCTGCGGAAAGGGAGTTTAGGGTTGAGATGAAAGCACTGGGAACAAAATTCGTGATGGTTTGCACAGTATGGACCACATGAACGCTGCCTTTAAAGTAATTCGACAGAATTTCGATGCCATCAAGGCGTAAAACGAAGAGCTGAAGGATGAAAATAGTAGGCTACGCGCTGAACTTCAGAGAATCATCAAACGCCTTGCAGACGCGGCGTTTCGTTTACAACACTGCGAACGACATCTCGAGGAACAAAAACATCGAAATGAAAGGTATCGAAGAAAGCCCCAACGAGGACGGAACTGCTCTGGTTGGCAAACTTGGACAGCTTTCAGGGGGGAACAGTTGCACCAGATGCTATTGAGGCTTGTCAGCGTGCTCATGCTAGAGACAAACAAGGCTGTATTATTGTACAGTTTATGCGACGACAGAAACGAAATGCCCTGCTTGAGAAGGCAAGCAAGCTGTGCCTTAAGAACACTGACTTTGACTTTGGTCTACGTGAATGAGTCACTTATGTCCAACGCTAAAACGTCTTCTCGGAATGGTTGTGACTAAAAAGTGGGAAAGTGGGTGGAAATGCAATTGATACTGTTATAGGAAGTTCATCGCGAAAAAAGTCGGATGGTTCAGAGACACTTGCCATAAGGCAAGAGCACGATCTGGAAAAGATTCAATGAACAGCTTTGCATACTTATGGAGTAGATTCTGAGATAGGGCAATACGAGGCCAATGGGTTACGACGGCACATTAGTAAGAAAAGCAATACTATAAGAGAAGGTGTTGAAAGCAATCTGACAGTATTAAACCTAACACGAAGGCGCAGAACAAGGTGTAAAGATCACATTACTTTTTTCATTATATTGTTACGGAAGGATAGGAGGAAAGAAAAGAAGAAGAAGATCGAGGGACACTGGCTGCTGCGTGTTGTTCATGTAGCGTGTTGTTCACAGTACATGTAGCGTAGCGTAAGGCGCTTTCTCTTTTCTCGAGTACGCTCAGGAGCTAAGTTCTTGGTCGTCACAACAAAGTGCAGGTGAGCAATGTATTAGCTTTATGGTGCCGTTCGTAATTTCGATTTTATGCTGCTCACAACCGTTTGCTCCTGAACGCTTCAGCTGGCGAAAGGAAAAAAAAGGCCAGCGGCAGGGCATTTCCCAGTCGTTGTGTTGTAAACCACGGCCGCTGCCCCACTTGAAGCGGAATTTTTCGTACACAGAATCGTCTATGAGCAGGTTCATTTCTTCACTTGTTTACAAATACTCACTCTCCACCTGTAGAACACGCGACATTTTTATTCGCACCCTATTTGCTTCAGGCGTGTGTAAGTTTGGCTCGCTCTCTCTTCAGGATTATTTCAACTGCCGAAATCCCGTCGGCGCCTTGCTTGCTCATTTTCTAGGAATTTTCTTCCATGCGTAAGCAGCAGCGTCGGGTAGCATCGAAGGAACAGTGCCGCTCATTATCTGCACACACGTCATCGTGATCCACACAATTTTGATGCCGACGTCATACGCTCGATCAGATACTCCTTGAAGTGGCACTGTCACATGACTAATGGGGTTGAAACATTTTTTCAGCACGGCGAAGGGGAAGCTCACGGCTCTCGGAAGGTTCAGGGTCTCAGCGCATCGAAAGCAATGATATTTCGCCCGTCTGTAGCCGCACTTACAATTCGGTACAAAGCAAGTGGTGGCCCTCCGGCTTGTTTTCCTCTGTGCACGAACAATTTCACTGTGTCCCGGAGTCTCACGAGCTTGATATTCACGAATAACACCCGCAGTCTTCACTTCGCTCCTTCAATGTCTAAGGAAGTTACAGGAACTCGGAGAATTAGCGATACTGCGAGGGCAGTGCCCCGTGCCATCAGCGTGTTAACAGATGATATAAATGACCACTTTTAAAACTTACTCAATGCAGCATGAAACATCGCACTTTTATGCGCTTTTTCAACGTAATTCAACCATTTTCTTTCTAGTTTTACCGTGAAAGCCAATTATTTTCAATATAACAGGCGTGCAATAACAACACACTTAGTAGCAGACGACGCGTGCTTCGCGAGAGGCCTCTGACCGCAGCGCCACTCCTGCTGTCAAGATGCGGGGAAGCAGTGAACTACCGTGGTCGTCCCACCTACAAATCTAGTCACCGTAGTGGTGGTTTCGCCACTCGATGACGCACAATATGAGTCAGACGGAAAAACATGGGTGTTTGCCGCACCCAATGAAACGTTTGATAGATTTAGCTTGACCTTTACTGTCTGTGCCGCTCAGACTAGCTCAGACGGTGGGGCATGCGAACAGCTTGTTAAAAGGAACGCCGACTTCCGTGCGCGCAATGCTCATGCCGGAAGCGTGGACTAGAACGTTGCCCTTTATGTAGCAGAGACGATTGAAAAAAGGGTGACGGTGCTTTCACTTCCTTTCTTAGTATTTTTTTTTCTTTGAGACGCTCTGCACGCCTCTGGGGACCATGTGAGCCTCGACAATGGAGATGCACATGTGCCTTCAATACCAGGGATACTAAAGGTGCTGGCGCGAAAAGTGACGGCGAGTGCGCTGAAAGCACCTAAAATAGCCTATATGTCTGTCGTTAAGTTGAGTAGTTCGACAATCAAACTTGTTTGCAGCAGGGAGTAAAGATCGACAGTTGCACTGCAGCACTCTCAATGGCCTGAAGCTGGCGAACTTGCCGCTTCGGCAATTGTTTGCAATTCAGCAGTTTGTAATTGCAATTCGGCAATTATAATCGAATGGCCGCTTTTTGGGTTTTGCATATAGGCACGACGAAGTCACTGGATATTGAGATCGCTTTTGAGCCCTATATCGGGGCTTGTCACGAAATTGCATTGCTAATCAGGGAGTGTATAAGAACGAAGACGAGATTAACGATAAACTGATCTGACTAGGGGCCCGACTTTTGTCTACTCGATTGGTGGTACTATGCATTTGTGATGTCCCAACTCGAATAGAATATGCAGCTGCTTGCAAGAGCTGGAACCTCTCGGCAGTGAGAACTTGGGGAAACTCGATCCGTTAAAATAGGCATGATGTTCTGCATCGTCTTTGCCATTGCTTTTTCCACAGCTGACTCAAAAGCTTGGAGTATGCTGACCTTTCATAAGGTTGTCTGCCGGGCTGCCACGTCAGCGTACCTCAACAACCTTTGCCTAATTGAAATGGCTCCACTCTTTGAGCATTGTCGACTGTCTTTCACCTTTATTACCAGCACTTCCTGGGCTCCAGTCGAATCATTTTAATAATCGACCGGATTATTCGACTGGAGCAAATGCGTTCAGCTTTTGCGATGCTTTTTGGGAACGGTCTTCGGCACAAGCTTTCTAGTGTAGGTTTGATTTGCAACCCCCTGTACTGGGGCCAAAACGGAAACAATTAGGACAATTAAGAGGACTCCACTCCAAAAGGTTCAACCCTGAAATTTATGGGCCACACTTTCAACGTCGTCTGGCAAGAAGTAGCGACAAACTTGGTTATAAAGGACTCAGTTGCTACTTTAATCGTTTACGGGGTGACTTGAGCAGACTACAGCGATGACACCGGCCTCGGACAACTTCTTAAGAGCCTCAGCTGCACTCAATGACTATGCCATGCACATATTGTAATCCTCGTTCACCTTCGTAAGGCTGGTTTAGGCCTCAGTAAAACATGCATGCACGTCACTGCTCTCAGAGCCTTTGTACAGCGCAAAGCCTTGCAGTAATTGCCCTGCTCTAATGTAGCACAATAGCTACATGGTTAGCGCGCCCGTCTACTACGGGCGTTTTGCTACACTGACTATGCTTCATATTACGATAGAGACGGGCATGGATAAGTATTACTTCATGCCGTTGCAGTGCCGAAGCTGGGGATGAGGAGGTGGCCAGAATCGCTTAGGAATATACAAAAATACCCATTTTGCGTCGCCGATGATGAACACGGTCAAAGCCCTTGTAGCAGGATGAACACATGGATGACACGGACAAGGCGCAAGCCCAATTTTGAGCACTAAACTTATATAGTGTGAGCTATACACGATTCTTTCAAGAAAGTTAGTATGGTAGTCGGTAGCCACTAATGTTGCTGCGCTGCATCGAATGTAAATTGAAACAAAGGTCAAAAGCCTGCAGGTGTGAGAAGCAGAACTTTAGGAACCGGGCAATGAAACAAATTTCTGTTACCCGCTTCATGCGTCTGCACCTGCATCTGCATCAGCGTCTGGAAATGAACTAGTAGATCCTTATTTAATGACGAAATCTTTGACTTCTCGCAATTCATCTTAGGCTGCACCTTGTGCGCACGTGATTGATGGGTGCTCAGTCAAGCCTGCTTGCCATACCACTAATCGGTGTCAACTACTACACTCTAAACCAAAAATGCTTAAAATGAGAGTAACTGCAGCTTTTAGTCCTCACGACTAACATTTAGTCCCCAGAGGGACCAACTGGAACAAGATGGCTGACATGTCCAAATCGAAGGACTAAGTGTTTAGTCTCCGTTTTGAAAGGGAGCAACGGAAGGACGAACGGCAACGCTTGCTCTCCTCATGCAACCGTAGGTCTCTTAAAGAACGCCGCATGCATGCTGCGTCCTGCACGCGCCCACATGTCTATTCACGAGCATCCACTTATCTATGACGATGCGTGTCGAAACGTCAGTGATAAAACGTAATAGTCTACCAACCAGTAGCTGTGTCTGATTCTCTCGTGACATAGCCATTTGCCTAGCGACGTCATCAGTTGCCCCTTGGACTCGGTATAGGTAAGACCCGTGTCGCTCACTCCGAAGAGGAAGAGCGCGCCTTTCAGGAGCGCCGGCGCATTCAACAGCTCGAATGGATGCGAAAGCGACGAGAAGCCGATACGCGCAGCGGCTCAACGTGCTGAGGCCGATGGTGCAACATGGTGCGAATCTGGTCGCCTAAACTCGCTTTCACTCGCACATACAAAATACGGCACGCGGCGATGCAACGAAGTTATGTGTTGTGTCTGTCTAACCATTTAACATAACCACCAAATTAAAACAATTTTAAATATATAATGAAGCAAAACCAACAGCCTCGCTGGTCTTCAATCTTCACATAGAGCAAGGACTCTGATTTTTTGGGGGGGAGGGGGGAAGGGGTTCGGGGGGAGGCTAATAATACAGATTATTAGTGTATCATATCGAGCACAATTTACAGGCGAATCGTAGTGTTACATAGTTTGCCAAAAATGTTGATTTAAAAGCAATTCTGGGGTTTATGCGACAACCACGATCGAGGCACACTGCAGAGATCGTTTCGACAATTTCTGAGCCTACAGCTGATGTTAACAACAGCGGGAAGTTATATAAAACGAAGTGATGGCGCAGGCAGTCAAAATCATTCAATTCACTCCCCAGCCAAGGTAAATATACCTGGTAGCGAAGCTTCTATAGAAGCCCATACGTTCAAAACATGGTTGCTTACCGGCGGTTCATGGGGCTTAGCGCCATCTGTGTGAGGAGGGAACACTTCCGGCGGAAGAAAAAATAATTTGACGTCATATCCGTCAAAAACAGAAATGACGTCATTTTGTTCTCATAGGCGCGAAATTTGTTTTCCGAGGCCTGCCATTGGAGCTGTATATTCAAATGCCCCGCCATTCGACTTCATGGGCGTTCCGAGTTTCCACCTTCGTCGAGGGCCCGTGGCGGCAATACGCAAGCACAAGATGATGAAAGGCGCGTGAACAAAAAGTGTGCCTTCAAAACAGCACGGCCGCACATGCAAGCACAAAGCGCACAAAGACAGCGAAGCACGCACCTTCCCGCCGAGGCTGGGACCGCATACCGCAGCGCCCTCTACGACGGCGTCGAACCAGCTGTAACCAAGCCGAACATAATCTGGACGCGAGCGAGCGGCGCTATCGCGCGCGTTGGGGGGAGAGTGTCAGCACCTCTCCTTATTGTTCTTACACCCTGGACTTGTGATATCGCTGAGCAAGTGGCAAGGGTGGGCGGAGGCAAGCTTGACGGACGCACGAACCACTTCCCGCGCTTCGCCCGATTTAAAATTAACGAAAAGAGAAATAAGAAAAATAACTTAGGATGTCCGGCAACCGCTAGGAGGGCGCATGTTCCTTGAAACCGAAACTAGCTTTACTTTCCGTGGGCTGACTCAACCACGTTACTCTGTCACTCTGCTTTGCCGCCTAAGATACTGGAAACAGTTGAGAAATACACTGTCGAGCTGACACAGAAATGACAGCAGATGTGCACGCTGGAGCCGTTCGTAGCCATGTTCGCGGAAAAGCTCGGCTGCACTCCTGTACTGCGTCAGCGCATTGATACAGGAACCACGCAACCTTGGAGATGCAACCCAACGCCACTTAGCGTGCACAAGCGTGAGCTCCTGGATGTTGGCCTGCAGGAGGCGATCGACACCGGTGTGATGAGACCATACCATAGTCCTTGAGCTTCTCCTATCATTCTAGCGCCTAAGAAAGATGGCACAGCTCGCTTACGCGTAGACAATCGACGCTTAAACGATGCCACTGTTCGGGATGCTTATCCCTTTGCTTCAACCGAGTCTATTCTATTAAGTATAGGTAGTGCTAGGGTGTTCACTACACTCGATTGTGCGCGGGGATTTGTGCAAATTGAAATGGAGCCTGCTGACATCCCCAAAACTAGAAAAAATTCTAGTAACTTTCAATTAAATTTTTTTAGACAAATGTTACTAAAACCTACCAACGGTCTATTGAAAGTTCTCAAGCTGTTTATAAACTTCCTAAATACTTCATACCAACATCCTGCCGACTATTGGCCACCGATATTCAATTAAAATTCTATTTACGAACTTCCTTTGAACGATGAATGAACATCCTTCAAACATTAAAAGCAGGGTATGTTTTTACTTCTTAGATACATCCTAGTAACTTTTTCCTACTTCTTGCTGTTCGCCCTAGAAACATCCTTGTAACTTTTTTCCAACTTTCTGTTGCTTGACCTAGAAACATCCTAGTAACTTTTTTCCTACTTTTTGCTGTTCGCCCCTACAAAGATTCTTGTAACTTTTTCCAACTTTCTGTTGCTTGCTCTAGAAACATTCTTGTAACTTTTTTCCAACTTTCTGTTGCTCGCCCTAGAAACATCCTGGTGACATTTATCTACTTTTTCCAACATTTTTAAAAATTGTCTGGTAGTGTTCTAATGCAACCTTGTACATATAGAAGTATGTACCTGTTAGCGAAACACACCAATCTTTTCAGATACTGATGTTTATTTTCCAACCCTTTCATACATGCTCTCAGAAGCCACAAGCAAGCAGTGACTATAATGTGGTCTTGATATCTCCCGTGTTCTTGATATCTCCCGTGTTCTTGATATCTCCTGTGTTCTTGATATCCCTCTTGCTGCAAGCCTAAAGGAGAAAAAATGCAATAATAGTTAGCCCTATGAATTGTGCCTGGAAGAGATAGCATGATGCAGTCATCCACAAGAATTTGCCTTAAAATGACCCACAATCAAAACGAAGATTTCAACTGACTGCCTTGCCACACATACTTACAATGGCATTCACACTTCTGGGGTGCAAAGCTTCTTTGTGGACGACGTCCTTGTGGGTATTGGAACGCCACCCAAAAATGACTGAAGCATTGCTGAAGCAGAACTGCTGCACATAATATGCATGTGTTACATTTAGGAATCGTACACTTGTGTAAAGTAGCCGTAAATCAGTTGCAGTAAAGATACTCAAAGTTTTTAGAACGGCTTCAGCGAGATATGCCGAACTCAATAATAGGATGACATGTGTAAAGCACTTTTTGCCTGAACCATGTCTTTAGGTGGTAGAAAACATTTTTATAGACCCTCTAGTGCGCACTATTCACAGTTTGAAAACTCAAGTTGCTAAAGCCACAACAATTAATTATATTAAAAAGTGACTAGTTCAATATTTCCACCAAGTGCAGGGCAGTTTGAGCATGAAGCAAGCTTCCTTGTGACATCTCAGTAAATCCGAGGTAGTGAGCATGTGGTACCACAAACCACAGATGCACACATGTTCTGGGCAGTAGTCAGCACTGTTACCATGTCACCGGAAGCTTGTGTATTAGGCAGCTGACAAGTAATATGAAAGAAAAGATAAAAAGGATTGTTTGAATTTCAGATAAGTGACAGCAAAGAACAAGCTTTATCCAATGTCAACTGGAGAAGGGCGGAGACATGCTGAAAAAAATGACAATGTAACGGTGAACACTGAGCGTTCAGCTGCACTGCCGTGGTGGCTTGCAACTATACTGCACTGTGCGGATTGTTGTGATTTAGCAGTTTGCGTTACCACCTCAAATTTCTCTAAAATACAAAGAAGGCCAGCTTCCTGGTTGAAGCCAACCTGCACTTCGGGTGCAGATTGAACTTGTCACATTAAAAGGTTATTGGTTTGTTATATGCTTGAGGAATTACCTTCTCATACTGTGGCTAAGGATTCAGCAGCTACCTAATAAAAAAGAAAATCTTGCTGTTTGTATGCTAATTTTAGGAGATGAAGTACGGTATGCAATACATAAGTGTTACCGATTAGAGGGAACAATATAGGCACACAGGCAACAGTGTGAGAAGTGAGCTTCACAATAAGGCATATTAAAAATGACAAAAAGATACACATCTCGAGACCCCATGCTTCTCAACGATTATCTTAAAAAAGCAATCTGACTAGATTAATATACAGTCTGTACAGAGTATATCATACAGTTACTCAAGTCAGAGTTATATTTAGCTCAGAGGAGGCTAGTTAAATGTAAGTTCATTAAACTGAGGGCCCTCCAGATGACCAAAAGTGAAATGCAAGTGATTTGCCACTAGAAATAATGAAAATGCACACACAGTAAAATGATTGCATATACAGAAACATATCCTACAACAAACAAGGCAATGACAGTTTTGAACGCACCTTTGTAAAAGCATGCAGATCAGGCTCTCCAGCTTGCAGCAGTGCTGCAGGTTCCTGTGGGATGCCTCCAGAATCCGCATAGCCTTCAACTGCAATGAATAATTTATTGCAATGTGAATATGGAAACCTGTCATATCAGTGTAATACTGAATTGCAAAGAGCCTCACACTAGCAGCTACATAAATGTGCATCTCGTACGAATCTCTCTTCATTATATATCAGGAGCTTACACGGTTATGTTGTAACAAGTGAGATTCAATGCTGGATTGCAGCAAACATAAGACTACCAGGAAAATCGCCGAAACTCAACTATGTAATAAAGCAAAAAGAGCATTGGAGTATGAAAAAAAATATTGAGCACATGAAAAGTCTTTTGAACAAGTGTTTGTATAGCGATGGTATTCCTTCTCGCTCTTCGTCAGAGGTTTGATCGACGCGCCGCCCGTGTTATGAACTGGAATTGCCGGCCGTTCACGGTGGGTGGTAAAAGTGACGTAGGAGACAGCACAAAGTATCGCCACGAAATCGCAGCCCTTACTTTATTACTGCAAGGCACAGTCATTACCTATGACTGGAAGAGCTAGCATAGTGTTCTTTAGGTGAATATGTATATATAGTAAAAGCCAGCGTCTGATTGAGATGTCTCGATTAAAAAGAAACCTCGTCATTGCAATATCGGCGTATATCTGCCTTGCAATATAGAACACGACAGTTCCATAGTTCAATATAGAATACAGACAGGTTCTCGCAACGCGGGCCTTCAAAATGAACTGTATAAAAAAAGAGTCTTCATGCAAGCGAATATGTGCGCAAGCGTCAAACATAGCTATCCTGTGCCAACGCGTGAAGCCCATGACACATCGACGTACACACCTGCAGTGTACTCGCGTAAATGCTTATATAAGGAATAATTTTCTGCCTGGAAACTAAAAAAAATTAAATTATGGGGTTTTACGTGCCAAAACCAGTTCTGATTATGAGGCACGCCGTAGTGGGGGACTCCGGAAATTTGGACCACCTGGGGTTCTTTAACGTGCACCTAAATCTAAGTACACGGGTGTTTTCGCATTTCGCCCCCATCGAAATGTGGCCGCCGTGGCCGGGATTCAATCCCGCGACCTCGTGCTCAGCAGCCCAACACCATAGCCACTGAGCAACCACGGCGGGTGCCGGGAAACTACCCAACAAACAGTAACTTTCAGTGATTCCATAATTGTGTTCCCATTCAGTCAGAGCAATCAGACGGGGTAGCATACTTCACAGGAAAATGCAAGTACGCGATAACATCAACAGAAGCTTTCGTAAAATTGATTACTAAATGTGCACAGAAACATGCACAACTTACGCTCAGAATGCGCTCTGCTCTAGTTACACAAAGCTCATTACATAAACCATAGGCTACAACAAGGCGCACAAGCGCCAAACTTGCTTACCTTTCAAGACGTAGTAGTCAGCAAACGATCCTTCGTACGTCCCACAGGTACCGTGGCACCAACTCTCTTTCTGGCGCAAACGCTGTAGAGCTGCCGATGAACTAGAGCACCATGAACGCACAACCTACAACAAATTCTTCCATACACTGTGATGAAGCCCCAGTACCTGGCTTTTCACGAGAGAGCGCAGGCAGGTGGGAACAAAAGCAGCTCGGACGGGCGCTGTAAGACACTGTTGACACTGGCGTATCGCTCGAAACACACGGCGAACACACGGCATTTCACGAGTCCAGAGGTTGTGCGATGGTTAATTAATGCACACGATAAGAAGCACATTTTGCCTAGGCACTTTTAATATAAAATTCAACTACCGCCTCACTGCAACAAGCACTCGCGCACAGCCAACGAGGTCCATAAACTACAGCAACTTGGATTGGATTGGATTTACTGAATGATGATGATGATGATGATGATGATTTATTGGCATCCCCTTTGAAACGGGGTGGCGACAAATAGTCACCTAGCCTGCTTGATTTAATCAGGTATACTACACATGTTCTTTATCTAGCATTTTTGTGTACCTCTCATTATCTTTCTTTTTCAAAAATTTTGCTTGTACCGCTGCCTATGATTTTAATAGATCAGGTCGTAGCCATCTTTTCCCTGCTTTTTTTCCACCAGTACTCTAATCGTCTTTTGCTGATCTCTACGGCTGATCTATTTATGTTTCCTTCTACTTTAAACCCAAGCGCTTCTGGGAGTTGCACGTTACCTACGGTTCTCGCTGGGTGGATCCCGTCGCATTCCATTAGGATGTGCTGAGTGGTCTCTGGATCTTTACTGCAGCATACACATGTCTCATCTAGTTCCGAATATTTGCTCCGATATGTTTTCGTCCTTAGGCAACCGGCTCGAGCCTCAAATAGCAAGGCACTGCCCTTTGTGTTATCGTACAGATTTTCCCTTCTAATTTCTTTCTTCTCATTCTTGTAAATCTCCATTGTCCTTTTCGTTTCCATTCTTTGCATCCAATTCACGGTCTCTATTTCTCTCACTTTCTTTCTGATGACCCCTGGTTGTCTATTTACAGTTTCGATTATCCTGTACTTGGTTGCCAACTTCCTTGACCTCTTCCTCCATTCTGTGTCCACGCTTTTCATGTAGAGATACTTGTGCACTTTAGCCGCCCATTTATTTTCATCCATGTTCCTGAGCCTTTCCTCAAAACTAATTTTGCTTTGTGCTTCTCTGACTTAAAAAGAGGCCCAACCCATGTCTCCATGCACTGCCTCATTTGTCGTATTACCGTGTGCTCCCAAAGCCAACCGGCCTACTGATCTTTGGTTAACTTCCAAACCCGCCAATATATCCGATTTTAAGCATATAATGGCATTTTCGAATGTTAGCGCTGGCACCATTACTCCTTTCCAGATTCCACGCACCACCTCATACTTATTGTGGCTCCACAGTGCTCTGTGTTTCATTAATGCTGCATTCCACTTCCCCTTTATTTTCAGATTATCTTGGTGGTTGCTTGAGTAATTCTTTCCTTCGTTTATGTGTACGCCGAGGCACTTATATTGCTTCACTATGGGTATTACTTTCTGTTGAATTGACACCACGAAGTTACTCGTGTGTTCATTAAAGATCATAATCCCTGATTTCTCTGTGCTAAACTTAAGGCCTAGATTTGTCGCTGCGTTCCCACAGATATTCGCAAGTATCTGTAAATCTTTTTTATTGTCCGCTAGTAGCACAATGTCGTCTGCGTGCATCAATCCAGGGACCTTCTGTTGCACCATTTGGCCATTACGCATGTAGGATAAATCAAAACCTAATTCGCTGTTTTCCAGTCGTCTTTCTATGCCCTTGACGTAAAGCGTGAACAACAATGGTGACAGAGGGCATCCTTGCTTCAATCCTTGGTGAATTCCCACCATTTCATTTCCTTTTCGGCCTTCCCATGCCACTTGTACTTGGTTGTCTCGATATATCTCCCTCAGCAGCTCCACGAAATCGTCATCTATGCCTTCGTATTGAAGAATATCCCACAACAATTCCCTGTCTACGTTGTCATTAGCTCCTTTAATATCTAGAAATGCTACCCATAAAGGTCTTTTCTGAGCTACTGAAATCTCTATGCACTGAGTTAGTACAAACATATTGTCTTCTAAGCGTCTGCCTGGCCTGAACCCATTCTGTAGTTCCCCCAATACGCCGTTTTCCTCCACCCACTTCGACAGTTCTAATTTTATGGCTTGCATTGTCATTCTATATATCACCGACGTTACTGTAACTGGCCTGTACGAGCTCGTCTTATCCTTATCTCCTTTGCCTTTGTAGATGAGATTCATCTTGCTTTCGCGCCATCCAACGGGAATATTCTTTGTTCTAATCACTTGCTCTATGGGATTAGTCAGCAGTGCCTTGCTTTTTGGACCGAGGTTTTTGATTAGCTGTATTGGGATTTCATCGGGTCCTGCTGCCGTGTTGTTAGGGACATTTTCTGCTGCCTTTTTCCAATAAAAGCTTTCTATGCTGAATTTTGATCTCTCAAGCCTCTCTGTTGTTGCGGGATCTGTTGTCTGAACTACGCTTTTTCTCGAACCGAAGTTATGCCTGATAACGTCTGTGATGTACCGCAGCGCATCATCGCCTTCATAGATGTTACCGTCTTCATCCCTTATAGCCGTTTGCGAGTTTCTAGTTGGAGCTCCGAGTGCTTTTATATGGTTCCAGAATCTTTTTGGGGCGCCTTTGTCTCTTTTGTGAATGTTATATACCCAACGTTCACTTGCGCATTTAATTTTCTCTTGCACGAGCTCACTCGCAACCCTTTTCTTTTCTCTGTATGTATTCCATCTAAGGAGCACCTCTTCTTCTTGTAATCCCAACTTTTTGGCTTCTCGATGAACCCTAGATGCCTCTTTACGCTCTTCTATAGCTTGTTTAATTTTCTTGTTCCACCACTTACGTGGTTTCCTCTTTCCAATCCAACAATTGTATTGCCAAAACACTGCAGCAGCGCCACACTGCGGTTAACGAAAAGGAACCTGCCTCCCCGATTCGCATCGCTTCAGGAGTATAGCCTTCGAGATTCGCATTTGTCACTCAAGGGAAGTCGTAGCTGAAGCATGAGCCAATCCACGCGCCGCCCGTGCGGCTCCGTCTGCTTGAAATGACGGACGGTCTACGTGCTAATGTGACACTTACCGAGCACATATCCGCGATCACCGCCCACATAAACGTTAATTATGGCGCCAAGTGTAGTGTTTTCGAGATTATGTGCCCTCATCTTGAATTGGTGAGATCATATTTCCTCTAAGCGTCAGGAATAAAGGTGACAAAACGTGGCGATGGCTGGCGTGCTACAGCAGCTGAAGCTTCGGCTGAAGTGCAACAGGCGTACTGCTTGCACGCACGCGTTAACAAACAGATACGGCCATGCCAGGTACACAACTGACTACTCAGTAAACTGACAATTGTAAATTATTCACTTGTGTGCCCAAGCAAGCATTTACGGAATCCTTGCTGCCGTACGAATTCCGTCAATAAATCAACACAACGATCACCCGCAGTTTTGAAAAGAAAGGCTCTTTTAACAGCGACCGCAGGTACTGCATTTGCGAGAAAGCTAAGTTTGTGTATAGTTTCCATAAAATAGTAAAGGAAAGGTTTTTCAAGAAGCCGAATTCCAAAAAAAGGTAAGCGGCGTGAAGACAAATAAACGGCCTGATGACATGTCAGAAAGTCTAGTCAGTGCATTGGTCCTGCAATAGCTAATGTAATGCGTGGAGCAGTGGTAGCGCCTCTGCCTCACGCAGAAGTCCTCGGTTTGAGTACCAATGTGTGACAATCTTTTCTTTTTTTTATGTAGAAACAACGTAATACACAATTTCACTGGGGCAGGCCAATATATTTTACATTAGCTACTGCTGATTATGTATGCACGCGTCATAGCAAAAATAATTCTGTCTCCTCGCTTTCTCTCTTAATCTGCAGGAAGCAATTATCAGTATGACACTCAGGTTATTCGTACTAACTATTGTATTACCGATATTGCATGTTATGCTTCTTTAGTACAGTGTTAAATAAGCAAATGAATGAAACTAATACAATTGTTATAACTTTCTTTACACAAAAGTAAAGACAGAGCCTACCAACTTTCTTTCAACTTTCTTCAAACGAACTTGCTTCAAGCGAAAACAAGAACGGAGCCTATGAACTTTCTTTAATGTTACTTTAAACAAGCTTTCTTCAAACGAAAATAAAAACGGAGCCTACCAAGTTCTTTAAAACTTTCTTTGAACATACTTCCTACAAACGAAAGTTAAAGCAGAGCCTACCAACTTCCTTTGAACAAACTTTCTTCAAACCGAAGTAAAAACATGACCTACCAACTTTTTAAAAACTTTTTTGAACAAACTTCCGACACACGAAAGTTAAAACAGAGCCTACCAACTTTCTTAAAACTTTATTTAAACAAACTTTCTTCAAACCGAAGTAAAAACAGACCCTACGAACTTTCTTGTAACATGTGTTAATAGAAAGTAAAAGTACATACGATGTTACTAAAGTTGATAGAAAGTTGGTAAGAGTTCTAAAGAAAGTAAGGAAGTATTTTTGTATGGGGTTCCTATAAAGGACTCTTCGAATTTGTCCGCATGCCATTTGTCTTGAAGAACTCGCCGAGTTCTTTCCAATGCCTAATGCATATTGGTCTTGATGAGGTGTGGTACAAATTTGCAATTTTTGGCGCAATGTTGAGGAACATCTAGAACACCTTGCCATCGTCCTTCAGAAAATTCAACGAGCGTGGCTTAGCGTGAACCCCCAAAAAGTGAAATTAGCAGAAGTGCTCAAAAGTAGATTTGCTTTATTGTGGACGATGGTCAGCTTCGTCCTAATGACGCGTAGCTTCGCGTCACTGCAGAATACCCTTGCCCGCATGACGTCAAGAACTTGCAGCATTTTAAAAGCCAGCCGTAATTTGTGGTGCGTAGCAAGAAACTACGAAGAAAAAAAAATACTTTCCTGCCGAGGCGGGATTCGAAACCGCACACTCCAGGTTCCTAAGGCAAGCGTCGTTACCACTAGGCTATACAACCAGGCCTACATTTATGCGAACCATAGGATTGCGTTCGAGCGTCGTCGTCTTCGCCCACAGCGGGCGCGTTCGTACGCTCGTGCTCTGCGAGGTGAAGAGGTTTTGCGCGCTACGAGAGCGAGAGATAGACGCATTCACGAAGCGGGTCTCCTGGAACGCGGTGTCGGTGTTGCAAGCTGCGCTATTTAACACGCAGTGACGGCCGTAAGTCTGAGACGCGCGAAAAGAAATTATGATCATTATGAGTAATAAGATGAAAAGTTCGCGCGCACTACCGGAAAATGCTGGGCTATGATCGCTTCAAGCATTGCGCGGCCGAGTACAATGTTTTTTTGGGAGGAACGATTGCATTCTACCGTTCTTTTATACTACCATGCGCGAAGCCCACGGTTTCGCTTGCATAACTAGTGCGCAAGCGCGTAAAATGGACTTGGGGCGAATCTTAGGAAAACGCATTCAAAACACTGACCCGTGCTATTGCTGACACCGCATTTCTAAAACTCCCTGACTTTAACAAGCAGTTTGTGCTACAAACAGACGCTAGTGACTATGGTGTCGGCGCTGTTTTACTACAGGAATTCGAGGGTGAGTTGCGGCAGTGGCGTTCGCAAGTCACACTCTTACTCCCCCTGAGAAGAATTACACTGTAACTGAGCACGAATGTTTGGTGATTGTCTTCGCGCTTGAAAAATTTGACATGTACTTGGATGGCGCCTCTTTCACTGTCTAAACTGACCATATGGCGCTGACTTGGATGCAACGTTTAAAGAATCCGGCAGGTCACCTCGCTCGCTTGATATTAACGTTGCAAGGATATCATTTTACCATACAACCTCGCACTGGTGAACAAAACAAAGTTGCTTATGCACTCTCACGCGTGCTTTTGCAAGAACCTTACTTCCCCCAAGAGCCAACTTCACTCGTTGCTGCTATTGACACAGTCCCCGACCCGCGATGGGGCACCTTGGTCAGCAGGAAGCGCCTGCTCGAGGCGCACCCGAGGCATTCGATGACGTGCACAATGCATTCGATACTGTGCCTCATTCTTTATTAATTGAGAAACTTCATACCTACGGTATTAATGCACAAGTTATTGCATGTATTGCCAAATACTTACGACTGCGCAAACAATACGTAGTTTTGAACGGTTCTGAGTCATCAAGAGTAGACGTCACTTCTGGCGTCTCTCAGGGATGAGTCCTGGGTCCACTTTTGTTTCTTTTATTCATCAATGACATGAGTGAAGGAGTCCTGTCACATTTGAGACTATACTCTGATGATCGCGTCTTGTATAAGCCTGTTAGTTGTGAAGATGATTGCCGAATATTGCAATGTGATTTCAGCCGCATTACTCAGTGGTGTTGTAAATGGAACATGAGTTTGAGTGTAGGTAAGACGGTTATCATGTCATTTAGTAAGAAAAAAACTTGTTGGTTTCAGTATACCTTAGATAACACTGCATTGTCACGGGTCATCATCATCATCATCAGCCTATATTTATGTCCACTGCAGGACGAAGGCCTCTCCCTGCGATCTCCAATTACCCCTGTCTTGCGCTAGCGTATTCCAACTTGCGCCTGCGAATTTCCTAACTTCATCATCCCACCTGGTTTTCTGCCGTCCTCGACTGCGCTTCCCTTCTCTTGGCATTCATTCTGTAACCCTAATGGTCCACCGGTTATCCATCCTACACATTACATGGCCTGCCCAGCTTCATTTCTTCCTCTCAATGTCAACTAGAATATCGGCTATCCCCGTTTGTTCTCTGGTCCACACCGCTCTCTTCCTGTCTCTTAACTTTAGTCCTGAGATTTTTCGTTCCATCGCTCTTTGTGCGGTCCTTAATTTGTTCTCGAGCTGCTTTGTTAACCTCCAAGTTTCTTCCCCATATGTTAGCACTGGTAGAATGCAATGCTTATACACTTTTCTTTTCAACGACAGTGGTAAGCTCCCGGTCAGGATTTGGCAATGCCTGCCGTATGCACTCCAACCCAATTTTATTCTTCTGTAAATTTCTTTCTCATGATCAGGGTCCCCTGTGAGTAATTGACCTAGATAAACATATTCCTTTACAGACTCTAGAGGCTGACTGGCGATCCTGAATTCTTGTTCCCTTGCCAGGCTATTGAACATTATCTTTGTCTTTTGCATATTCATCTTCAACCCAATTCTTACACTTTCTCGATTAAGGTCCTCAATGATTTGTTGTAATTCGTCTCCATTGTTGCTGAATAGGACAATGTCATCTGCAAACCGAAGGTTGCTGAGATATTCGCCGTCGATCCTCACTCCTAAGCCTTTCCAGTCTAAGAGCTTGAATACTTCTAAGCATGCAGTGAATACGATTGGAGAGATTGTGTCTTCTGCTTGCCTGACCGCTTTCTTGATATGTAACTTTCTACTTTTCTTGTGGAGAACCAAGGTAGCTGTGGAATCCTTGTAGATATTTGCTAAGATATTCACGTACGCCTCCTGTACTCCTTGATTGCGCAATGCCTTTATGACTGCTGGTATCGCTACTGAATCAAATGCCTTTTCATAATCTATGAAAGCCATATAGAGAGATTGATTGTACTCCGCAGATTTCTCGATTACCTGATTGATGACATGGATATGATCCATCGTAGAATATCCCTTCCTGAAGCCAGCCTGTTCTCTTGGTTGGCTGAAGTCAAGTGTTGCCCTGATTCTATTGGAAATTATATTGGTGAATATTTTATACAATACTGAAAGCAAGCTAATTGGTCTGTAATTCTTCAATTCTTTAACGTCTTCCTTCTTATGAATAAGTATAATGTTGGCGTTCTTCCAGCTCTCTGGTACACTTGAAGTTGTGAGGCATTGCGTATAAAGGGCCGCAAGCTTTTCAAGCATGATACCTCCTCCATCTTTTGATTAAATCTACTGTTATTCATTCTTCTCACGGGTGTCACGGGTGTCCTTATATAAATACCTAGGAGTTTATTTTACCGCTGATCTAAAACGGCATGGCCCAGTTGATCATGTAAAAGCAAATGCAGGCAAGGCGATATGGTTTCTACGGCGCAACGCTAAAAACTTCTGCTTGGCTACTAAAGAGCTACTCTTCAAGACGTTCATCAGTTCTGTCTCAGAATAAGCACCCGAGGTATGGGACCCACCAATGCTTCGTGACAAGGAATGCATTGAAACAATACAAAATTTAGCTGCAAGATTTGTTACTGAAACTATAGTTTTGCTTTCAGCGCCACACAAGGAAAGAATAATTTACAATGGGAACCTCTTGACAGTCGCAAAAAAACTTCGGTTAACGCTTTTTCATAGTATCTATCATTCAACAATTGGCAAATACGGGCAACAGTACATACTTGAACATTATTATGCATCCGCTCGAGGTGACCACACTGATAAAATACGAGAAATATTTTGCCACACAGAACTATTCAGGATGTATTTTTTCCTAGAACTATACGGGAGCGGAATAGGCTACCATCGTCAATGGTTGATGTAAAATTGAAAGATACATTTTATGCCTTGTTGAACTGATGCGACATTACTTATGTGCCTTTTTTCTCTTTTTTCTTGTTTCTTTTCTCTCTGCATGCGTATACTGACTGCCATTCTTTGAAGATTATGCTTACGTTATGTACCATATTGTATATTTGTAAGTCATGGAGCATGAATCCGCTTAATGGTATGTATTCCCCCCCCCCCCCCCCGTAATGCCTGTAAAGGCGCTGTGGGTATTGCATAAATAAATAAATAAATAAATAAATAAATAAATAAATAAATAAATAAATAAATAAATAAATAAATAAATAAATAAATAAATAAATAAGGGTGCCTGAGCTGTATGCCCATGCGTGTGCGATACTGAAGATCACTTTAGATTCGTCCATTTCCCTTTTGACTATGCGGATAGGTGGTGTATTCGTGAAGGAAATTACACAAACGCAGATAACGCCTCGTTTTCCAGTAGTTGGTACGCAAGCGATGACTGCCAGTTGTAGTGTTGCGCATTCGACACGAAACCCAGCAGCCGTTCAGGCACGTTCGAACGGACCTCAGGAAGCCTGCCGCTGATTGACATTATCGCAGCGACAACAAGGCTGAGGCAATTCGTGCGCTTCCATTTTCCCTAGTGTGCTAAAAATAATAGTTAAAGCGTTCTGTAGCTCAAATACAAACATCTTCGCATTCATCAGGTACCCGCGCCGAGATTGTTCACTTCCATTGAATGTTAGGCCTACCGTACCCGCTGAGTCCGTCTACACTCTATCGGCCCGGTCTGGGGTGAGGAATCAACAAGTCTAACGAGGATAAACCACTTTATAGTTCAGCTTTCCCGTCGGTGTTTTTAAGCAGACCATTCTTTCGTGTCTGCATTGTCAGCACAAGCGACGAGCGCCGATATGACGCGTTATACACATACCTGTATGTGCTGTCGCCGAAGGCTGCCAGCCGCATTAACCGACCGCATCTATGACGGATATATGTGACTACACATACGTGTCGATTGAAATGCATTATCGAGATATGGAATTGTTGCGTTACCGTTGTGCGAAGAACAAGAAACAGCTTTCAAAATCGGCAGTAACATCCCGTATACAGCTTCCGGGTCGGCAGTTCATTTAGGGCTTTTTTTCGGAATTAATATACCAATCGCAAAAGCAAATAAGTGTTGCAGAACTTCCAGGCATACTATGTAATACGGACAACTTTCCGTTCTGATAGAGGCATAAGTTTTAGTTGCGGGGCGATAGCGCATCTACCATGTCTGTGCGAGACGTCTGTGCAAAACTGCAACTGTGTCTGCGTATTGACTTGGCAAATTAGGAATTGATAATCACGAATCGGCGTGGCGTAGTGGTAGGGTACTAGGATTGGGATCTTTAAGATCGAGGTTCGGATCCTATGGCTTATTTTGTTTTTACTTTTTCTTCTTTTTTATTGCATTACAAGGCTCTCTGTTCTTTCTTGTATTTGAAAAAATACATAAGGTACCCAGGCGCCACGTATTTCCCACTCTAGAGCTGAATTTCGCACCAGTACAACGCGCCCAGCGCCACCTAGTATGCCGCGCCTTGCCAGCATCCAGCGCGCGACACTGGGCCCATAATCAGGCATGGATGGCACTGGGCACGGGATACTGGGCTTTGCAATAGGGTATGCAGCACAGGTGTCCTATCATATGGACCATTCCCATATGCCTTCACGAAATTGCACAAATACTAAAGGTCTTCATATTGTTTTACCAGGACGCACACAGAGAAGTACTAGAAATTATGCGAAAAGACAACGGGACGTGTTAATGCGGCCTGTCGTGTAAAAATAGACAGCGATTCCGATCACAGATCACACCGTTCTTGAGTTATGCCCACACAGTAGTGCAAGAAGACGCTGTTTTCGGCTACAATCAACAATGTTGCGATAGCATTCTGCTGTTCTGTTGTTAAGTCTATTGCTGAATCAGGTCGCAGCACCATGATATAATTACTGGTGCAATGCTTCAGTAATTCTGTGAGAATATTCTCGTTCTTATTCTTCTTTCTGTGGGTTTACGTGCCAAAATCCGTTCTGATTATGAGGCATGCCGTAGTTGAGGGCTCCGGAATAATTTTGACCACCTGGGGGTTCTTTAGCGTGCACTACAACGCAAGCACACGGGGGAGGAGGAGGAGGAGGAACAAACTTTTATTTAAACCAGCAGTTTAGTTGGCTGGGCCTAGGCCTCCTACGTGGAGACATCGAGCTCTTGCCTCTTCGCCGCCTCGCAGGCTTGCTGGGTAGCCCAGAGTTGGTCGTCGAGTTGGGAGCTGCGCAGGGCGGCGTGCCATCTCGACGAGAGGGTCACGGTATTATTTGTCGGATATTGGTTTTTACATTCCCATAGCATGTGGGGAAGCGATGCTGCCTCAGTCTTACAGATCTTGCAAATGTTACTAGGGTAGGTGTCTGGGTAGATCCTGTGGTAATGTGTTAGTGAGGGGTATGTGTTTGTCTGTAACAGGCGAAGGGTGGTTGCCTGTGCTCTGTTTAGCTTGTGATGAGGAATGGGGAAGGTTCTTCTGTTGAGATAGAATGATTTCGTGAGGTTGTTGTAGCTGGTGAGGCGATCGCGTTCCGCTGGTGCACCTGCGCTGTCTCCGGCACGGTTGACAAGGCCTCGTGCTACGGAGTGAGCGACCTCGTTGAGGTTGTTGAGGTGCGGATGTACGTCGCCAGCGTGCGCTGGGAACCAGACGAGAGTGATTTGCTTTTCAAGTGAGTGAGGGGCTTGGTTTAGGATGCGTAGCGCTTGTTTTGAAATACGACCTTTGATGTAATTGCTGATTGCCGTGCGGGAATCGCTCACGATGGTATGGCAGTCCGGATCAAGGGTGGCCAGGGCGATGGCCACTTCTTCGGCCGTCTCGGCGTTTTGGGTTACGATGCTGGCGGCATGTTTGAGCGAGCCGCTTACTGTGGTAGCCGCGGCAAAGTGGTGCCCGTCTTGATATTCAGCTGCGTCGACGAAGGTGACGATCGTGGTGTCGCCATAGGCTTTAATGAGGGAGGCAGCCCTTGCCTTCCGACGTTCTTTATTGTAGTCCGGATGCATGTTTTTGGGAATAGGGTCGGCATGTAGCTAAGTCTGTACGTCGCGTTGAATTGGGTATTTGTCTCCATGTTGACGGTGGTAGGTGATGCCGAGTTTAGTTAGAATGTGCCGGCCCGTTTCTGTGAGGGCGAGACGCTCCAGATGAGACCGACGCTGTGCTTCGATTAATTCGTCTAGGGCGTTATGGAGTCCTAATTGGAGTAGAAGTTCAGTGCTGGTGTTGTTTGGCAGTCCTAAGGCTAGCTTGTAGGCGCCGCATATAATGATGTCCAATTTAGTATTTTCTGCTTTGTACCAATTATGGAAGGCGGCGACGTATGTGATGTGACAGATGATGAACGACTGAACAAGGCGAATGACGCTTTCTTCCTTCATGCCCTGTCGCCGGTTGGTCACCCGTTTCAGTAGCGGCGATGTATTGGCCGTCTGTCGGAGGATCTTGTATATAGCCGTTGAATTTGCGCCGTTGGCTTCGATGGTCATGCCGAGAACCCGGATAGTGGAGACCACGGGTATGGTTCCACCATCCCTCATGTGGAGTTGGATTTCGTCGTAGCGGCGTTTATGCGTAGATCGTAGTAGTGGGCGTCCACGGAGCGTGGGGCGGTATAAGAGGAGCTCTGACTTGTCGGGGGAACATCGGAGTCCCGTGCCTTCGAGATAATTTTCGACGGCATCGATGGCGTCTTGCAGAGCGGTTTCAATTTGTCCATCGCTGCCCGTAGTGGTCCAGATGGTAATGTCGTTGGCATAGATGGCGTGTTCTATGCCGTCGAGCGTCTGTAGTTCCTGTGCTAATCCGAGCATGACCAAATTGAACAGCATTGGGGAAATGACAAAGCCTTGTGGGGGTTCCCGCACATCCGAGAGTGAATTTCTCCGATTGAATATCTCCAACCGAGAGGAACGCCCTTCGGTTGGATAGAAAGTCTCGTACGTAGTTGTAGGTGCGCTCGCCGAGGTTTAGTAGGGAGATGCGTTCGAGGATAGTAGAGTGCGCGACACTATCGAAGGCGCGCTCGATATCGAGGCCCAAGATCGCCTTCGTGTGTCGGGATTTGTCGTCGAGGATTTGATGCTTGAGTTGGAGCATGGCGTCCTGGGCTGAGAGATGAGCTCTAAAGACGATGATTGAGTACGGGTATGCGGACGTATCTTCGAGGTGAGAGTTTATGCGGGTAAGGAGTGCATGCTCTATAACCTTGCCGACGCACGAGGTTAACGAGATAGGGCGGAGATTGGCAAGGCTAGATGGCTTGCCAGGTTTTGGAATTAGAATTACCTTGGCCGTTTTCCATGATGGGGGAATGGACCCTTGGCGCCAGCAGTCGTTTATGTACTCGGTGAGCTGTTCCACCGAGAGGTCGTCTAGGTTTCCCAGAGCTTTGTTGGTGACGCCGTCCGGACCTGGGGCTGAACGGCTGTTCAATTTGCGCAGAGCAGCGTGTACCTCGGCCACGCTGAAGTCCTCATCGAGGGCTGAGTTCGAGGACCCCGTGTACGGGCCGTGAGGTTTTGCTGGCCCGGAGGGGATGTACTTTTGGCATAAGGTATTTGTGACGTGGTCCTGGCCGTGCGCCTTGGTTTCTGTGAATAGGAGTTTGGTAAGACGATCCTGCAGTTGTGAACGGGTGCTGGTATTGTCAAGAAGATGTTTTAGGATTTTCCACGAGCGGGAGTGGTGGAGTTGCCCGTCTAGAGAATTGCAAAGCTCCGCCCATTGCCGTTGATTAAGGACTCGGCAGTGTTCTTTCATATTCTCGTTAAGTAGTGCAACCTTTTTCCGGAGTCGTTTGTTGAGTCGTTGACCCTTCCACCGAGAGAGGATGGACGTTTTGGCTTCAATGAGGTGGGCAAGCCGACTATCCATCCGTTTAGTCGGGGCGTCGGTTTTGATAGTGCGAGTAGCCAATTGGGTATCTGATAAAAGGTCGCACGACGAAGATTCTATATCGGTGATCTGGGTGTCTGTCGTTTCTGCTGTGCGATATTTGCGGAAGGCGTCCCAGTCCACCCACGCGAACTCCCTCGTTCTCGTAGATACAGCTGTGAGGTGCGGGAGAGTAATTTCAATGGTCGAATGATCGCTGCCGAGGTCGTATTCAGTATTGCGCCATTGAGCGTTCACTACATTTTTGGTGAACGTGAGGTCGGACGTCGTGTCTCGCGCAGTGGAGGTGCCGAGGCGTGTGAGGAACGTCGGGTCTGTGATGAGATTGAAGCCGAGATCATGGGAGTCTTGCCAAAAGTTACGGCCCGCAGCGGAGCAGTGTTTGTAGCCCCATCCTGTGTGCGGCAGGTTGAAGTCGCCGCCGATGACGAGGGGGCTGCTGCCTGCGCCGTTCAGGGCCTTTTTAAAGAGCGTTACAAAGCGACTGTGGCGTAGGGACGGGGCGTTATAAATATTGAGGATGAAGATGCCGTCCGTCCGCTTTTTGTGTGGGATGAGTTCAATGAAAAGGTGTTCGGTGCGATGGTCGTGGAGGTCGTGTTCGATTGCGGTGATTCTGTGTCGGACGAGCGTGGACACTCCGTGGGTGGCGTTGGCAGCGATGAAGGGTTGATATCGGGGAAGGGTGATCGGAGTGTCGTGCGTTTCCTGGAGTATGAGTACATCCGGTTCACGTGAAGATGTGCGAAGGTGTTGACGAAGAACGGGCTGTTTGTGGCGGTAGCCTCAACAGTTCCACTGCCATATCACTGTGTCGGTGTTTTTGTGTGCCATGATGATGATCTAAGAGGCCGCCGGTGGCGGGGCGGGAGTGTCGTGAGCGATTCCGCTCGTGTCCATGATTATAGCCGGGGTGACGGGGGTGGATGTGGTGCGAAGGTGTTGACGAAGAACGGGCTGTTTGTGGCGGTAGCCTCAACAGTTCCACTGCCATATCACTGTGTCGGTGTTTTTGTGTGCCATGATGATGATCTAAGAGGCCGCCGGTGGCGGGGCGGGAGTGTCGTGAGCGATTCCGCTCGTGTCCATGATTATAGCCGGGGTGACGGGGGTGGATGTGGTGAAAAGGGTCTGGAGGTTGTTTTCTATGGCGGTGACTCTTTGCATTACGGCGAGCAGAGCGTTGTGGAGACTTTCGACGGTGCTCTGTAGCGACACGAGCATGTCTTTGACTTCGGAACGCACCTGCCCCGTAGCTCCTCCTTGGAGGGCTCTCTTTTTTGGGGCCGGCGTTGGGGGTTCCTCTCAAGGTGTGACGCTAGGGGGTTCTGGGGCTTTGGGTGTGGGTTGTGTTTTGGGTTGATTTAGGCTCCGAACCTCCTGTGTGAGTTTTTGAATTAGGTCCCGTATAACTGCATTTTCTGTCTTAAGTTGATCAATGACAGCATTGTGTTTTGTTTAGGTGTAGGGGGGGGGGGGGGGGGCGTGACCGGACCCTCTCGCGAGACGCGTGTCACAGCCTCTGCGAAGCTCACCTTTTCTGAAATCTGTCGGCCTCTTGGGGTCGACGTGGATCTTGACCGGGAACGGCCTGCTCCTGGTCCGGAGCGCGAGCGTGAACGGTGTTTGGTGTCCATGGGCGTGAAATCACTTGGTTGAGGTGTTGATTGTTGTGGCGTACGTTGTTCCCAGAGGCGTTTCCGGATGACGTATGACATTTTGTATTTGGCTGTGCACACTTTGTCCGCCGTGGGGTGGGGTCCACCACACAGCGTGCACTTGGGGGTGCACTGATGGTGTTGGTCGGGATTGCGGGCGCCGCAGCCCCTGCAGATATTGTTGTTAGGGAATGGACAAACATCCATGCGGTGCCCGAGACGGCCACAATGGTAACATATGTCAATTTGCTTGCGGTACAGGGAGCAGGGGATCAGTGTTGCACCGTATCGGACCAAGGTCCGTCGAAGGCGACGATGACGGTTGTGGTGGAACCGATGCGCTTGGCGGCCAGGGCTAGCGGATTGCGGGCATTTATGATGTTAACGTCGATTTCCTGGGCGTTTACGGTGAGGGGAATACCTCGGATAACTCCTTTGGTAGTGTTGTCCGGGGCTGCCTCGTATGCGTTGACTTCGTGGGTGACACCATTGACATGGATAGATTTCATGCGCACGTACCTGTCAGCATTGAGCGGTCGAGGCGTGCTGATCACGACGATGTTTTGTTGAACGTTCCGGCAGATCGTGTCGTCTTGTGTTTCTTCCGGGCTAAGTTGTGTTGCTTGGAAAATGGCTGCAGTCACTGTGGGGCTGCCGACTTTGGGGATATTTAGTGCCCCTTTAGGTCTGACGATAATCTTAATTTCGTTCTTGGGTAATTGGGGCATACGTCCGGCCTTGAGGACTTGAGATTTAACGTTCTTCCGGGTTTTAGAGCGAGAGCGGGAGTCTTGCGATTGAGGTGGGTTGTCGCGAGATGAATTTTGGCCGCGTTTCTCGTCGGGACGGCGGGAACAGGCGGTGCGCCAGCCCATTTCGGCGGTCATCTCTTCTGGGGTGATGTCTGCACCGATTACTTGAACCTCCATTCTCGGCGCGCAGCCGGCGCGCGCTTAGGCTTAGCGTGGCGACGGCGTGGTCGTGGCACAAAAACGTTCGTAACACCGGGAAAAGAAGTGTCCCACCTGAAAAACTAGGTGTCCACGGAATCCTGGTCACTTCACGGATCGAGTGATGCAAACTTCAGGCCAATAGTCGCCAGAAATCGTTGCGAAATCACTTGGCGAAGCCGGAGCCCAGCTGCTCGGAGAGCTGCTCGAGCGTCGTCTTCTTCCTCCCTCGCAAGCACACGGGCATTTTTGAATTTCGCCTCCATCGAAGTGTGGCCGCCGCGGCCGGGATTCGATCCCGCGATCTCGTGCTCAGTAGGGCAACAAGAAAAAATTAGTCTCCTACACTAAATTTAACATGTTTGAACAATTTAAGAAACATGATAGAAGACGTGAGGGTTTGCAGTAATGTTTCCTTACTGGAATCGTTTATGACCCATATCGGTACGGTGGTTTTGTAATGATCACACCAGCGTCCATTGATACCATTTATCACTTTGTCTACTGCTTGTAAACAAAATACAAAAGTGTCGTTCCTTGTGCGGGAGTAGCACAATGGCTGCTGAACCTTTCACATGGTTCCACTAAGTCCCACCTTCCTTGTTCTGCCATGGTGCCACAGGAAATGTCAATTTCACCCTTGAATTTCACCCTTTCAGTTCCTAGAGAGCCTAGGGGCGTACAAAAGACAAACAGGCTGAAGTTTTGAAGTAGTCCTGAGATTTTAGTAAAATTTCATAGGCAATGTAAAATTTCATAGGCAACGCTGACTATACGTTCTGACGGCGATGCTGCTTTTTAGCTTATACGTCATGACAAGCGCCGAGCTCTTGATAATGGAATATTGGAGCGTAGAATTGTAGAACTTGTGCAAGGTCAGGCGACTTCTCGACGCAAACCTAGTGATAGAAGCTCAGTCTGCTTTTTGTTTATTAGCACTGATGATAAATGAATAGTCAGAGTAAATGAATGTTACTGTCCGATTCTTGACAGACACGAGTGTAATGCATAAGTTCTATATCACTGAAGGTTCCATACTAATGCAATACTGCGCATTACTATTCGAATTTTGGCCTGTCTTACGCCTGCCGAGTCTTTAGCAATGAGAAGAGGTAGGCAATTACGTCTTGCGATGCAGCCAAGGCCATAGTAGATGTGATTAGTAATGCGGTATATGTGAGTAAGCTGACTGGCAAAATCACATGAAGTACGCCAACGTACCTACGTTAAGTCACGGTGGAAATTACAGACCCCTTTATAGTATATATAATAAAGCCATCTGAGAATGTCTCTGCTAAAAAGTTATGTTTATTATTATCAGGACTGATTAGCCTTCTGTTAAGCTGTTGGGAAAAATACCGTCTAAGAAAATCTACTGCGGTTTAAATTGCAACGTTATCAGCGCTTCCAGAAGGAAGTTACTGTACAAGTCCATCTTTCTCGGGCGTTCATTTCACCTGGGTACCATCGCCTGACTCATGGCCTTTATATTTTTAAATCTGCGCCGATGACGTAAGTTACGTTGCGCAACAAAAATAAATACCCTTTCTAATGAATAAACCATCACAGCTTCCCGAGAAAGCGCGGTACGTTGGCGCAAGTCATCATTTGTGATAACAATAAGAGCGACAGCGCGTCGTTAAAAATGACTGGTCACTCCCCGGATTTTCTTTTTTTCTCAAGGACGCGACTAACCCGTAGAAGGTTGTAAGCCGTAGAAGGTAGAAGGTTGTAAGCCGAAAGTACGGATGCTTGCGACCTTTCTGGTACCGGACGAGTGCGTTCTTGGTGTATATTTCAGGCGCATTACATCGGAAGGCTTAAACCATTTAATAGCGAAAGGCTTTCACAGTCACTTCGGTAGCTGCACGGAAAGCGCGGATAATCAGTCTTCTTTAAGTACACGCGCTCTGAACCAGGACAGATATTTGCGAGAAAGGGGCACCTATATTACCCATAGCGAGAATGGTATCCTCAAATTACGCCTCATTATCCCGATGTGTTTATGAGCCTCACTCTGCTGCCTGTATGGTATGGTATGATAAACTTTATTCAGGTCCTGAAGATCAACCCTTAGGATGACGCAGGCGGCTCCCACGTCGGGACAGTAAGGTTTAACCTTACCGCCGTGTCGTGGGCCTTCTGGACGGCCTGTACTTGATCTAAAAGCACTCCACTGTGAAGCACTCGCCGCCACCAGTCTATTTCCTTGTCGCAGTCTGTGAAAGCCACAGGACATTGCCAAAGCATATGATCCAGAGTAATGATGCCATTACACTTCTCGCAATTGATTGGTACCTCTCTTTCTGGATATAGCTTGTTAATAAAGTTTGGACTAGGGTAAGTTCTTGTCTGTAACAATCTCAGAGTCACCGCTTGAGCTCTATTGAGCTTAGCATGTGGCACTGGGAATTCCATTCTGTTCATGTAATAATGCTTCGTGACTTATGTAAGTAATCGGTCCCTGTTCTCCTCCAGCATATTATTGGGGTCCTGGTCGCGTAGTGCACGGATAGTAAGTCCTCGTGCAGCTGCGTTAGCCACCTCGTTCAAATTCCTCCGAGATGGATCGACAGACCCCATGTGTGCAGGAAACCAGCGGATTTCGATCCCTTGGCTGTCCATCTCACCGATCAGCTGGGCAGCCCTTTTGGTTACAAAGCCTTTGGTAAAATGTCTAATAGCCATCTTAGAGTCACTGTAAATTCGCGTCCACTTATTATTCCTTAAAGCCAATGCTATCGCTACTTGTTCTGCCACTGTCGCTTCTTTAGTCATGATTGTAATAGCATCCCGAGTGAGTCCATCTGCATCTACTACTACTGCCGTAAAGGCTTTCTTTCCTCTGACAAATGCAGCATCTACAAAAGCCGCATGTTCTCTGTCCTGTTCTATCTCCTGCAGGAGAGCTTTGGCCCTTGCCTTTCTTCTTTCCAGGTTGTGCACCGGGTGCATATTTCTGGCAAAAGGAGTCGTCTTGATGATCTCTCTTACGCTATATTTTAGTTCTACTGTGTCTTCCGAATTTTCTGATTCGCTTGGGTACCACCTTAGCTCTTCGAGTATTGCTCTACCTGACCTTGTTTCGGAAAGCCTCTCTCTGTGGGCAATTTGCTGAGCTTCAATTATTTCGGCTATTGTGTTGTGGAGCCCTAGTTTCATTAATTTATCATCCGGTGTGCTAACCGGCAATCCCACTGTTGTTTTGACAAGCCTTTTAATTAATCTGTTCAACTTCTTTAGGTCTGTCTGTGTCCATCTAAGCATCCCTGCTACATATGAGAAGTGACACAAGGCGAAAGCATGGACCAGCCTCATGGCGCTCTCCTCTCCCAACCCTCTGTGTCTGTTAGTGATTCTCCTTAGCAGTCTTATTACCTCCTCAGTCTTGCTTGTGATGTTTTGTATTGTTTTTCCGTTTGCCCCGTTTGCCTCCATGAATAACCCTAAGACTAACGGATTCGACTTGCTTAATAGTTTTGCCTGCCTTCGTGCTTAGTACTAACCTGGGTTCTTCCTCGGGAACATATCCCCTCGGTTTTCTACCCCTTTTCCTGTTACTGAGTACTAGGAGTTCAGACTTCTCAGCAGAGCATTTCAGTCCCATGTCTTCTAAAATGGACTCTACCTCATAAATGCTCTCCTGAAGTCTGCTTTCCGCCTGTCCTATACTTCCTTCAGCGTTCCATATTGTCACATCGTCTGCATAAATGGTAAAGTTAATGCCCTCTATCCCTTTCAATCCCTTTGCCACTTTTGACATCGCCAGGTTGAAAAGCATAGGTGACAAGACCGACCCTTGTGGCGTACCTCTGTCACCGAGATCCTATCTTCTTTGATTTAATGTCCCCGAATCTAAGGTGTGCTGAGCGATGGCCAAGAAAGGCTTTAACCACTTCATATAGTTTTCTGCCTAATCCCAGTTCAGAAATTACCTCAAGTATTGCTCTATGCTTAATTTTGTCAAAAGCTTTTTCGACATCCAACCCCAAGAGAGCTCTAGTGTGCTTTGGACTGGCTAAAAGCAATTTATGTTTGATTAACAACATGGCATCTTGTGTGGACAAGCCTGGTCTGAAACCAATCAGATTATACGGTAGGATGTCATTGTCCTCCACATATTTCGTTAACCTGTTCAATATGACATGCTGCATTGTCTTTCCTAGACATGATGTTAACGAAATTGGCCTGAGGTTACCCAAGTTGAGTTGTTAGCCCGGCTTTGGTATTAAGATAGTACAGGCCGTCCTCCATTCTTCTGGATAGACCCCATTCTTCCATAATTCATTAATGTATGTGGTCAGATATTTTATGGAGTCGTCGTCCAAATTCTTTAGCAATCTGTTAGAGATGCCATACGGGCCCGATGCTGACCTACTATTTAAATCATACAATGCCGTGCGTACCTCACTTTCGTTGAATTCCTGATCCATAAAGTTGCATTCTGCCCCTAAGTAATCGGGGTAACTTACTTCCTGATCCGCTGTCCTGAGAGGCAAGTATTTAGCTGCCAATCGCTGCATTATGCTCTCTGTGCTTGCAGTCTGACTTTCCTGGTGTACCAGCCCTTCTTTTTCCGCTCTGTCCTTCCTGATTTTTCTAAATTGATCCCAGTCTATATAAGTGAAATGCTTTACCTCCACCACCGTTGTTTCCACCATTATGTGTAGTATGTAATGGTCGCTCCCCAAATCCCTCCCAGAGTTGATCCAGTATGCCCTGGGTAAGTTAGAAGTGAAGGTTAAGTCCGGGGTAGTGCCCCTACACGTGGAAGTGCCACACCTAGTAGGAAAGGCTGGGTCTGTGATAAGAGAGAGGCCTAAATCCCTGGCAAGATGCCAGATTCCTTCCCCTTTCTTTGTACTCCAGTGGTAATCCCAAGATTGGAGTGGGGCGTTGAAGTCCCCGCCTATTATGAGGGGCGCATTTTATTGCGATAGCAATTATATGGACACTTCCACCGGATTTCTGCCGTCGGCGTCGCCGTCGCCGTCGTCGTCGCCGTCGCCGTGAGGTTCCGTATAGATAAAATCTTCGCCGCGCGCCGTATGCCCGAGCGGAAGCGTGCGGGGACGCACGCTGTCACGGAGAGCGAACGCACTCAATCTTCCACGCGCAAGCAAGGAAGCGAGAAGCGAGCGCCGGAGGGAGCGTAGGGGGGGGGGGGGGGGGGCACTTTTCCTCTGCCAACAACCGCGCTCGTCGCTCGCCGCACCGTCCCTTATCTCCACACGGCTCTACCTTTATGCACTATGCGTTCGCCGTTCAGTTTCTGTTGAAGCGATAGACCGCACGTACCTTCGCCCGCTGCTGCGGCGTATATATGCGCTTGCTGCCAGCGTTTTGACAGTCGTTGTCTGCAGTCATTCAGTGTGATCTATTCATGTTTGTTTGTGCGCGCTCACACCACAGTTAGTAATAGTCGGGCCACATTTTCCAACGCACGCTACACATGCAATGCTGCCCGGATCGGCAGTGCAGCGCTACAGGTGTGTCCCTTCGCACGCGCTGCCCACGGGCAGCGCTTCTCATCAACACCACCGTTTCACACGCGCCTTCTCGTGGTCATCGAATCTCTCTTCATGTCGGTCTACTTACGCCGCAGCACACCTGCTTACTTAATCAGCTCATGTTTACTACAATTCATATTGCTACCAAAGCCGCTCACCTTACTTCGTATGACATTGCTGTGTTGCTATCGCATTCATTGCTTCGCCCTTAGGGCGAAACTGTGACATTTTTTTTTGGCTACCCGCATGGCCTTATTAAATATTGCTTTGAAGCTCTGTCTCATCTCTCTGGGACTGCTATATATGTTGAGGCAGAACAAGCTTTGCGCTTTACCTTTGTGCCTTTTTAGGACCATTTCTATAAATATATATTCAATTTTGTTCGCCCCTAATTTTAAATCATGCTCGATGTAAGGAATTTTCTTGTCATTTAGAGTGGCGATTCCCCTGCCCGGGTCTTTGCCTTTGAATATCGAGTTAAAGCCAGACAGCCCGATCTCCTCCGCTAGAGTTTCCTGCAGCATTATTAATTTTAGCCTATTTTCAACTGTTTTGATTATCTGTGCTAATGACGCTCTTTTTTGGTGAAATCCTCTGCAATTCCACTGCCACACACTAAGTCTCTTTCTGCTATCCATTATTATTGCCGTTACCCCCCGACTTGCTACCCCCTGTTACTGTTCTCTTGACTGTGCTACCCACCGCTCCTGGAAGTGTTCTAACGCTTTCTGCTTCCGAGGGCATATATTCCTCATCATCTCCTTGGGCCTCTAATTTTTTCAGCCGCTTCTCGGCTGTTAACTTCCACTTCCATATTTTGTCCACCTTAAGGTTAAGGCTGTCTACCGTGTCCTTTAGGTCCTGATATGCATTCTTAATATCCTCCAGAACCGAGCACATCGATTCCACCTCTGGGACTACAGCTCTCTTTTTTGGCGCCGGTGTGCCTTCTTCCTCCTGGCTGTTACTTCTACTCACCGGCTACTGCCACATTGCCGCTTTCTGCCCTTAAACCTTTGTTCATTTCCTCAATCTGCTTCTTAAGTTCTTCATTTGCTTTCTTTAGGGATATAACCTGTCTGATGAGCTGTTCTACTCTGGTATCATTGCTTCTATCTGCGAGGCAATTGCCCCGTTACCTGTGGCTTTCACAGTACCTTTGACTTTATCTGCCCAGGTAGCTCCTGGCTCTATTTTCTTGTTGGTCTTCAGCTCCTGCTCCTCGAAGCGCACCTGCGCCGCCCGAGACCTCGAACGGTTTCTTCCCCTCGATATTGAACGCTGCCTTGATCTTGAACTACTTCTTGAGCGTGAGCGCTGTCTTGATCTTGAACCACTCCTTGAGCGTGAGCGCCTCCCAGCGCCCGGAGGGGTCTCCTTTGTCGGTTGAGCCGATTCCATTTCGGTGTCCTCGTTGAAGCGTTCTCTTCTCCTTACTCTCACTACATACGGTATTTGATACCGCTGCTTGCAAGCTTTGTCACCTGTGGGGTGATCTTCACCGCAGAACTTGCATTTGGGAGAGCATATATGATCCTCCCCTGGGTCTTGCACACCGCATCCCCTGCACTGCACTACATCAGGTGTGGGACAAATGTCTGATCTGTGTCCAATTCTTCCACGTGCGTAACATACGTCAAATTGTTTCGTGTACAGAAAGCACCTCACTAGGGTTGACCCATATTTGATGAAATTGGGCACCTTCAATCCGTCGAAGAGCACGATAACCGAGCCCGTAGCTTTGATACGCTGTGCTGCCAACGCCGTTGGGTTGTATTCATGCACGATCTTTTTCGTGATAACACTCTGACTGTCGTTGAGGTTCACTCTTCTAATAACCCCCTTGCACGTAGAGTGGGAGGCCGTTTCATAAGCGCTGACTTCATATTCCGCCTTCATGAGAGTAATAGACTTGAGTCGCACATACCTTTCGGCATGATCGAAGTGCGGTGTACTAACCACCACGATGTTCTGTGTGAAGTTGGGGCAGACGATGTCTCCCTTCGCTTGGTCTTCTGTAAGTTCGGCCGCCTCGACGATCGCTTCTCCAATAGCTGTAGTGCTGACCTTGTTCAGGTTGAGGCCTCCCCGAGGCTTAACGATAATTTTCCTGTGCTCCTCTGGCAGTTGCGGCATCCTCGACGCCTTCACAATCCGGCGCTTGAGCTTGTCGGCCCCATCGGCACCTTTGCTGGCGATCTCCTTTCCTTGCAACTATTGGGTCAAATGGGCGGTTCCACCAGCTCCCCAGGTCTTTCCCGCAGATCGCGATCTTCGGTTGGTGACCACCTGCCAACCCATTCCTTCCTCGCCGTCTTCCGTCTCCGAGGAGACGTCGTCAACCATACGTGTATCAGCCATGCCGACTTGGCGGGCTCGGTAGGCCTACGTGGCCTTAGGCCTAGTGGAGCTCCCACGTTCGATGCACACAAGCAGGCGATAAAAGTCCGAAAAAAGCTGGCCCACCTTGTCCAAAGGTATCCACCGATTCGCCTTAACTTCACTAATCCAATGATGTGCTTGAAACCGTGGTCCTGCCAAAATTGCCTCCAGAATCATTCAAAAACGAGACGGAGCCGATGCGGGGCACATCCGCTCTCGTCTTCTTCTTCGTCGCCTTCGTTCTCTTCGTTCTCTGCTGCCTGTGATTGATTTCAATTTCTTCTTCTTCGTTCTCTGCTGCCTGTGATTGATTTCAATTTCCTATCTGTTCCAGGATAGAAATATGCTGTTCAGATGGTAAACACAGTTTACTGAGCAAAAGTTCATATGAATTTTGTCCTCCGACATGTGTTCCTTTTGGTCATGTACATTTCTCTCTATAAATATATGGTCGAAACATCACTAAGTCGAATTGTGAATTATTTAATAGTTAACCTGGCTTCTCCACGTGTAAGGGAAATGCCGTAGGCATTTGAGAATGTAATAATACACCATAATTTGTTTGCATAAACTTTCTAACTATAGCCATGTAATGAAAAGCTCAATTGTATTGCACGGCTTTATCTTTTCGCAGCAAATTCATCCACTGAAATTATAGAACAATGCACTTTTTTCAGCGCGGGAGTCCAAAAATACATAGCAACTTATTTAACATAGTGATATAAGTTTCAAGAGTTCTTTGATTGGTTTGTCATTTGAGCAAAGAAGACGAGAAACTTTCACTGCACCGAAAAAATAGGCGGCCAAGAGCGACAACTCATTAGTTATGTTAAACTATGTAGCTTTAAATAATGCACATATTTTATAGATCGCTGGACTGCGGTCTTTGGAGATAGCTGGGAGAGGCCTTCGTCCTGCCATGGACTTAAAAATAGGCTGATATTGATGATGATGATGAAACATTGCCGGAGGCGACCGACCCTCATCCAAGAAATACTTTTTACAGTTTAATAATTTATTTATTTGTGCCGTCAGCGCTCGAAGGCATTACAGAAGGGAGTGGGTTGAGCAGGCTAAACAAAGAATGCGATAATTAAAAATAAATTTCTAATCACATAATTTTAGCTGTTGGTAAGTGGAAAAAACTTCTGTGCACACCAGAAGAGCAGCGTTACAATTATACCATATTACCTGATATTACAAAGAATAAAAAAAGGAACATAGTAAGTAATTACCAAATTCAGAGAACGCAACGTATGCTAGTTGATTCTGCATAAAACTTGCGTTTATTAGTACTATTTAAGATTTCTTTGGGGAGGCGATTTCATTCAAGGGCTGTGCGAGGCCAGAAAGAGCTTAAGCAAGTTAATATGACTAAATACGATACGTATTTTGTACAGCTGATCAATACGATGCGATATATGTTGTGACGGGAATACAGACGGACCCGTGTATCTTAAATTAACTTATAACAAACTATTCTATATATCGAACAGCTGTAAAATCCCCTTGAAAATCCCATGCAAATCTATCGGGCTGGTGCACGCGTATATAGAATGCCCGTTCACCAGCACATTCGATATATCCAACGCGGCGCTTCACAGAAGACCTCATAGTGCACTTCTTTGTGCGCTTTGAGGTATTCTGGCACCTGGGAGAAGAGAATGTGCAGTCAGTGTAGCCCCGTCGAGCTGTTCGGTTAGCCCGCATGCTACCTCGAAGGTCAACATTTATTCTATCCGATTTTAAAGGCGTCCTTGTGTGGGTTGAGTGCCTATTCGTGAGCTCATTTTCCGCAAGCGATGGCCGCTGCAAGTGTAAAGAAAAGAGCCAGCTTGGACTTTGCAATGAAGTTGAAAGTCATCCACCAATTTTTTTGCGGGTAAATAAAGTGTGCTTGCTTTTTTCCTCCGAGTTGCGTGCAGTAACTTAGCGGGTCTCGGACGCACCAATCGGTAAGCCACCGTTTACATCAGAGCCTATTATTTTATATATCGAATTACCTATATAACGAACTCTCTGTGATCCCTTTCAGATTCGATATATCCGGGTTCGACTGTATAAGTTTAGGGGTTACAAATTCAAGTTTAGTTTGATTTGAGGTTAGAGTATCTATTCCATCATACGTTGAACATATAAAACGAGTGGAGTAATTTCGAGTTCTTATGAGGTAATAAATATAATGGAGTTTCACACATTGGATGTATACTCAAACTTTGTTCCTAATAATGTTTTCTATAGTAGTAACTTGAGAGAGGCAGGTGGCATATTATAAATGTAGTGGAGCAAATAACCCAACGTTCGAAACGCATTGCTACTAATGTCGACATACAATTGCTACTAATTGCGTTGCTACTAATGCCACGGTGAGATTAGCGGTAGTAGGTTGACCAGGTAAGATTAGCGGTAGTACGAACACGTAAATACTTTTATGAATATACAGGCTCTAACTACGTGTTTTTAAGTAAGTACGTCAAAGAGCTGTTTTGAATGGGAAGTTGCTCAGATGATGTTGCTGCTGTGTCTGGTGTGCCGCAAGGCTCCGTGTTGGGGCCGATTCTTTTTCCTTATTTTTAATGCGAAAGCATTATATGCCCTATTACGGCGAAAATCCGACATTGTAGTCAGGCGGTGCGACCAAATGACGCTACCAAAATGGCTGACGGCAAAGAGATGCTCGAATTGACGACAAATTTAGCCGCGAGGTTCCTGTAAATAAACTAAATTAATCCCTTTAAAAAGAAAAATACGTAAACTTTGATCTGCGTGGGAATCGAACCCGGGCCACCGCGGCGCGAGTCGAGCGCACTCCCGCGACGCCTTAGCAGCTCCACGGTTGTGATTCCTTAAAGGTGCGCCGAGTCAACTCCACCTAGATAACTAATCTAGGTGGTATTGGCCTAGTGCATGTGTCATTGCGCATGTCACGTCGAAGCCATCTGGCTGACTAAACGTGCTGCCTAGTGCGTGCCTCGTTAGGCACATGACGGCGCAGCCAATGGGTATAGGAGGTGGCGTCACGTCATGAGTGTATACAATGAATAAATGAAATAAAATGTATAAATGTCCAATTAACGCCGTGGAGCGCTCCTTCGAGTTATGAACGCGTGGGCAAGCGAGTGCGTTCAGACGCTTGGCGCGTTTTTATTCGGCCTCACCGAGGTGCCGGTAAAACGGAGAACTTGCTCGGACACGGAACGTGCGGAAAAAAACATTTCACCAAAGGGACTATATCGCTTTGGCATACCCACACGCAAGCAGTTTTAAATGTCTCTGGCGAATACAATTTTTGTGGATGATTGTGTACTGTGTGCAGGGGCATCTAACCCATTTGGCGCCATTGTTCCCATTTGGGAACACAACACGTGGTGAAATTCTGAAGCCATAGTTACTAAAGCTTACAAAAAAAAAAAACAGCTAATATCCATTAAGAACATCTTTAAAAATGTTCAATGTTTTATTTGCAAGGAAATAAAGTCCCTTGTTAGTTTCGTACTTTATGTTATGCGGTGACAACTTCATGGCAGTTGTTGCGTAAACACGGCCGTCCGCCGCACAGAGCATCTCAGCGAAAAAAAGTAAGTTTTTTAATGCGTAGTTATCATTATTCATTGTACCTTATGTTTGAATGTGTTTAGTATAAGGACACGCGAAATAGAGTAGCTGTTTGCATGGACAATGTAAATATGACGACAAATGTCTGCGTGTTCCCATTTGGGAACGTTGGCGAGAAGTGGGGGCAACGGTACAGCGATCGCTTGTATGTCCGGGCCACGCCCGGGCCACGCCTAACCCACTGACCGGGCCACGCCTAACCGCAGGAAGGTAGGTGAATGAAGTTGTGCATTTTAAAAGCACCTGCCTTGTTTGTTAAGTGTTTTGGCATCCTGGTGCTCTGTATGACGCCTCGCATTTACGTGCACAAATTTGTGGAGCATACAAATACTAATTTTGGGAGGATAGAATACGATGCATAAAATAAAATGACGCATTTATGAACTTGTTCAGCATGAATCAGAGAGAATTTCATTGATGTCTATGAAAGGTCGTTTCAGCAGAGATCATTCGCGCCAGCACTCTGCCTCTGCACATTTATTAAATGTCACTTGTGACGTCTGCGCTATTCTGCAGTTATCCTTTTCGCCCGCATGCAATAACATCGCATAGCTGACTGCATGTCAGTGAACTTCAAAATTTTAGAAACAAAATACTTGCCGTCAACTTCGTGTTTCATCTTCAAAGAAGGTTCTAAAAACATTATTTCCTTGTAGAGTGGCCCATGGGAGTGCCTTTGACTCCGTGTAGTTTCCTTCATCGGAAGCCAGCACAAAAGTGAAATCTCTACAAAAAATCACATGCATCAATTCATTCACTGTGTGGCGGGCGGCGTTTCGACAACCCGCTTTCCTACGGCCGAAACCTTGTGGGAGAAAAATAACTTATTCTTTCTTAGATAAAGGCTGGCGCATGGAACTCCTGATGGCAAAGTACCTTTGCATCCACCATCGGGAGCAAATAATTTTTTCCCCTTTTAACAATGGTGGACTTATATTGGACCAAGTAATAAATAGAAGTGAGCAACGAAGGTCAAAAAGAAGTTTTGTCGTCGTGCAGTGATATTTTTGCCCTCATCCTTATTGCTGCTTTGTCAACCTGTTCTCTTCAGGAAGCCGTCGTCACGCCATTTCATCGGAATTGTCATTTGATTGTCGTCATGACATGCCGCCTTTCTCCTTCCATCGACGCGATTCTTTACCTGTCATTCCTTCGTCGTCACTGCGTCGTCAAACAGCGGTCGTCGGGCCTTTATGCTCATGAGCGACTTCGACAAACAAGTGTGCCAGAAAATGGGCTAATGCCACGCACAGGGTATGTGTCATGTAGCCAAAGCAATGAGTGTCTCAACATGACTACTACAAATTTTAAATAAACGTGACTTCTTCAATATGGTGTGTCACTACTTTGCTTCAGTGCTAATCGCTTTAAAGCTCATCATAAGATGAGTTCTGCCGTAATGTCATTGGACGCCGAGAATGTTTTCCTCGTGGCAATGGGGTAAAATGGCACGTTAAGCCTATTAATGAACATAGTCAGCGAAATAAGTTGTGATCTGCGACATCGGAGAAATGTCTGCCTCATATGTAACGGCACATGTCTCAGCCTGTGCAGTCCCCATGTAGACTGTTTTCGAAGATATGAGTGAGATGACGAGCTATTTCGGCCCATTTCATAACATGACGTCGAAAGAATGAACCGTGCCCCAAGAGGCTACGGACATCAGCATACGAGCAAGGTGGAAGCTTGCTGACAGCGCGAACGTTTTAAGGACTAGACTGTGCAAGGGTAATGTTGACATAGTGTCCTAGTACGTGTATTTGATGATGGCCCAAATGGCATTTGGTAGAATTTAGCTTGAGGTCTGCTCTTCGAAAGACTTCAGGAATGGTCGAAGCTCTGAAACATAGAGAAAACATATTTACAATAAAAAAATATTAGACGTATGTTGATTATTCAGATCAGCGTAGAAGAGAGTCCATCATGCCTAGGAACGTAACAAGGGAGTTACAAAGCTTCAAATACATGATTATAAGTTTCTAGAGGCCGTCGAGCATAATAAAAGCCATCCTCTTGGGACCCTTTTAATGGACAAGACTTAGTAGTCAGAGCTTTGAAGAAAAAAGTTGTCGCAGTTTCACCTAAAAGGCGAAGCATCAACTCCGATAGCAAATTTGAAGAGAGCTATATGGAGTAATGATAACAGCTTTATCAGCTGTATAAACTTTGACATGCAGCAGCACCGGCAACACGCATAACTGTTGTCGACAAGCTGCTTCACAAACATTGCGCCAAGCTGCTTCACTCAGTATCGGCCACTATAATTTGCGGGAAGGGAAGGAACAATTCTCAGTATTCACAGGATTCAGCGCACCACGCGTTTGTCTCGGTTTCCACGCATCCACTTCTGGGAATAATACTCACAAGGCAGCATATGGTCAACGGTAGTTTCACTGGCTGCTCCAACTTTATGCCATGGTGTTCGGAGCATTGTGCCCAAGATGGCCGTTATATTCTGGGATATTAGCATAAAATCATCCCGCTCATGCCGACTATACCTCGGACAACTGGAAGAAGTCCCTCTGAAGATCGCTTCTCGCCCACCAGGAATGGGCCGTCCAACAGGCCCACGAAGCAGCCGCCAGGCATTCCCTGTTGGTCCCTACGTGGGAGACGCCCGCTACGCGCTAAGCGCGTCCTGCAGGGCCTAAATAAAGTTTTTCCAATTCAATGAAGCCATGGGCTGTGCTATGAAGCAGATAATTTGCAATCATAATACTTATGATTATAATAAAGACACTAACTTTAAAGCAGATAATTCGCAATCATAATAGTTGTGATTATGATAAGGATACTAACGTCGCGTTGAAGTGGCGGCGAAGAACTCCGTAGCAAAACTGAACCATTTAAGTAACCATTTATTGCGCAAACCCGTGCCCACAAAAGCCAGTGACACTCGATGCACAACGATAGCGGTGAGACAGGCGGTGATCGTGGAATTATCATCTGTGGAGCAAGCGCCTAGAATTTTATGCGTGCCTTGTCGATCATTCCAGCGTAATCACTGGCGCACGCGTACTTTCCAGAAAGTACTTCACAATTTGGGTCGCGAAAGCAATCAGATTACACAAGGTTCGGTAACAGCAGACAACGGAGACAACCAGTGATAACATTCTAAAAACTTCAAATAAACAAAGGTACGTCTTGAGCTGAACGATATGACCAACACAGATTGGCTTGTAAAAGACGTTAGCCGAAATTAAATAACATTTTACCGTGTGCCAGTGCAAGCTCTTAAAATGCAATCTTCCTGTGCTACAAACATAAAACGAAAGCAAAAAAAAATTAGGGCAAGCTTCACACTAGTGGTGCGAAGACTGGGTCAGCAGCGAAGCTGGCTACCCCACCTAGCTTCATCTCGGTTCCGCCAAGTTTTTGCGAGGTTATGCTTCGAGACTCGGCCATGTTTTCGCAAGATTACACTGCAATCATCGACAGCACAAGGAGCAATGGACATTCGGTCATAAAAGAACACCTGGTCATAAGTAGGCATGACAACGGTTACATATATAAAGAAATATACATACATATATACATAGATAGATAACCCCCAAAGGGCGGGAAATATCCTAAAATGTTAACGCAATAAAACGGCATGCAAGCTCTTCCGTATAGCGATGACGTGCACGATTGGTCACACAAGGCGAGATATTTTTTCTTCACAGCTCTGTTTAATGATAAAGTCCTGTCTATAAAAAGGGTCCCAAGAAGATCGCTTTTATCAAGCCCGACTGGCTCTAGAAACTTGTAAACATGCGTTTTAAACATTGTAACTCCCTTGTTACGTTCGTACGCATGGTGGACTCTCTTCTACGCTTATGTGAATAATCCACCTCTATTACTTTTAGTATTGTAAATATGATTTCTCTATGTTTAAGAGCTACGACAAGTCCTGATGTCTTTCGAAGAGTCGACCTCAAATTAAATTCTACCAATTGCCATTTGGGCCATCATCAAATGCGCGTACTAGGACAGTATGTCGACAATACGCGTGCACAGCCTAGTCGATAGAACATTCGGTGGATGATCAGCGGGCCAAAGCGGAGCAAGCGCTCTTTACTGGGCCTTAGTGCTGGCCTAAAATAAAGTTTCTTCCTCCTCCTCCTCTCGCTATCAGCAAGCTTTCACCTTCTAGTTCGTACGCTGATGTCCGTAGCTTCGTGGGTGATGGTTCGATGTTTCGACGTCATGTTATGAATTGTGCCGAAATACCTCGTCCTCTCACTGATATCTTCAAAAAGAACATCTGCGTGGGGCCTGCACAGGCTGAGACATGTGCCGTTACATATGCGGCAGACGTTTCTCCAACGTCAGTCAGCACCACACAATACCTTGACTATCCTTGGTCGTAGGCGCAACGCACTATCCTACCTCATTTCCCAAAGAAAAAAACATTCGCTGCGCACAGAAATATTCCGGCAGAACACATCTCATGATTACTGTCAACTTTAAATCGATTAGCAATGAAGTAAAGTAGTGACACACCGTATTGCAGAAGTCACGTTTATTTAAAATTTGTAGCATTCATATTGATACACTCGTTGCTTTGGCTACATGAAACGTACCCTGTGTCGGGTATTAGCCATATTTTGTGGGACACTCGCTTGTCGAAATGGCACATGAACATGAAGGCATGACCACTGTATGACGACGCAATGGCAATGACGACGATGGAACGACAGAGCAAGAATCGCGTCAATGGAAGGAGAAAGGTGGCATGACGACACTAGAATGGCGCGACGACGACTTTATGAAGACAACAGGTTGACGAAGCTGCAATAACGATGATGGCTAGAGTATCACTGCACGACCACAAAACTTTTTTAAGCTTCTTTGTTGACTTTCATTTATTACTCGATCCAATTTAGCTTCAAGTTAGCTCCATGTTTCTTCAAAAGCGAAAAAGTATTTGCTACCGATGTTGGATAGATAGGTACTCTGCCGTTCTGAGTTCGAGGTGCAAGCATTTCTCTAAAAAATGAACAATTATTTTTGTCCTACAAAATGGCGGCCGTAGGAAACCGGTATGTTGAAACGACGGCAGCCGCACAGTAAAAGAAGGTCTGCATGGAATTCTTGGTACAGATTTGACATTTGTGTGGTCTTCCGATGCTTCCGATAATGAAAACTACTTCTTTTTCAGGGGTTTTACGTGCCAAAAGCAGTTCTGATTATGAGGCATGCCGTAGTTAAGGGCTCTGGAATAATTTTTACCACCTGGCCCTCAGACAGGCCACTCTACAAAGTAATGATTTTTAGAGCGTTCTTTTCGATAAAACAGGAATGCGGGCGAAAAGGATTACAGCGGAATAGCGCAGACGTCACATGTGACCTATCATAAGTACGCAGAGGAAGCGTGCTGATGTGAACAAACTCTGCTTGCTGAAAGGTGTTTTTATAGACGTCAAGCTTTAATTCTCTCTGTCTCATGCTTGAATAGGTTCTTAAATGCGACATTTTATTTTATACATCGTGTTTATCATCTCAAAATTAGTATGTGTATATTCCACAGGTAGGTGCACGTGAATGCGAGACCTCACATACAGCAGCAGGAAGCCAAAGCACTTAACTGCGGCAGGTGCGTTTAAAATGCACAACTTCATTTGCCTTCCTCCCAGCGGTTAAGTGTGGCCCAGTTGGAGGGAACCTGGACGGCTACGCGCGAGCAATCGCTCAATAAGTGTTTTCATTTTGATGCACTTTTTCAAGTGTAGTATGGAGGCAATACATGAAAACAAATGCGGAGCCTATTTTGTGGACAAGTATAAACCTAATTTGCGGCTCCATGCTGCACACAATGGAAGTAAACAGAGTTCTTATAGTGGTTTACTTATGGAGTATTAAAATATTCGTTGAATTATGATACATTCCACCCGGCTTTCAATGTACATGATTATTTTGCGTCAGAAAATCGGCTATAAATTAGGATGAATGTGCTGCAATCCCGCAATGTAGTTGCAGAAATAAAATCTATTCGAATTTTAATGAACCAGATTCGCGAGGGCTCAAAATAAACGTAGCCGCATATCAAGCGATTCTGCACCTTGTTGGAACATGCACAATTTAACGCGATAGCCTTAAGCTCCCCGTGTCGCCGAAAATCGGGCGTCGTTGTGGGCGTCGCTGTCGGTGACCGAACAGCAATGAATGAAACAAGCAGACAGTCGGCCGTCCGCCAGAACGCCTTTTTTGCTCTGCCTAGTGTTCTCTCTCCTAGCGCCCGCCTTGCGAGAGCCCGCGGCAAAATTCACTTTGTCTTTACACTCGGCCACCCTGCAAGTTTCCAGCGCGCTTGGAACCACGAAACTTGTCCAGGTATTGACGTCGCCATTTGAGAGCCGTTCTGCGCGCAACCAGCTTCTCTGGCGGGCGGCACTGGCTGTCGCGCGCTCGTCGCCGGTCTCACAGATGATTGTCCCGCCGTTTAACGTTGTCCGTAGATTGAAAGCTGGGTGGAATGTATCAGAATCCAACAAATATTTCAATACCACATGACTAAAATGACACACAAGGAAATCTGTTTACTTCCATAATGTACAGCATGGAACCTGAAGGATGGTTTATACTTGTCCACCGCACAGGTTCCGAATTATTGCTCATGCATTGTTTCCAAGCTACATCATTGAGAAGGTGCGTCGAAGTGAAGACACGTATTGAGCAATTGCTCGCGCTTTGCCGTCGAGGCTCCCACTGACCGGGCCACGCCTAACCGCAGGAAGGTAGGTGAATGAAGTTGTGCATTTTAAAAGCACCTGCCTTGGTTGTTAAGTGCTTTGGCATCCTGGTGTTCTGTATGACGCCTCGCATTTACATGCACAAATTTGTGGAGCATACAAATACTAATTTTGCGAGGATAGAATACGATGTATAAAATAAAATGACGCTTTTATGAACTTGTTCAGCATGAATCAGAGAGAATTTCAGTTTCATGTCTATGAAAGGTCATCTCAGCAGAGATCATTCGCGCCAGCACTCTGCCTCTGCACATTTATTAAATGTCACTTGTGACGTCTGCGCTATTCTGCAGTTATCCTTTTCACCCGCATGCAATAACATCGCATAGCTGACTGCATGCCAGTGAACTTCAAAATGTTAGAAACAAAATACTTGCCGTCAACTTCGTGTTTCATCTTCAAAGAAGGCTCTAAAAACATTGCTTTGTACAGTGGCCTATGGGAGTGCCTTTGACTCCCTGTAGTTTCCGGCATCGGAAGCCAGCACAAAAGTGAAATCTCTACAAAAAATCACATGCAGCAATTCATTCACTGTGTGGCGGGCGGCGTTTCGACATCCAGCTTTCCTACAGCCGAAACTTTGTAGGACAAAAATAATTTATTCTTTCTAAGAGAAAGGCTGGCGCATGGAACTCCGGATGGCAAAGTACCTTTGCATCCACCATCGGGAGCAAATAATTTATTCCCCTTTTAACAATGGTGGAGTTATATTGGACCAAGTAATAAATAGAAGTGAACAACGAAGGTCAAAAAGAAGTTTTGTCGTCGTGCAGTGATATTTTTGCCCTCATCCTTATTGCTGCTTTGTCAACCTGTTCTCTTCAGGAAGCCATCGTCACGCCATTTCATCGGAATTGTCATTTGATTGTCGTCATGACATGCCGCCTTTCTCCTTCCATCGACGCGATTCTTTACCTGTCATCCCTTCGTCGTCACTGCGTCGTCAAACAGCGGTCGTCGGGCCTTTATGCTCATGAGCGACTTCGACAAACAAGTGTGCCAGAAAATGGGCTAATGCCAGACACAGGGTATGTGTCATGTAGCCAAAGCAATGAGTGTCTACTACAAATTTTAAATAAACGTGACTTCTTCAATATGGTGTGTCACTACTTTGCTTCAGTGCTAATCGCTTCAAAGTTAACGCTCATCATAAGATGAGTTCTGCCGTAATGTCATTGGACGCCGAGAATGTTTTCCTCGTGGCAATGGGGTAAAATGGCACGTTGAGCCTATTAATGAGCATAGTCAGCGAAATAAGTTGTGATCTGCGACATCGGAGAAATGTCTGCCCCATATGTAACGGCACATGTCTCAGCCTGTGCAGTCCCCATGTAGATGACTTTTTTCGAAGATATGAGTGAGATGACGAGCTATTTCGGCCCATTTCATAACATGACGTCGAAAGAATGAACCGTGCCCCAAGAGGCTATGGACATCAGCATACGAGCAAGAAGGTGGAAGCTTGCTGACAGCGCGAACTTTTTAAGGACTAGACTGTGCAAGGGTAATGTTGACATAGTGTCCTAGTACGCGTATTTGATGATGGCCCAAATGGCATTTGGTAGAATTTAGCTTGAGGTAGACTCTTCGAAAGACTTCAGGAATGGTCGAAGCTCTGAAACTTAGAGAAAACATATTTACAATACAGAAATATTAGACGTATGTTGATTATTCAGATCAGCGTAGAAGAGAGTCCATCATGCCTACGAACGTAACAAGGGAGTTACAAAGCTTAAAATACATGATTATAAGTTTCTAGAGGCCGTCGAGCATAATAAAAGCCATCTCCTTGGGTTTCTTTTAATGGACAGGACTTAGTAGTCAGAGCGTTGAAGAGAAATATCTCACCTCGTGTGACCAATCGTACACGTCATCGCTACATGGAAGAGGATGCATTCCGTTTTATTGCGTTAACATTCTTAGGGTATTTCCCGCCCTTTGTGGGTCATCCATCTCTGTTTGCCTTTATGTATGTACATTTGTTTGTATATGTAACCGGTTTCCTGCCTGCGTTCGTGGGTCAGTGGGCAGTACATGGTCGAATGTGTGCGCATCGGAATCTTGTGCTGAGGGAACAGGGTTTGAAACCAGCCGCGTGCCGACCTTAGAACAGTGAGAATATGGCAATCTGTACATATGTGCCCCTCTTCAACGAACCTTTGTCACGCCCAAATGGGCCGCTGTAGATGAGGGACTGGGTAAATAGCTCGGTTCGAAAATTTTCTTTGATGCCGACTTGGAGCACTGGCTTGGTCTCAGTCGCTTTGTGCTGGTTTTCAAGGAACCTCTTTGATGCAAACCAGGACTCCTCTGGATTCCTCTGTCTGCAATGAACATTGCGCCAAGCTGTTTCACTCACTATCGGCCACTATAATTTGCGGGAAGGGAAGGAACAATTCTCGGTATTCACTGGATTCAGCGCACCACGCGTTTGTCTCGGTTTCCACGCGTCCACTTCTGGGAATAATACTCACAAGGCAGCATATGGTCAACGGTAGTTTCACTGGCTGCTCCACCTTTACGCAATGGTGTTCGGAGCATTGTGCCCTGGATGCCCGTTATAATCTAGGATATTTGCATAAAATCATCCCGCTCATGCCGACTATACCTCGCACAACTGGCAGAAGTCCCTCTGAAGCTCGCTTCTCGCCCACCAGGAATGGGCAGTCCAACAGGACCCACGAAGCGGCCGCCAGGCGTTCCTGTTGGTCCCTACGTGGGAGACGCCCGCTACGCGCTAAGCGCGTCCTGCAGGACCTAAATAAAGTTTTTACAATTCAATGAAGCCATGGGCTGTGTTATGAAGCAGATAATTTGCAATCATAATACTTATGATTATAATAAAGACACTAACTTTTAAAGCAGATAATTCGCAATCATAATAGTTGTGATTATAATAAGGATACTAACGTCGCGTTGAAGTGGCGGCGAAGAACTCCGTAGCAAAACTGAAACATTTAAGTAACCATTCATTGCGCGAACCCGTGCCCACAAAAGCCAGCGACACTCGATGCACAACGATAGCGGTGAGACAGGCGGTTATCGTGGAATTAACATCTGTGGAGCAAGCGCCTAGAATTTTATGCGTGGCTTGTCGATCGTTCCAGCGTAATCACTGGCGCACGCGTACTTTCCAGAAAATACTTCTCAATTTGGGTCGCGAAAGCAATCAGATTACACAAGGTTCGGTAACAGCAGACAACGGAGACAACCAGTGATAACATTCTAAAAACTTCAAATAAACAAAGGTACGTCTTGAGCTGAACGATATGACCAACACAGATTGGCTTGTAAAAGACGTTAGCCGAAATTAAATAACATTTTACCGTGTGTCAGTTCAAGCTCTTAAAATGCAATCTTCCTGTTCTACACACATAAAACGAAAGCAAAAAAAATTAGGGCAAGCTTCACAATAGTGGTGCGAAGACTGAGTCAACAGCGAAGCTGGCTACCCCACCTAGCTTCATCTCGGTTCCGCCAAGTTTTTGCGAGGTTATGCTTCGAGACTCGGCCATGTTTTCGCAAGATTACCCTGCAATCATCGACAGCACAAGGAGCAATGAACACTCGGTCATAAAAGAACACCTGGTCATAAGTAGGCATGACAACGGTTACATATACAAACAAATATACATACATATATACATAGATAGATAACCCCCAAAGGGCGGGAAATATCCTAAAATGTTAACGCAATAAAACGGCATGCAAACTCTTCCGTATAGCGATGACGTGCACGATTGGTCACACAAGGCGAGATATTTTTTCTTCAAAGCTCTGGCTAATGACAAAGTCCTGTCCATAAAAAGGGTCCCAAGAAGATCGCTTTTATCAAGCCCGACTGGCTCTAGAAACTTGTAAACATGCGTTTTAAACATTGTAACTCCCTTGTTACGTTCGTACGCATGGTGGACTCTCTTCTACGCTTATTTGAATAATCCATCTCTATTACTTTTGGTATTGTAAATATGATTTCTCTATGTTTAAGAGCTTCGACAAGTCCTGATGTCTTTCGAAGAGCCGACCTCAAATTAAATTCTACCAATTTCCATTTGGGCCATCATCAAATGCGCGTAATAGGACAGTATGTCGACAATACGTGTGCACAGCCTAGTCGTTAAAACATTCGGCGGATGATCAGCGGGCCAAGGCGCAGCAAGCGCTCTTTACTGGGCCTTAGTGCTGGCCTAAAATAAAGTTTCTTCGTCCTCCTCCTCGCGCTATCAGCAAGCTTTCACCTTCTAGTTCGTACGCTGATGTCCGTAGCTTCGTGGGTGACGGTTCATTGTTTCGACGTCATGTTATGAATTGTGCCGAAATACCTCGTCCTCTCACTGATATCTTCAAAAAGAACATCTGCGTGGGGCCTGCACAGGCTGAGACATGTGCCGTTACATATGCGGCAGACGTTTCTCCAACGTCAGTCAGCACCACACAATACGTTGACTATCCTCGCTCGTAGGCGCAACGCACTATCCTACCTCATTTCCCCAAGAAAAAAACATTCGCTGCGCACAGAAATATTCCGGCAGAACACATCTCATGATTACTGTCAACTTTAAATCGATTAGCAATGAAGTAAAGTAGTGACACACCGTATTGCAGAAGTCACGTTTATTTAAAATTTGTAGCATTCATATTGATACACTCGTTGCTTTGGCTACATGAAACGTACCCTGTGTCGGGTATTAGCCATATTTTGTGGGACACTCGCTTGTCGAAATGGCACATGAACATGAAGGCATGACCACTGTATGACGACGCAATGGCAATGACGACGATGGAACGACAGAGCAAGAATCGCGTCAATGGAAGGAGAAAGGTGGCATGACGACACTAGAATGGCGCGACGACGACTTTATGAAGACAACAGGTTGACGAAGCTGCAATTAACGATGATGGCTAGAGTATCACTGCACGACCACAAAACTTTTTTTAAGCTTCTTTGTTGACTTCCATTTATTACTCGATCCAATTTAGCTTCAAGTTAGCTCCATGTTTCTTCAAAAGCGAAAAAGTATTTGCTACCGATGTTGGATAGATAGGTACTCTGCCGTTCTGAGTTCGAGGTGCAAGCATTTCTCTAAAAAATGAACAATTATTTTTGTCCTACAAAATGGCGGCCGTAGGAAACCGGTATGTTGAAACGACGGCAGCCGCACAGTAAAAGAAGGTCTGCATGGAATTCTTGGTACAGATTTGACATTTGTGTGGTCTTCCGATACTTCCGATACTGAAAACTACTTCTTTTTCAGGGGTTTTACGTGCCAAAAGCAGTTCTGATTATGAGGCACGCCGTAGTTAAGGGCTCTGGAATAATTTTGACCACCTGGCGCTCAGAAAGGCCACTCTACAAAGTAATGATTTTTTAGAGCGTTCTTTTCGATAAAACAGGAATGCGGGCGAAAATGATTACAGCGGAATAGCGCAGACGTCACATGTGACCTATCATAAGTACGCAGAGGAAGCGTGCTGATGTGAACAAACTCTGCTTGCTGAAAGGTCTTTATATAGACGTCAAGCTTGAATTCTCTCTGTGTCATGCTTGAATAAGTTCTTAAATGCGACATTTTGTTTTATACATCGTGTTTATCATCTCAAAATTAGTATGTGTATATTCCACAGGTAGGTGCACGTAAAATGCGAGACCTCACATACAGCAGCAGGAAGCCAAAGCACTTAACTACGGCAGGTGCTTTTAAAATCCACAACTTCGTTTGCCTTCCTCCCAGCGGTTAAGCGTGGCCCGGTTGGTGGGAGCCTCGACGGCTAAGCGCGAGCAATCGCTCAATAAGTGTTTACATTTTGACGCACCTTTTCAGGTGTAGTATGGAGGCAATACATGAAAACAAATGCGGAGCCTATTTTGTGGACAAGTATAAACATACCTTGCGGCTCCACGCTGCACACGATGGAAGTAAACAGAGTTCTTCTGATGGTGGTTTACTTATGGAGTATTAAAATATTCGTTGAATTATGATACATTCCACCCGGCTTTCAATGTACATGATTATTTTGCGTCAGAAAGTCGGCTATAAATTAGGATGAGTGTGCTGCAATCCCGCAATGTAGTTGCAGAAATAAAATCTATTCGAATTTTAATGAACCAGATTCACGAGGGCTCAAAATAAACGTAGCCGCATATGAAGCGATTCTGCACCTTGTTGGAACATGCACAATTTAACGCGATAGCCTTAAGCTCCCCGTGTCGCCGAAAATCGGACGTCGTTGTGGGCGTCGCTGTCGGTGACCGAACAGCAATGAATGAAACAAGCAGACAGTCGGCCGTCCGCCAGAACGCCTTTATTGCTCTGCCTAGTCTTCTCTCTCCTAGCGCCCGCCTTGCGAGAGCCCGCGACAAAGTTCACGTTGTCTTTACACTCGGCCACCCTGCAAGTTTCCAGCGCGCTTGGAACCACGCAACTTGTCCAGGTATGACGTCGCCATTTGAGAGCCGTTCAGCGCGCAACCAGCTTCTCTGGCGGGCGGCACTGGCTGTCGCGCGCTCGTCGCCGGTCTCACCGATGATTGTCCCGCCGTTTAACGTTGTCCGTTTCAATCGAAGTTGAGTAGATTCTCTTAAAGGCTGCTCCGTTGTTTACTGTGAGTGGTGCGACGGCTACAAGTCTTCGCCTCTTCTCAGATTTCTGAGGACTATCACAGGAAGAGTTGGAGAGGCTGTGCAAGTATGGTGATGCTCTGAACCCCTGGAGGGCACAGTCGGAGCCATTGTGAAGCGGCGCTTTGTTGCTGCGGTGGCCACCATGCCTTGGGCGCCGCACTGACATAAAGGGAGCACCTTGGAACCTTGACACATGCCGCGGATGGAGCAGGGGGGTTCTCGCAAATAGGCGACCATGGTAGTGGATGGCTCTTGTCAATAGCCGCTGACGCTTCCTTGAACGCCAAACCATGATCCCTGGTAGCAGGAATCAGAACTGGACTGCCATAGCTACTGCTGCTGGAACCACGAGGTGTTGGGGCTGGTTGCTGCTGAATAATCGAAGATACTGAAGTGCTGCTACTGCTCCTCTGATGCGGTGGTGGCATCTACCATGTCTCCCTTGCGACCTGGTATAGCTGAAACTTCCGAAGACGAGGACGACGACGGCACTGGGTAGAGAGTGCCTGCAAACAGCTGCTGCTGCAGCCCAGAGAAGATGATTACAGGACTCTGGGTCCTTCGGTCGAAACTCTGGTCATGACCTCGTCGCTTGAGACGTAAGCCTAACACCATCTCGTAGATGTGCCGCTGGTGATCCATCTCGTTGGTGGACGGTACCCCCTTTGCGGCAGGGGTGGCGTGTGCCGGAGTGGGGCTTTTGTTTCGCTGCTCCTCGGTCCTCTGCAGGGGAAGATCCCCGGTGGATGGGTCCTTGTCCCAAGGGTTGCAGTACTGCGCATTGCGCACATCTTCACCGCATGCCTCTGCTTCCGACGCCGCTGTGGATGCAGCTTCATCCGCTGTCTTGGAGACCTTGCTGCCTGGTGTTCGCAAGGGATGGAGGAGGACGCCGACGTGGAGCTGGTCCAAACTGAAGCCTGTGATTGATGCGGTGGCTGCTGAGGGCTCCAATCGCTGCTGCTGTTGCTGAACCATTGGTTCTCGGTCGCGATCTACGAGGACGACTGATACTCTGGGATGCTGATACTCTGCGCTGATAGTCGGCGATGTAGGGGGCGTGCAGGCATAAGGAAGGTGTCCGAAAGCAGCTATAAGAGCTGCACTCCATTCACGCCATGACCCCGGTTTCATGCCTTCGTAGTCGTCCCACGCCTTGGCACCACCTCGAGGTCGCTCCACAGCAACAAGCCATATCCTGCTGTATGCCCAGACATGGCGTGGCCCGAGCGCGTTGGCTGCTTGTACCCACAGAATAGGGTCATTCGGAAATCCGTGGAACTCCAGCTAGTTCCAAGGCAGCCGGTGATGGCAAGATACTCACCGGCCGGTGCCTTAAGCGGGAAACTGCAAGTGGTCGAAGCGATCTAGTCAAGCTGCTGCGCAAGCAGCGAGATGGCTCGCATGACGTCCGTCAAGCTGCTGGCTGAGCCGCCCGTTGAGCCAGGAGTGGAAACCGCGCACCCTGAGGCGGCAGCAGTACCCGGGCCAGCTGGACCAGTGGTCAAGGGAGCATGAACGGCATCCGTTGAACCAGGACCGGTGGCGGCCGCGGTACTCACTGCAGCCGGAAGCATGGACAGGGGGGCATGAACTGCATGCTTAGCTGGCTGCGGTGGCTATCATGTTCATGGGGCAGTCATCCTGGGCATAGGAAGCGTGGACGGCGTTCCTGGGCCGCAGTAGGAACCTAAGACGGCGATGATGCGTTCTTAAGGCGGCGTGGACGGCATGCCTTGGCGGATCGGAGGTCGACGTAGTCCCGGGTGCGGAATCCATGACAAGGGAAGCGTTGACGGCGTTCCATTGCCAGAAGGACCCAGGACGGCGAGATGCAGGTGGACGCAAGGCCTCTGCAGTACGGTGCTTCAGGCTAAAGCGCTTTAAGTGTGGGCTTTCGCCGACTGCACCATTGTAATGAATGAGAGAAGGAGATATCCGGCAGTCTGCCAGAACGCCTGTTTTACCTTGCCTCGTCGTCTTCTCGCCCACAGCGCCCACCTTGCGAGTGCCCGCGGCCAAGTTAATTTCGTCTTTACAATATTTAGGTATATGTAAATGTCACGAATTGCTATATGACATGCGCTGCATGAGGATTATATTGCAACACCATTCTATCAATAAAGTTGCTCGTACCTTGCCCTACATTCTTGGCACAGTTATTCCTCGGATTTTTCACAATGACAGCCCAAAATGCACCCTCCCCCAGTGTGGGAAGACGGCGCGCATCCTCGCTGCTTTCCCACCTTGCGCACGAGATTAAGCCGCCATAGTCGTCTCACCGTCACATGCTTTCACTCGCACTTACAGCAAACGGCGCGTGGTAATGGTGTTATCTCGAAACAAACCCGGTTCGCCTATTCCGCGCACTGCACCCGTCGCAAAAGCCGGAGGCGGTCAACCCAGTGCGCCTCCGTCTACCCTCCTCCTCTGTAACGCTTCGCTCAATATCACCAACACTTTCCTATAGGTGACTCTGCATTGCTATGCGCTCTAAGGTCCCTATATTTTTCAACCCTAGCGAATAGTCCTCTCCGCACCGTTTCCTCCTTTCCCCTCCCTCTCAACCGCCATTAGTGAGCGAAGCGCGCCCGGCCGCTACCGCCCGCTTCATTTCGTACCGCACGCGGCGCGTTGAAGCGCTTGCTTGAATTGCGCCTGTTCTGTGTGCATTTTCACAAGGCTGTTCGTACGTAAGATATCTGCGTAAGATATGTAGTACCTTCAATGATTAGTAGAATCTGCGTCGCTCGGACGAGGAAAACGAAAGGTGGAACAAGTAAAGCCTAATCTTAAGCAGTCTTTACTGCTACTGTTTGTTTCTCTGAATCAAATGGTATTCTGTTTAGCTGACGCATTTACGAAAACAAGAGAGCTACATCAAACTAAGCACACACAACACGGCGGAGACATTTATGTGCTAAATACCCTTAACGAGTTCTTTTTTTATTTCTAAAATGCATCCGCGCGCTTTTCTTTCCCCCTCAGACATATGTTTTGGTTCCCGTGTGGGCGCGCGCTTTCTGCGTTTTGCTCTTTAATTGGCGACTCTTCCATTATGCTCATTTTATGAGAAGTCATGCTGCTGTTCATATTGCCACAATGCGCCATTTTGTTGGCCGCAGAGCAAAAAGCAGGACTTTTTTTGGTTTCCTCAATCGTTGGCTGATGGTGAACTCGCAAACGCACCCACCGTCCCGCGTTGAACACTAACTGCGTTCATCACTAACTGCCCGCCGTTTGAGGTTTCGTTTTCCATGAGGAACCACAAAAAGCTGCCCCCCTCACCCCCCCCCCCCCCCTTGGCAATGCTATTGATACATCCAACATCACAGCAAGTCGGCATCGTGCTGCAGCCGAGGGCGTCTTCAAACATGTAAAAAGCCTACGCTCACGCATAGCGCACACGTGTCCCTGTGTTTCTAAGCTCACTAATGGCGCCGTTTTCCCGCGAAAACAAAAGCCGCGCGGGGTCATCCGAGGTTATTCGTCACGCGTCAAGCCTCGTCCAGTGGGAGAGCGGAAAACGGTGAAGTCAGGAGAGGGGTAGAGGGTGGCGAGGATATTCTCCTTTATTATTTGAACAATGCTTTGCGCTACCTTTGGAACATGCAGGGACCTTAACGCGCTCCTTCGTTTTTTGCCGGGGGTGCGATTGTCTTCTGAATCAACAGGCGCCATCCTCCTCCGGCGCTCCCTTCCTTCGCGGCTCCAAAAATCCCATCGCCGATTTCACTGCCGGGCCATAGACGCTTGCACGTGAAAGTGTTCGTGGATCGAGGAATGTATCTGTTATTTTGACACACGCAATTTTACTTGGAAAAATGTCATGTAAATTAAATTTAATGTTTTCCAATTTTCATTGAAAGAAAATCGTGAACAAAGGTGGTCAGCTTTATTTACTGCCTTCAAAACTGTATTTGCTGCACATCCTGAATGGCTTTGTGCTAGAGCATTTTCGCCTGAAAAGAATGAAAAGGTTTAAGTATGAGGTAATTATCACTGAAACAAAGAACAGAGCAGGCAATATTTTTTATTTATTTATTTAGCAATACTGTGGTCACAAGCAAAACAAAAAAAGCATTGTGGGCCAGCACAGGAGAAAGCAATGAAAGGCGGTAATTATTACAATGCAAATAAATAGGATGCAAACAGAACGAGCAAAAAAAATTATACGGAACTTTCACTATCAAGTCAAGTAGTAGCGATTGTCTACATTTTCAAGGTGGTAGGGAGTCTGATAAACCGCGGCTAAGTGAAGTTATTCAGTGAAACTTCATACTACGCACCCTGAATCGCATCTTTTCGTTGTAGAAAGCAATGCGTTACCATTTGAGAATTTTGCCGGTCTCCGAATGCAAAAAAAGTGTTATCTACACAAACCCAAAATTTCTTTACGCCGAACTTTAGTTACCATGCTCAGCTGTATACCCGTATTAGGAAAAATACAACAGCTTATTTTGGTAGCCACAGGAGAAGCAATCGTCATTTGTATGGACCCAAAGAAATATGCCAGTGGTCATAATGCCGTAGAATTCTACAGGGCAGAAGTAATAAAAGCAATCTATTTTGAAGGTCCACGAGGTTCTGCTGCACTCTGACAATGATGGTTGTGATAGAGCCGTATACCCAAAGGACCAGCAGTGCTCAGTCAAAATGCATCAGATGAATGCCTGAAAACTTTCCTACCTCGTTTTTGAATCAAAAGGTACCGCAGAATTTTCAAAAAAGCTGAAATGTCGGTACTTGCGACAGAAGAAAATATTTGAAGAGCCTCGGCAAATGGCAAGCAACGTTTGGGAAATAGATACGACAGGAATGCATAAAGGAATACTTTGATACTTGGAAATAAAATAAACGTCATTATTTACAGTCTGCCACTCCGGTTTTCTTGTAATTTGCTATTTTATCTAAGTTTACATGCACTCTTTCATAGTGGTAGGGCGGTGGAGAGGAAGAAAATGGGGCTTCTTATCTGAAGGTCGTAAGCTATTAACGTCGTCCTGTTCACTACATTTTGAGGGCTTCAAGTGGTGCCTGACATCGGCAAGAAACATGCCGAGAGCAAGTGGGCCTATGCTATTTCAGGTGCAACCAAATTAAGAAGGTACACAAAGCTGCAACAAAGACACTTTCTCACCAGAACAGGAATTCGTCTCCCTGTTGCAGTATTCGGCCGCCACGTCCCTCATGATTCTTGCAATTAACCTGTGAACCCCAGTCCCTGGCGACTGCGGAGCACCTGACCAAAGCGGCTGCCCGGCCTGCAATACGGCAGAGAGTCATAATGATCTCTGGATCGGTACAGGGCGCCACTGCAAACTGAACCTGGCAGAGTTTACCAACCCAACGCCCTGGAGTGAGACCATCTTCGCAGGGCTTCTTGACGAATTATCACGTATTGCGTGCCATATCGTTGGCCTTCGTTAGGTTTGAACCACTGTTGAGGCTTATACAGAGCTGACTGCTGGCCACGTTCTTTGCTACAGAGGCCTTCCAGTTAGCAAGGATGAGGTGCATGATTTCTACTTCATAAACACATGACGGGTGACATTGACACGTGTACTTACAAAAGGCAAGCTTTCTATGTCTCACTGATTCGTCCGTGAGTGCCTCAAGTGCACTGCAGGAAAGTCAACTTCCACAATGGAACTATCTGCGCACACGTATAACAATGGCGGACGATGTACGTATCGTAGAACACCACAGTTTACATTCACCGTTGCACCGATGAGAACTACGGCAACTGCAACGTCACGCTACCCAGACGAACTGTATATATTTGCATTGCATTACGCGCCCCACGCAATGCATTCCCGGCCGTCATAATGGGTAGTCTGGGTGGAGCACAGGGCAGAAGAAGAGGTTGCCGTACGCGAACGCAAGGGCAAGCGCGATCCTGCTCGTCAGGCTGATCTCGTCTATCGGCAACGACATGCAGTCCGTGAAAGTGTGCGTGTAATGAACGGCTACATGATATCAAATAAATGCTACGCAACTTAACCAAATGAGTCTTCATTCTTATTCAACGTTTAAAAAATACAATCCAAAACAAGCAATCAAATCACATCACATCGGGTCGCACAGCATTTCTTGGTTTTGTTGCGTGGTCTTTGGCGAAGATTACATCGAAGACGTTTATTGGAGAGCAGCACAGACCCAGTGGCACCCTCCCAGTACTTCAAATCGGAGTCAAAGAGTTTCTTCAAATAGCGGCCCCTACCCAGTAGTGCGTCTAAAATGACCCCCCAGGCACTACGCCAACAACGGTCCCAGCATGGTCCAAATTCTGGTAGAGATTAGTACCTGTCTTGAACCAATGCTCATGCATTGGCAAAGTGCAACCTAATCCAATGCTGGCCCAGAGTTAAATCCCAGATATTTTGCCAGTGCAGCAGCCATTGTGTTGCTAGCTTAGTACCAGCGCTGAGCCATATCGCTGCCAGCTTCCGGCATGGCCCTTTGCATGAAGAATATTAACGCGATATTGTTACGGAAGGATAGGAGGAAAGACAAGAAGAAGATCAAGAGACACTGGCTGCTGCGTGTTGTTGCTGGTCAGCCATCTTGACCACGCTAACCCTACTTGTGTATATATTGTAAATACATCCAGTCTTACTCACAACATCCCCGTAACATGTTGGTGAGAGGTGCGGGGTACCAAGGCTGGAAACGGAGCTCCGCAGTGGACGTCGCATCACCGTCCCCACCATGACTGACGGTGAGCATGCGGGTTCAACGTCGTTGCCGCCTCCAACGTCACCGTCGCCAGCTACGTCGTCGTCCCCATCGGTTGTGGTTGTACAAGCCAAGGATCCCCGAACTTTCTGTGGGACCGATGGTGCCAACGTTGAAGAGTGGCTGGCCATGTACGAACGCGTGAGTGGAGTCAACAGATGGGACCCTACGCTTATGCTAGCTAACGTGTTGTTGTACCTAAGAGGCACAGCAAAGGTGTGGTACGAAAACCATGAAGAGGAGCTGACCAGCTGGCACCAATGCAAAGAGAAGCTAAAAGAGTTGTTTGACCAACTCCCAACATCCCCGTAATAGCGTTATATATAAGGACCCCGTGTCGCAGAAAATCCAGCGTCGGCGTCGGTGTCGGCGTGAGAATCGGCTCTGGCGGAAGTAATCATGCCGAATCACGTCATCCCGAATCACCCCGACCGGGTGGGCCCTTCGCGTGGCGCAAGGCATTAGTGAACAAAAATTGAATTTCTCAAAGCAAAATCGATCAAAAAAAATCGTAAAGTACGACTTAGCTACAACCTAGAGACGTGATGGCGTCAGATTGTAATTTGAATATACGAGAAAAAAGGCTGATAAGCAGCCAAGGAGCTTCGATTGCTATGGCGTTCCAATCTTAAAGGCGAAGCTTAAGCGCCCTTCAATTCTGATGGTGTTTCTCTGCACTTTGGTTCTAGGCAACATTGAGGGGAATGTTGAAAACCGAGCCTTTCTAAATTTTGATCGTCCCCCATGTCGCAGAAAATAGTGTCATTGTGGGGGTCAACGGTGTCCAATAACGCTTTCACGTTCCACTCCTAAAGGTGAAGCTTAAGCGTACTCTAAGATCTTTAATTACACTTTCTCTAGGGTAACCAGCCGTTATTACCTTGAACATTTTGCTACTGGCATTTTGGATATCTCCCCGTACAGTTTACATCGACTGCAGCTAGCAACACGGGATATAAATACATTAGGTCAAGAAGCAAATGTTTCCTACACATGCAAATAATAATAAAAGATGCAGAAAGACAATTTTATGACAACTTATTTCCAAAAAATAAGCACAAACAGGCACTTTCCGTGCACCTAATTGGGTGTCGATGGGTTATGTTAAGAAAGTTTATTTACAAGTAAGTGCCAAAGTGCCATATCTTGTAAGGCTAGGTGGATGACGGTGGATTAGGTAGGGCCCTGAGGATAGGGATTAGCAAAGCTGGCAATGACGGTGAGCTGGAAAAGGCTTTCAGGGCAGAGAGCTGCTGCAGGTAGGCTAGTTGGTCTGAACTCGGATGAATGCGGGCTGGTCAGGCCCCTGAGGACCGCGATAACGAAGCGGTTTCATTGCATTTGCTGCCACCTCCCACAGAGGCTTGCCCTTATTTGGAGGAGATGCTTGCGCTGGAAAATCAACCAAACGAATATTCTCAGAGATATCGGAATGACAAATGTATGTGGCAATGTCTTCATGTTGAGAACTCATTATACCGCAAGAATAGAAGTTCGAAGGAAAGATCAATCAATTTTGCTTTGAGAGACTTGGAGCAACACTCTAATATTTCAACACATACGGTATATTTCGTTGGTGGTACAGAGAACATTTAGAACACAAACACCAAACACGCATTACCCGCCCGTATTTTTTGCACCCCACACCTAGTCAACGCAGCACTTTAGAATTAATAAATGCTACAAAACCTATTGCAGCATAAAAGGCCTAGTTTCAAATAGTGTAGATCCAATGCGGCCTTCGTGCAAAATTTCACATGTGAAATCCAAGAAGTTGCGTCCGAAAGCACTAGCAAAAGTACGCATTTATTACACGGAAACAAACGAATTCTTCCCTGCGCGGTTTTTGGAAATTGTGCTTGACTTAGAATAGTGAGTGCAAGCGTGATTCTACGGAATCACTAGCAGGATCAGACAGCACATGTGGCATGATAAAATACGTCCCGTAATTTGACTGAAATTCACGAACAGAGATTTACGCGTCTTCTACGCTGGGCACTATTCAAAGGCTGTTAATAAAAGATGTTGGGTAAATACAGGCACCCCACCTTAGCCAGGGCTCCTTCAGTAGTATATATACCGCGTGATAATGCTTGGGTTGGCAGCAGTTTATAGCATTCATCCTAATAGAGTATAAAATTATTGTCAATGCCGCGCACAACGTTTTTGTTCAGTAAACGCTGATGGATATACACTATAATTGTATCAGGACCCGAATTCACGTGGGCAAAAGAATTATTAAAATAAGATAGCAGATTTATTTGATTATTTCGCCTCCGCGCTCACTTACTACGTAGCAGCATTTTGCAGCAGTGAAGACCACCATTTTACTTTCAATTGCCAGCTTTTTCCTGAAATAATTGCTTTACCCCAATTAGGGGAACTCGACAACGATCTATCAGTTATATGAAAATGTATTCGTGTAAATAAATGCGTTGAAAAATATATATTATCTAATTTGAAATGTAATCACTACACATAAAGAGGTGTACTAAATTTCTAGTCAACCTAAATTTATAATCGGCACATCACTGCCCCAACATTTATAGCAGGCAAACGCAACACAACATTGCAATCGCCACGACAGACTGTGCATATAGGACGTCTCAAATCGACAAATCGATGCAGAGAGCAACGTGAATGGAAAAAAATGCAACGTTGAGGAAGCAGCAAACTATAATAAATGTTAGAACTTCAACTGTGATGTACACATAAATGGTGGCATTAAAGCGACAAGAAAAAAACGCTTGAGTAGCTAGACATAATTTTTAAGGCAACAGTATCCTGAAATTTAGTTCATTGCAATAATCTTGCTTCTAAAACAGACAATTTAATGCGCCGATTCCTAATTCACTCCATCTGGCGCCTTGAAAATTTTAAAACATGCGCAAAAGGAATGCACTCACCTCTGTAATATCCACGTTCCTGCGTTTTCAAGTTCATCCCGGATCAAAGGCCGCCAGCGCCTGCTTTTTAAAATCCGTTGTCTTTACCTATAGTTATTAAGTATAAGGACGAGACGGTTTTGACACGGACAAGCGCAAACGTTCAACTTAATTTTCTCTCTGTCAGAGGCGACCATACAAGGAGCTTACTACACATGAACAATTAAGTAACTAACAAGCAAACCTATTCGAATAGGAGTATGATGATGCAATATGCCATGCGTGAACCTTTCTATGATGCTAACAAATGAAATATAATCAGCATAATCATCAGCTTATATTTATTTCCATGAGGATGACGGCCTCTCCCTGTGATCTTGAATTACCCCTGTCTTATGCTAGCTGTTTCCAACTTGCGCCTTCAAATTTTCTAACTTCATCAGCCCACCTAGTTTACTGCCATCCTCGACTGCACTTCCCTTCTCTTGGTATCCATTCTGTAACTCTAATGGCCGACCGGTTACCATACTTCGCATTACATGGCCTGCCCAGCTAGATCTTTCCGCTCAATGTCAACTAGAATATCGGCTATCCCCGTTTGTTCTCTCTTCCACACCGCTCTCTTCCTGTCTCTTAACCTTAGGCCTAAATTTTTCACTCCATTGCGCTATGTGCAGTCCTTAACTTGTTCTCGATCTCCTTAGTAACCGCCAAGTTTCTGCCCCATATGTTAGCACCGGTAGAATGCAATGATTGTACAATTTTCTTTTCAACGACAGTGCTAAGCTCCAAGTCAGGATTTGGCAATGCCTGCCGTATGCACTCCATCCAAATTTTATTCTTGTGTAAATTTATTTCTCATGATCAGGGTCCCCTGTGAGTAATTGACCTAGATAAACGTACACCTTTACTGACTCTAGAGGCTGACTGGCGATCCTGAACTCCTGTTCCCTTGCCAGGCTATTGAACATTATGTTAGCTTCTGCATCTTAATCTTCAACCCCTCTTACACTTTCTCGGCGTGCTTCCTCGCCGCTTTCCCACCTTGCGCGCGAGATTAAGCCGCCATAGTCGGCTCACCGTCACATGCTTCCGCTGGCACTTACAGCATACGGCGCGTGGTAAAGGTGTTATCTCGAAACAAACCCGGCACGCCTATTCCGCGCACAGCACCCGTCGCAACAGCCGGAGGAGGTCAACCCAGTGCGCCTCCGTCTAGCCTCCTCCTCTGCGACGCTTCCCTCAATGTCACGTAGACATTCTTCTAGGTGACTGTGCATTGCTATGCGCTCTAAGGTCCCTGTATTTTTCAACGGTAGCGCAAACTCCTCTCCTCACCGAAGCGCCCCGGCCGCTACCACCCGCTTCGTTTCGTATCGCACGCGGCGCGTTGAAGCGCTTGCTTGAATTGCGACTGTTCTGGGTGCATTTTCACAAGGCTGTTCGTACGTAAGATATCTGCGTAAGATATGTAGTGCCTTCAATTATTAGTAGAATCTGCGTCGCTCGGACGAAGATAACGAAAGGTAGAACAAGTAAAACATAATCTTAAGCAGTCTTTACTGCTACTGTTTGTTTCTCTGAATCAAGTGGTATTCTGTTTAGCTGAGGCATTTACGAAAACAAGAGAGCTACATCAAACTATGCACACACAACACGGCGGAGACGTTTCTGTGCTAAATACCCTCAACGAGCTTTTTTTTCCAAAATGCATCGGCGCGCTTTTCCTTCCCCCTCAGTTACAAGTTTTGGTTTCCGTGTGTGCGCGCGCTTTCTGCGTTTTGTTCTTTAATTGGTGACTCTTCTATTATGCTCATTTTATGAGAAGTCATGCTGCTGTTCATATTGCCACAATGCGCCCTTTTGTTTGCCGCAGAGCAAAAACCAGGACTTTTTTTGTTTACTTAATCGTTGGCTGATGGTGAACTCGCAAACGCACCCACCTTTCCGCGTTCAACACTAACTGAGTTCATCACTAACTGCTCGCCGTTTGAGGTTTCATTTTCTACGAGGAACCGCAAAAAGCTTGCCCCCCCCCCCCCCCCCCCCCCTGGCAGTGCTATTTGAACATCCAGCATCAAAGCAAGTCGGCATCGTGCTGCAGCCGAGGGCATCTTGAAACATGTAAAAAGCCTACGCTCACGCATAGCGCACATGTGTCCCTGTGTTTCTAAGCTCACTAATGGCGCCGTTTTCCCGCGAAAACAAAAGCTGCGCCAGGTCATCCGGGGTTATTCGTCACGCGTCAAGCCTCGTCCAATGGGAGAATGGAAAACGGCGAAGTCAGGAGAGGGGTAGAGGGTGGCGAGGATATTCTCCTTTCCTATTTGAAGAATGCTTCGCGCTGCCTTTGGAACATGCAGGGACCTTAACGCGCTCCTTCGTTGTTTCCCGGGGGTGCGATTGTCTTCTGAACCAACAGGCGCCATCCTCCTCCGGCGCTCCCTTCCTTCGCGGCTTCGAAAATACCATCGCCGATTTCACTGCCGGGCAATAGACGGACATTTGTTTTTGAAGGAATAGGAGAACATTTGTTTTATTTCCAAGTATCGAAGTATTGATTTATTCATTCATCTGTTGTCAATTTTCCAAATGTCCCTTGCCATTTGTCGAGGCTTTTCAAATATTTCTTTTTCTGTCGCGAATGCTGGCATTTCAACTTGTTTAAAAAATCCCCGATCCCTTTTCTTTGAAAAACAAGTTAAGCAAATTGGCATCCATTTATGAGATGCATCTTGAGTAAGCACCGCTGGTGCTTTTGCATATATGGCTGTATCACAACCATCATTGCCGGTGTGCAGAAGAACCTCGTGGACTTAATTCTTTTTTCCCTTTAGTACCTCTGCCCTGCATAATTAGCTTTAGTACCTCTGCCCTGCGTCTTTATGACCACTGGCCTAATAGTTTCGATCGGCACAAATGCCGATTGTTTCTCTAGTGGCTAGCAGAGTCGACTCTTATATTTCTTCTTATACGAGCATACTGCTGAGCTCGGTAACAGAAGTGTGGCGTAAATAAATCTTGGGCTTGTGTGGATCACAATTTTGTTTGCATTCGGATAGTGGTAAATAAACTAAATGGTAACACATTGTTTTTTACAACGAAGAGATCCGTTTCAGGGTTCGCTGTCTACAGTTTCACTGAATAAATTCACTCAGTCGCAGCTTATCAGCTTTGAACATTATCTTTCTCTCTCTTCGGCATATTAACCGACAACTCCGTTCTTACACTTTCTCATCATCAATCATTTGTTCATCATCAATCGTTTGTTCTAATTCGTCCCCAAAGTACATGCATACATACATACATACATACATACATACATACATACATACATACATACATACATACATACATACATACATACATACATACATAGTGTTAAAATAAGGCACGCACGCAAAGAAGGTTTCATTTATATTAACATACAAAAAATGTCAGCATTAGAACCTTAACTAGCGCCCGATAAGCTTTTATTAGTTGTGAAAGACAGCACGTGTGGCAGGATCACACATATATATATAGGATGTGAAAACGTCAAGTTCAACACACTGTGTACCACCACAATACACGACGGACTTGCTAATTCTCAACAGAAAGCTATTGTTTAAAAGTGGTGAACCGGTTGCTTCCATTAGTCATGAAACATATTGCGGTTGGCGCACTATATCGTGGATGCTTTGCAGCCATATTCATTTCACTTTTCTACTGCTCTGTCGAATCTACCGACGAAGATCTCGACATCATAAAGGTAAGCTGATTTGCCAAATTTATTTCCTTGTGTTTTGAACCGATCTCGTTTATGTCAAACGTAAACCTACATATTCTTCATGTAACAAACTGTAAACGAAGGTGTGCTTCAACTTTACTGCCCAAAAAGATGGTCGCCTAATGCGACGTGTCAATGCAATCGTGTAAACTTTCGGTAATATGAGCGCTTTGTTTTATAAAAAGTCACTAAACCCACCTGCGACTTTTTAGACGCCTACCTCCCTTCAAAGGTCATACACACAAATTTATTTAAAGTAAGGTCAGGACATAGAACTGGATGTGTAAGACGCCATACGTATTGTTCTTGCCGATGACCAGTCTGATGTGAAAGATCTCATCCTTATTTCATTATTAAGTGCGGAGCTGTTTAAGCCGAACGTTAGTCCGTACCATGCGAGCAGAAAACGGGGGCCGATCCTGGCGGTAGTGCAGAAAGGGTCCAAGCGCAATGGGACAGACCCCTGCGAAGTGGACACTGCCTGTCTTGGACACTCGTGCTCACATGCAGACTTCCTGGTAGGGGATGAATTCTGGGCTTAAGCCTAGTAGGCGACTGCTGCAGCGGGGGGATGGGCGTTTCGATGTGCGCAAACGATCCTGGCCTGGATGTGGGGCACTTGACAGGCCTCCGAAGCATTTACCCAGCACCTGCACCTGTGTCAGGATGTACAAATAGTTGGAACAATGAAACAGGGCAGGGCACTTTTTTTAGGTAAACTGAAAAGCGATCAGGCATGGACCTCGTCTTTGCTTCTGCAACGCGCGAGATCTTCGTCTTTTTCTGCGTGCCGCATATTGGTTGCGGCAATATATTTGCTTACTCACTTAGGTACTTGTAAAGAATGTTCATGAATGATCTGTTTCTTTCGAAGAACCTTAAAATATACCTATATTACATTTCTACGCCTATATTTAGGGCACCGTTGATAGCCATTTTATAAAATGCGAATTCGAGAATAATCATGTAATTTTTTCAATGGAAGTAAAGAGAGCTGGAAAAACAGGGAAATTTTCATCTCATATTTATTCCCTTTTTAGAGCAGCATCGAAATGATAAGTATTTGAGGCAAGAAAAGATACTTTGTTAAGTTAGACGTCTAAATCATCCAACCCCCTTCGCGAACAAGCAAACCCTTAACGAACACACTAAATTTCAGCCTACATAATAAATTACAACTGCAATAATTCTATGGCAATGCCATCAAAATATACACTATACAAAATGCCACACAGTCTTAATATATACCACATTCCTTTATTTTACCTCACACGCACAATTGTGCTTCTATAAGCAAGTATAAGAAAGATATTAGGCTGCATGTGGCCAGAGTGCCTGCTTTGTTCTTATATCTACATGTTTGATGAGGAAGTTATTAAATACATCCTATAGCTCACAAATCAGAAAGCGGGGATCTTGGTCAAGCTAAGTGTAGAAAAATGGCCCACTGAGTAAAATAGCATGTTTTATTTTTTGGCTACGAACAAAAAGTTCCTGTAATTTCCCTAAGTACACACTTGGTGCATATTGGTGAACGTCGACATTGACGAACCGTCTCCATTGCTGCAGCGCTGTAGCGACACTCTTTACCCTTATCCCCTACCTGTTTCCATTGCGGCAGCGCCGTCCCTCACTCTTTTCCCCCTCTCATCTACACGTATCCATTCCAGCAACGCCCGCACCTTCGACTCGCGTAGCGTTATAATCACAGAAGCGCAGGCCACGTGCACAGGCGCCGTCACCGCACTCTTTTCCCCCTCTCTCCCTAGCCGTCTCCTTTGCTGCAGCGCTGGTGTCACACTCTTTCCCATCTTCACATGATCGTAGGTGACGTTATAACCGCAGAAGCACAGGCCACGTGCACAATCCTGTCCAATCGTATCGTCTCCATTCCCGCCAACACGCCGTTATACGGACGCAAGCCGCCCAGGTTACCGCTTCTGCTAACGCATGCGGGGGTGCATACAGGGAAACAGCTTCGCTGTAAAAAGGACGGTAACCTGCATTTAGACGGAACCCTACCCTGTCTAGCTCCCACCTTCGGGTCGACATTCACTGGTATGGACCATCACTCCTGCTGGCGTGCTCAGGATCACAGTGTTAGAAGTACAGGTGGATCGACGGAGCGCCGCCGCCATGCATTCGCTGCGTCGAACTTCGGTACCTCCGCTCCATCACGCCGCGAGATGGCAGGAGCGGTCGCGTGGCCGACATCCAGGCGAACCGGCCCCTATTGCGCATTTGTGGACGAGCGGTCGCCGTCTAGTCGAAGCAGTTGTCGCTACGTTGCGCCCTTGTTTTCATTCTTTGTGTGCGATGACAAGCTGTGCTCTTCGTGTGAGCAAGCCGTGAAATGGGCAAGAAGTGTTTTTTTGCCACGGTGCAAATCTGGCTATGAGACCTGCACTGAAAAGTGTCGCTTTTTGCTGCACCCCGAGAACGGACCGCCTGAAGATATGGCGCCATGCGATTCCGCGCAAGGACCGTGTGCTGCAGTCGACTGACTGCGTGTGCGAGAAGCACTTCGAGCCGAGGTACGTGACGAAGACGTCGGAAGCAGTCTCACTTTCTGTGAGTGCACCGCGAAAGGCGGCTCTGGCAAAAGACACCATTCCGACGAAGTTTCCCGACTGCCCTGCTCATTTGACAAAGGCAGAAAAAAAGAAAGGCACCTGCAGACCGTTCGCACCCTCCTGCCCCCAAAGGTATCCGTATCAGACTGGAAATTTTTCTCCCCGTGCGAGAGCTACGCTTGTAACAATGAGAACGTTTTGGGTTACATGCTAAAACCACGATGTGATTATGAGGCACGCCGTAGGAGGGCTCCAGAAACTTCGACAATCTGGTGTTCTTTAACGTGCACTGACATCGTACAGTACACGGGCCTCTAGCATTTCGCCTATATCGAAATGCGACCGCCACGGCCGGCATCGAAACAGCGATCTTCGGTCAGAAGCCGAGCACCGTAACAACTGTACCCCCGCGGTGGTCTGGCCACGCTCGTAAAACTCCACACATCCACATGGACGTGTTCCTTAAAGGACCAAGTAATAATGCTGTCCCTGGGGGACTATGTAAGACACAGACAGTGAATACTATCACTCAGATGTCAACAGAGAAGAATCGGAAACACATACCCACCACTGTAAATATGTCTCCCCTTCATGCAGTGCCAAACCAGGATGGTTATTTACTTCCTAAAGCGTCATCGGTGCCATAAACGAAAGCCTGCGCATGTTTCGCCATTGGCGGTTGACTTGCTGCTACTGGGTCTAGTAGTAAGAAAGAATGCGACCCATTTGAATCTCTTTTAAATTCATATCCGGCGCTAACGCAGCTCCACTAACGTGAAACCTGGGGAAGTGCGGAGCAGTGATTCGCCAGTGCTTCCCTACTGTTTTCCTTGTCTTTATCTTGTTTTATCCTGTGTTTAGCAATTCATAATCCGTTTTGACTCCTGCGCTAAGGCAGGGCTCGTGGCAAACAGCCGCACACTTGCAGCAAGAACCAATGCTGATGAGAGTTAGAAGCTATTTCAACAAATTTCTGTTTATTATTGCGTTAAGTACTTGATATATATGGTTATACTGTAACTCATATGATCCAGCGGTTATCTGCCCTATGCATCGGAACTTGTAATTATATATTGTCACGTGCTGCAGAAGGCCTTTATAACGAGAAGTACTGCACCTGCAGAGACGAGCACTAGCCAAGAAAATGGCCGATCCCCCCCCCCCCCCCCCCAAAAAAAAAAGAAAAAAAAAACTTCTCTCCTTGCCTGAATACTGGATCGCCGCACCTCGTGATCTGGTGGCACTTTCCTCTCGGAAAATAAAAACGGGCACGGCGGACGCGTTTCGATGGGGGCGAAATGCGAAAACACCCGTGTACTTAGATTCAGGTGCCCGTTAAAGACGTGCACCTAAAAAAAAGGTGCACGTCCCCCACTACGGCGTGCCTCATAATCAGATAATGCTTTTGGCACGTAAAACCTCATTATTTTTTAATAAAAACGGGCATAGTCCCGCTGCTATATCTACTCGACCTAGGTAGAGGAAAAAAGACAGAACGAGCAGAAAGCATGCACAAGGTGGGGTGGTGGAAAGGGAAAAAAAATTTATCCATAAATTGGAGAGGTTGACGCGCTATCGCGCGAAATAAGGCTTGATTAGTACAACGTCCACAATCGCCGAGTGGTGCCTTCGACGCTCAGACGATATGGCTCTATCCGGAAGAACCTCGTAGTTCACGTCGCTAACGCGACGCAGTGTAGGGCCTAAAGTAGCGAATCAGCAGCTTCTCTGACAACCCTTGGTGGCGCACCGGCGTCCACACCCAAACTTGATCGCCCGTGTGGTATTCGACTTGACGATGGCGAAGATTATAGCGGCGTGCATCTGCACTCTGCTGTTGCGTGATGTATAGGCGTGCCTTTCGCATGATGTGATTTTGATTGGCGAGTTTCTTCGGCATACTGCGTGAATTGCTCAGCGTCAGGGGTGAACAACGCGTCGTAATCGTGTGGAAGCATCGCATCCAGCTTGGGCTGAACCTCCCGTCCCCAGACAAGACGAAACGGCGTGAATCGCGTTGTCTCCTGGATGGCAGTGTTGCACGCGAATGTTACGTACTGTAGCACCTGATCCCACGTCTTGTGTTGTACATCTGCGTACATGGATAACATGTCGGCGATAGTTTTGTTCAAATGTTCCGTCAACCCGTTGGTCTGCCGATGATTGATATGCAGTGTTATTGGATGGCTCGTGTAGCTTAGGTTGAATACGTCGTCAATAAGCTGTGCCGTGAAAGCTGTGCCATCACGTACGACGGGGCTCCATGTCGAAGAACAATCTGGTCTATAAAAAAACTGGGCAACAACGGCAGCCGTAGCATGTTGTACAGCCTTTGTCTCGGCGTATCTGGTTAAGTAGTGTCTGGCTACTACGACGCACTTGTTCCCTGCGGATGATAATGGAAATGGCCCGAGTAAATCCATTCCTATTTAATCGAATGGTGCCCTGGGTGGTGCCATCGGCTGCAGGAGCCCCGCGGGCTTCAGTGGCGGGGATTTGCGGCGTTGACATTCATGACAACTTTTGAAGTAGCACTATACAGTTGTACAAAGTTTAGGCCAGTAGTACGCCTATCAAACTCTGGCGAGAGTTCGTGAGGAGCCAAGTGACCAGATGTGGGCTCGTCATGGCAGGCAAGAAGAATGTCGTCGCGCATGTCAGTAGGTATGACGAGAAGGTATGGTGTGCCGTTTCTGCTCGAGTTTTTCTTATACAAGACACCGCTTCGAAGGCAGAAAGACGAGAGACAGCGAGAAATGCGTCGAGATATGGGAGAGTTGCGTCCTTCGAGATTTTCGATGATTGCGAGGATTTCGGCATCCTCGCGTGGTCGTGCGATCAAGTTCGTTGCGGTGAGGGCCCCAAGGAATCCGCTGTCATCCTCAGCGTCGGTATCGCAAACTTCAGTGGGTGCACGTGACAACGAATCGGCATCTTGGTCAGCATATACGCCGAGCACTGCGGCGCGCGGGCAAACTGTCCGCTGGGCAGGCTGGCCATTCCGGCAACGTGCACTGCGGCTCGGATGCAGGCTGACCGATGAGCGCCAGTGAGCGGTCGTCGCCAGTTCGGTTGTCTCCGGTTCGGTCCGGTTCGGTCGCTCCGCATCGCCTCCAACATCGAGGCGTATCCGACGTCGTCACGTCATCACCCCTTACTTCGGCAAGCCCTCGTCTCATGTACACCGTACCGTGAGCTCTCATGACTGTTTCTTTCTCGGACTCATATCAACCCTAGCTGCTCTAGCCTTGTATCTATGTCGTGTCATGTGGCGTAAAGTTCTGTGTGGTTGTACATTGATTTTATAGTTTTCGTAAATGTAGTTTGGTTTTAGTTTTCATAAAGGTAGATTTGATTTTCCCATCACGAGCACGACTGTTTTTCTTGCATCCTTTTCGTCATCGCGCGGCACGACAAACAAGTGTCCTCGTGATTTCCTTTGCATTCGTGCAAGTATTGCAGTGTTGTGCTGTCTTATTCTACACTGCGTGTGCAGTGCTTTGTTTGTATTGTTTTAATTTGTTGAGCAGCTTAGTTTTGCATTAAAGAGCACCGAGTGGAGTGCACTAATTTGCTCTTCAATCTGATTCTCATGTCGCTATGTGAGGAGCCTTTTCAGTGATGTTGTATTTAAGGCGTTAAGCTCAGTATGAGGATGAAGGTCAGAAGAAATGTTGCTTTCGTGTGCCTGGCATCGGGATCCGCCGTCAGGAGTGAAACTGTCAAGTTTGGCAGGATGCGAAGAAAGGCGGGAATTGCTTTCTCTGCGCACTTTGCCAATATCCTCTAGACAGCTGTGGTCGCGGTATTTCTGTTTCCCGTTTCGCAAGAATGTTACAGGCAGGCTCTTTGTTAAGGATTCATTATGGGTACGGTTGCGCAAGAGATGAGGTCAACTGCCCGTCCTATTCCCTTGGCTTGTGCTACAGCGCAACCATAGAATATTGCGTACCACACCATGCTGTTATCGCTTGCGATTCAGGTTCTTTCTATTGTGTTTTGGCCCGTTTTATCTTACGTTATTGGTATTTCATGGTCTTTAGATGAACTTCATTTCCAGTGTGACACGGGCAAATTCAATTTTCTTTGGCACTTGGGCAAGGTTTCGATATATTGCGCTGCTTATTGGAGCTTTCTTCTTCTTATAGTTTTTCTAGTTCGCGAATGGATACCACATATACGCTGCATAACTCGCTAGTTGATACTGCATATGTGAATCGTGAATCTCCTTGTCGTAAAATATCCTGTTACTCCAGGTAGTCACGATTATTTGCAGTTTGTGACAGGTGTCGGACTCTACGCTGCGCAGCCGTCACGGCATTTAGTCGGCCGTCTGCCGAGTTCGTGTGTGTGCCAGTGTACGCACGGTGCTTGAGAAGTGCTCGCTCGGTTCTTTCAATTTGTGCGCTCTTCGTGCACTTCGCGCAACAGGGCATGCCGCGGTTCTTGGTCCTTGTGCAACAAACTTTCCTATCGTACATCAGACAGAGCAGAGGCGCCTCTATTTAGGCATGTCAGCGCACTAAGTAAGTGGAAGGGTAAAAGTGCATAGCATTTGCTGCTTAGAGTCCGTGTGATGAGTTAGTTTTAGCTGATCGCTTGCTGTACGCTCCGCTCAGACCGGCATAGGCTAGCAAATGCCACACAACCGCTTAGCGGGAACGCTATTGCGCTTGCGCACAACGCTCATACCGGCAGCGGAACGAAGACCGCATCCCTGGCTCCACTACAAACCCGACTGAGCGGAGCGGAGCGTGACAGCGTGTCTACTTGGCCTCTTCGTCGTTTTGCAGCCGAGTTGACAGCGCGTCGCTCGCGTCTCGGCAAGACGCGCTTATCAAATGCGAAATCTACGCTGTTCCCTGCAGTATCTCAGAGCATGAAATCTGAGCGGAGCGGAGCGTAAGCGGCGCTCTGCTAAAACTGTCTATTTACACAGCCATTTTAACCTATGGCAGTGCGGAAAGGATTCGTCCATGATTAGTTGCATAATTGGTCCCTGCGGGGAGGTCTAAGTACACAATACGGTTATAGGGCAACAGTGCACCAATAACCGCAGAAGTATCGGACGAATGCATTGTGACAGAATGTGGTGTCTTGAATGGTAGTGAGCAGTTGACAGGTAACTTAAAACGCGATAATGCTTTAAGTGCATATCGCCTTTAATTATTATTGCTCCCTTGCAATGTGCCAACTGATCGTTCTCATTCAGTCCGCCTGCATCAACACAGCGGCCACTGGCGAAAGTGCGGGAGAACACATGAACATACATTGGGAGAGCTCCCCTAGTAGTAGTAGTAAACACTTTATTTAGGTCCTGAGAAGCTAGGCAGGAGGGCCTGATAGCCGTTGGCTAGTCCCATGTCGGAACAGAGAGGCCGTGCCTCTCCGCTCGTTCACGGGCCCTCTGGACAGCCAGGAGTTGGACGTCTTGTCTGGGATCTGTGATGGCCTTCGTCCTGTCTTCTTCTTGGTTAAAATCCTGTAACACAGGGCACTGCCAGAGCATGCGATTTAATGAGCAAAATTCAGTGCCACAATCTGGGCAGAATGGATCGATGTCGGGGTGAAGTTTGTTCAGAAAGCCCCTAGAGGGGTAAGACCCAGTCTGGAGCATGCGGAGCGTGCTAGATTGTGATCTGTTGTGCTTATGATGGGGGGAGGGAAAACTCTGCCTATCCCCTCTGTAATGTGATGTGATTTCTTGAAAAGTAACTAGAGGATCACTGTGGAAGAGCTCTCCCGAACTCACCCAAGACACCATCCCGTCGCGGCATATCAAACCTCGCGCACGGTCGTGGGCTATCTCATTGGGGTTCAGGTGACCCGATAATACGTATGATCCCATGTGTGCTGGGAACCAGACTATGTGATGAATAGTGTCTGAGGGGGCTCTGCCGTTGATAATCCTGGCTACCTGTTTGGCTATCAATCCCGATGCGAACGCTCTAATTGCCGCTCGGGAGTCCGTGTAAACTGTAGTGCGTGTTGTATCAAGTAATGCGAGAGCTATAGCAGCCTGCTCCGCCACGTCGACCAATGAGGTCTTTAGCGAAGCTGCCGAGAGGAGATCTCCCCTGTCATTGACTATAGCTACGGAAAAATTGTCGAAGCTCGTGTGTCGCGCCACTTCAACAAAGGTCTCCGTTCCGGATAAGTTCTTCAGGAAAGCCCTAGGCCTTGCCAATATTCGACCATAATTGTGTTGTGGGTGGACGTTTCTTGGAAAATGGTCTACAATAAAGGAATTCATTGTTTGATTATCAAGTTGCGTGGTTTCTCTCTGATTAAAACTAGGACGGAGGCCTGCCGCATCCAACAGTCTTCTGCCTGCTTTGGAGTTCGATAATCTAATAATTTGTGGGGATCTTTGCGCTTCAATTAACTCCGAACTGGTGTTGTTTACTTCCAACTTCAAGAGTTTCTCTGTGCTAGCCGTGATTGGAACACCAAGCACCTTTTTGACACTTTTGCGCATGAGCGTATCTAATTTATCTTTCTCTGTTTTTGTCCAATTGAGGGCCGTGACTATGTAAATGACATGGCTCATGAGGAAAGTATGGTGAGCCCTAAGGAGTATATCCTCGCCTATGCCACCTTTCTTGTTGGACACTCTCATAATTAATCTGAGAATGTTCTCTGTTTTCGTGGTGAGATGAGCTATAGACTTTGCGTTGCAGCCCTTCGAGTCTAATAAAAGCCCTAGAATTTTGATAGAGTCTACTCTAGGGATAGTATACCCATCCCTGGTACGAACGCTAATGGGCACCTGATCGAGTGGGGTGAGTCCCCTAGCACCTCGTCTAGCCTGTCTGTACAGCAGGAGTTCCGACTTTCCAGGCGAGAGTGCAAGTCCCGTACCGTCCAGGAAAGACTCTGTAACGTCTAGAACCTCCTGTAGAGCTTGTTCGACCGTCGCCTCCGATCCTCCGGGACACCAGATTGTAATGTCGTCAGCATATAATGCATGAACAACATTAGGAATGGTTGCAAGGCTTTCCGACCATTTGCGCATTGCTATGTTGAACAGAAAAGTGTACAATCATTGCATTCTACCGGTGCTAACATATGGGGCAGAAACTTGGAGGTTAACAAAGAGGCTCGAGAACAAGTTAAGGACCGCACAAAGAGCGATGGAACGAAAATTCTTAGGAGTAACGTTAAGAGACAGCAAGAGAGCGGTGTGGATCAGAGAACAAACAGGGGTAGACGATATTCTAGTTGACATTAAGCGGAGCAAACCCATGTTGCTTACCATTGTAGGGCGTAAGTCACTCTTTTTTGTATTCTGCCTGATTGCCTAATTAGTTAATAATAATGAACCAACTTCTGAAGCAACGAAGTTAGGAAAGAAGAGTGGTTTGCAAAACGCCACAATTAAACAGTTTCTAACTTTCTAATAAATATTAGCATTTTTCCCGCTTACTGCAGATGCCCTCGAAATACAAAAAATACAATGTAACATGCCCCCTTGTGCGCCGTGACTGCAGTGCCACTAAATGCTCCGCGTAGAAACGAACATAGTATTTAGCGTGTTGTTGCCGCTTAAAAAAGCGACAGGGCACCGACGCAGGCATTGGCTTCGCGATTTACGCCAGGAACCGTTATCGCTTGCGCTGCGATAACGCTTGCCCTGCCGCGTTTTTAGCGGCAGCCCACCCTGCTAAATGATATGTTCGTTTGTACGCGGAACGTTTGGTAGCACTGCAATCACGGCGCTCATGCGAACATCTCACGCGGTATTTTCTTTTATTTCCCAGGCATCTGTAGTAAGAGAAAAAAAAACGTATACTTAATAAATAGAAAGTTAGAAACTGTTTAATCGGACGGTTTTTAGACTGCTCTACAATTTAATCATTTGAATTTTGTTTGCTTCGTTGGTTATTTAATATAATCTAATTATGCAATTGATCCGAATACAAAAGATAGTGTGATTTACTGCAAACAATAATCCGCAACATGCATTTGGTCGCGTCGTCTTAGTGTGCAGCGGCATATTTTTAACTCTGCAGGCTAAAGTTAGCTGGGACACCCTAGCTGTATATGCCAGCGATAGTATGTGGGCAAGCCTTTCTGCTTAAACCACCTGCATTTGCATTCAAAACATTTCAACTACCAGCGTAGTGCAGGATACGTGTCCACTTCGATAAAATGGAGCACTATTGCAAATATCTGGGCGTACTTGTCCAGGGCAACAAGTGTGTCTACATTAAAACATTTCAAGTACCAGCATGTACGACAGTTCCATTGCAAGAGGCACTGAATAATGTTAAGTGGTGCGCTCCCAAGCGGTTCATCAATAGAATTCTGCCTGGACTGTGTGCCAAATACTTTTGGATGTGAAAGTTGGCATTCTATCAGCCACCGTCATCTTCCTCAGCCGCATTTTATATATGGCGCGCTCCGGCGCGTTTTCTCGTGCCTCGTGCTGCGAGCTGCGAGGTTATAAATAAAGGGACGGAAACAAAAGCTTATTCTGCTCCTGCCATCGGTCCGAGCGGTTCTCAGATCTTCCGCTCGCTGACACACATTGTTGTAGTGGACCTAACCTCGGTCGCTATAACGTGGTGACCCGGACTTGATCGTAAGGCGAGCACCCCGTCAAGGACGATGTCACCAACGAGAGACCAACGACCAGCGCAGAGGGCCTCGCCACGTTGGAGACTCACCTGCCGTCATTTTGGCCACAAAATCCTGCAACCTAATTTACTCAGGTGGCGGCCATATTCGCCTTCGGCACATTACCTCGCAGGGCGCGTGGTTTCTCCATGCTGTCTCGGTACTCTCTACAGGCAGAGGTGGTTGAGGAGTTTCAATAAGTTGTGGACTCGCCCCACGACACCCCACCCTACTACCACTTCAAATCGACGATGCAAGATCGCAAGTCCGTGTCTGCACGGAGGCGGCTTCAGTAACTTCTAAATCAACAGGAGCTCGTTGAGCGTCGGAACTTCTATGTCGTATATGCGGCGGCTTCTGAGTGACTAGGCTGGACGCAAACCTACCGCTGTTGCGTGAACTGTTCCTTCAGCGCCTGACACAGAATCGGGTGGTTTCCTTGGCTGCCACACAAGAAGAAGACATGTCCCTCGACAATCATGCCGAGCTGGCCAACCGCATCGCTGACAATTCAGCAAGATGTGCTGTAGCAACAACGACCGTTCCGCTGTAGCACCTCGATGATAGGCAGACTCGCCTTCAGTAAATACCTGAGTACCGTTCGGACCGATGGCAGAAGCAGAAGCTTTCTTGTTCTTTCTATTTTTTTTATCCTTGCAGCACAAGACACGCGCCGGAGTTCACCGTGTACAGACTCGACAGGGGAACAGCGCGAAAAGACAAAGGACGAGGAGGGGAACACGCATCAGCTCTGGTGTGTGTTCCTGTTTGTGTCGTTCGTCTTTTCTCACTGTTCCTCTGCCGAATATGTACCGACTAGCCCAAGCCTCTAGTTTCACCTAACTTGGGCCAAACTTCAAAAATGTGCAAAGGCTACGTCGCTGGACAGAACCAAGGTTATGTTTTCCGTCGCTTAGAGATACTCTGATTATATTTTGCATTCCGCCTAATTATATAATTGCTATTAATAAATAATCAACTTCTCAGTTATACTTAAGTGTCAATGAGGTAAGTGTCAAAATACACGCAAACTGGCTCGAGCGGCCAGTCGCGCGGCAGTTCTGAGTGTGATCGGGGGCTTCTATCACATTCGGAAAAGCGCTTTTAAGTAGCACGTATTGAGCAACAGAAAGCTGTATCGGGAGGTTTTCATGTTGCTCTACAATTTTCTCATTGACACTCATCTAAATATAATAATCGAGAAGTTGAAGAATTAATGAAGACGAATTATCTAATTAGGTGGAACCCAAAAAATAATATGAGTATCTCCAAGCGGCGACAAACATTGCCTTGGTTCTGTCCAGCTACGGGGCATCTGCATATTTAAAATTTGGGCCAAGTTAAGTGAGACACACTGTATAAAAAGCGGCTGAGGAAGATGAAGATGGCTGTTAGAGGGCGAACTGGTAAAGCGTTTGCTCGGGGTTACATGTGCAAAAGCTTCTTGTCATTCAGAGTGCTTTTTTATTTTAGGAAACAGGAGATGTGTGTAAAGTGTAACATGGCAGTGTACAAACGCTATTCACTGGTTTGCAGATGATTTATTGCGATATTATGCTTGTTTTTTTTCCAGAGTGGTATATATGTGGCTCTTGTACAATGCTTTATATATAAACCAAGAATTACTTCCTTGGTTACTTTAATGAAGCTTCCAGTGCAATAGTTTTAATTTCCAGGTTTATATAAGTTTGTAATATGAGGCTTATACATCCATGTCTCGTGTACTACAATGCCAACATTATCTTATTTATGTAGCATTACTCAGTCTCATCGTACACTGCAATACAATGGTGCACACTTGTGGCACTGATTTCCCGGTTTGAGTATTCTATACTATTTTTATTTGATTGTTGCATTTTGGTTCTATGGTTCTTTTAATTTACACCATTACATTATTTGACGTATTCCAAAGGCAGTATTTCTTATTTTAACATGTTCCCAGTGTTTGTTTTTGATGCTATGCGGCGTTATTCCTTTTTGTGTTCTTTTCAAGCTTTTAGATTAGTGGTAACATTGCTTGTAGGTAGCTACCATGCAATTAAGTCTCACATTCCTCAGGTCTGCTTCTTGCAGTTGCTGTGATATCAATCTCTAAATAACTCTAATTTGTTCATCTGACTGCATGGGCTGTTTACTTTGCTAAATAAGAAGCTTTACGAATTTTGTTTAATTATTGTAGTCATTGTTCATCAGTTTCTAGTTCATTAAGAATTGTATCTGCAAACTTTAGTTATTGTTGGAGTACTTTTAATTAAATTTATTTTGTATTTCTTATACATTTTGCTGAAATCTTGCACTTTTTCAATAAACTTTTGCTTTGCCGTACTGTCCTCATTCCATGCGCACTTGGCGCAAAAGCCCTGGCCTGGACGCTCGTCCACACGTGCGCATTTTTTCTTAGCGGGATTTCATTCCCATTTTGGTTGTAAACATCGTTTCTGGATACCAAAGACAATATTCTAGGTTCATTTTCGTGGACATGTTCATTTTCCTGTGACTTCGTAGAGGATGCGTCGGCGTCGATAGGCAACGGTGCTTGGCACTGCACCAGGAGCTCTTTTGCACTCGACACCGACCCTTCGACTGATCTGGAGCCCCCGAAAATTAGCTTCAGATTATCGTAAACCTTTCAAGACCATTTCTAGACCAGCTTTTTGATAACGTCTTAAAAGGTTTAGAAATTGGATATGAATAGCTTTAACAAAGGGCTTATTGGTTTCTTTCCAGTCCTATTTCTAGACGAGCTTTTCGAATACGTCTTTAAGACATGTTATAGATCGTCTCAGGTAAGTAATTAAGCCGGACATTAGCCGATATATACGACGTTTTACCGACGAAGTTGTCTCACTGATCTCTCTTAAACCTTTTTTATCGTCTTGGATAAACGCTACGAAAACGTTATGTATCTCTTTTGTGCTACCTGGGAATTCCCGCTTTCTCGACTGTTATTCATTTCCTTGGTTCGCAGTACCCCTGATGTTAAGTTTACACACTGTGAATAATTTACACATTTAGGCCTAATATTTGTAATGGGTACCCCAAATAATCTCTTTCCACGTTTTCGCTCCATCTAGAGCCTGTTTTAAGGTGGTAGGTCACATAAGAGCACTGCACGGGCCGATTTTGTTTAGCCCGGACCCGTCGCGGGTCCGTTTTTACGTCGGGCTGCCCGCCTGAGCGCGACCAAAAGTTTCATGGCGAGACCCGGACCCGGCCCGGACCCGGAAATAATCTACGTTACTCGCCTGGTCTAGTCCGCCACCCCTTCACCTTAGGCCCGAGCCCGGCCCAAGCCCGGCTCGAAACCGACCCGAACGCGGCCCGAGACCGAAAAAGATCACCGAGCAGCATAAAAAAAATAATAAAGAAGAGAATGAAAGGAATTCATTCTTAAGGCATAAATACATGTCATATGCAATTATGAACATCATTTGAGCGGCCTAAACGCAAATACCAGGGCGCGAAGTAGTACGAATGACCCTGTCGAGCAGTCTCGCCAGCAGTTTCCGACAACCTTGATGCGGCCCAATCCACTTCTATCGCAGGACTGCCACAGTATTTTTCCACGTCGGGCGTCTCACTACAAAGCATGCGCCGCCCCAGCCGCTCGTCCCACTCAACCGTATCCTAGTACACTATAGCCGAAGCGCAGCCACGACCGGTCGTGAGCGCAGCGCATGGATGGAGTAAATGAAGAAAGAAAGCTTCTTGTTTCTCCATGGTGCAGCGTAATGCGCTGCTGCTAGGCGGCCTGTTGACAACATGCGTGTGATCATCGACTGGACGCAGTGCTATATTTCAGCAGCATGCCGAATCATCAAGTCAAGAATCAGCAAGTCGCGAGCATGCTTGCGCCGCGCTGAAAGCATTAATTACATTGATTTAGGTAAGGAATACAATGGTATCCTTTGGTTTGAGGCGACTTCGGTCTTTCCGGTCTTTTACATTATGTCCAAACAGCGCAAAATACGACGGAAGAAGAAACGGGGAAGTACACAGGAGTAGCACTGCGAGCTTCCAGCTGCGCCGGGGCAACAGGTTTTGTAGAGTAGAGACGGGCGAGGATAACTCGCTGCACGTTACAAGCATACCACCAGAGAGTCTGATCCCGCCCCGGTCTCGAGTCAAAAAAGCAAATGCCGTGCCCGAGCCCGTGAAATAACTGGCCCGGGCTTTCTGGTAAGCCCGAGCCCGTGCAGTGCTCTAGTCCACACAGCCAAAAAAAGATAAATAAATCGGAATCTAGGAATTAAACAAATCTTTTTCCTGAATAAACATGCCTTATTTGGCTTATTCAACTTTTTAATACGCACAAAATTGTTGATTTTATTTTCTGGCAGGTAATTTTTGTCAGGTAAGTGTGCTAACTGTGTTAGTCGCGCCCGCAGTGATAAATTACTAATGAATCTCTGAATTGAGTAATGCTTTGGCATTTATGTAGCTAAGTGTCGGACCTATGCAATGAGCAAGGGTAATCGAATGCGATCATTATTAAGAAATTGATGTTCGTAAAACTAGGCAAATTGAGAGAAATTGGGAATTTGAATCAAATTCATTTGCAAAATAAGCTGTAAATACAAACACGTGTCCATAAATTCCTTTTGTTCTAGTTCATTGCACACCACTCTATCTGAGGAATGAGTGTGAAAATTTTGATATAAAAATGTTCATTAAAAGTTATCAAAGTTTGCATAACATGAAGTGGTGCATCACCTCGTTTTCAAAAAAAAGTTCTTCGCAGTTTCACCTGAAAGGCGAGCACCAATTGCGATAGCAAATTTGTAGAGAGCTATACGGAGTAATAATAGTAGCTTTACCAGCTGTATAAACTTGCAGCAGCACCGGCAACACGCAGAACTGTTGTCGACGCCGTCGGCGTTTTGCCCGCGTACGCACAAAATGCGTGCGGCGTTGGTGACTGTTGCCGGAGCCTCTGATATAAATAGGCACTTGGTGCCGCAGCTAAACGTCGCCTCCCCCCCACGGCCTTTCGCGCGTCGGAAGCAGGCGCGTTCGCTCTACATATATGGTGATTGTAAAGGAGGAAAGAGACGCCTACTTCTGCATCCCTTAAGGGAGCACGGCGCAGAACGCGCGTTTGTTCTCCGCCGTGGGTTCACTCCCCGTGAATGCACGCGTCCCTCGCGGCCTTTCACTGGCACATATAGCGTTCGGCGGCGCGCAGCGACGATTTCATCTCCATTGACGTCATACGGAACCTCACGGCGACGGCGACGCCAACGGCGACGACGACGGCGACGTCGACGGCAGAAATCTGCTTTGGAGTGTCCATATAATTGCTATCGCAATAAAAATGCAAAAAATCATCAAGCCACGTGAAAGGTGTTAAAAACTACACAGAGGCCTAAAATGCGCCAGCTTCATAGCTGGAGCCGTGAGGACATGCACTAGAGTCTAATTTTGTTCGTGTGGCTGCTCCACGACTACATAAAATTAAAAAAATGTTCTGAATGATTTTTATATAGAAGAAATAGTACTGATTTTTGGCTTCGCAATACGAGGGCATGGGTTGGAAAACTCATTGTACTCCCAAACTAATGATGATAGGAAAATAAGCTTTTGCTACGTTCGGCTTAATGTTTTGGTATAAGGAAAGTGTTAAAGAAAAAAATTCTGGGAAAAAAATACTTTTAATTGTGGCCTACCAACTTAATTGGAGCCTAAAACTGTGGCCCAGCATACGAGTACACATTATATTTATGCTGGTATTTCAAGCTTCTCTTGCGCACACTATTCCTACACTCAAATATCTTGTGGGCTTGTTCCTTGTGAACTAACACCGCCTGCCAAGTGATTTCGTATTTGATCAATAACTTCATTTTTTTCTTAAACAGCAACTGGCTTAGAGCAAAACAGTTGTATAAGGTAGAGGTCAAAACATCATGCCATATCATCTTGGTAGAAATCAAATATCGTGCATTTCAAGCTCGTATTAGCTGCAGGTATAATGAAGTTTTTAAAGTTTGCGAAAGTTTGTAAAATAAGTCATTCTTTACTAGGAGCCGAATTATTCCATAGCCAGCTGGCTACACTACTTGTAAGCTGAAATTTCGGCGAAAAAATACTTTATTTTGAACTGTAAGGTCTCGCGCAGATGGTATTGTTGTTGCATTTGAGTGCGAAGGGGAATACATATTTATTCAAATATAGCGATAATTGCAGTTGCATAATTGCGTGAATATAACATCTACGGCCGCTAGAACTTGCGTTTTCATGGAGCGGGCGTGGTAACAGACAGCTATTGTGTGAACTGAATAATACAATACCACTGTGAGTTCTCTTAAGAAGTTTTGAGTAAATACTTCTGTCAAAAGAAACTGAAAATATTAGCTCTTTGTATTTATGAGTGCCAGTTTGTTGCTGATACGACAAGACCCGCGAAATATCCCCGTAGTCGCTGGCTAATTCATAACTTGCCTTCACGAATTATGTGTACTTTCGTTTTCGCACTACTGACCACTATGGATTTTTCATATTTCCATGTATTACCAACTCTTCTCGCATTTTTTCAAAGGTACTTAACACATCTGAGCCCCTCTTCCGGTACTCCAGGGGGCTGGCATACAAATTCGCGAAATGCCGGGATACTGCAGATTACAAATGCAATGAAACAAATGTCACCTGCGTATATATGCAAACAATTGAAATTAGCAATACATCGGTGAAATACAAAGTATCATCAGCAGACGGCTCAAACTGGTAAGTATACAATCAATTTTTTCGTGATGCTCGCGTTTTGCCAGGAATAATAAATCTACGATGTCCTGCATGGCTTTCTGAAAGAGTTCGATATTTGTAACGTCGTCGGCGTTACTAATATATAGGATAGTGCCACGATGTACCATGGCACGCCAAGTGATACAGGTATGAAAAGTGGCCACACATTTGGTTGCTTCCTTTCTAACAGTGGTTCCACCGAAGGGATCCACTCTCCATGAACGTCGTGCTACTGAGGGGCATGTATATAGGAAAAATTGCGCCGTAAATGAAGCAAAATACCGTAAGACACAGCAAACACGGAGCGAAATCATTCGGCGTGGTATATGTGAGCTGTATACTTTAACAGTACTTGAAGTAAGCTGATTAGTTAGCGAGGTAAGCACAGCGCTTTCAGTAATCCCTAGATTGGGATCGCACTTCAAAAATTTTGCACTTAACAATGCGGGCGATATGAACATTGAAGAGTGTCGATACAGACTGACTGCAAGTAGGAGGAGAAATAAACGTTTATTCTGGAAACAGTGTCCCGGTTGGGATACGCTAGGTTGGATGTCACCTTGTTCCAGGAACCCTCTGACCTTCACTGCCTCCTTGGCCCTGGCGACGAGGAGTTGTCGTTGTTCCAGGTCCTCGGAGCCGAGCTTGGCCTGCCACGTTTCGATGACGTCTTCGCTTTCTTGTCTGGCATTACAGTTTTTTGGTGAGGGTGGCACGTCTTTGTTTAGTTGCCATGGGCACTCAACGATTAGGTGCACCAGGGTGTCCGGTGCAAACCGCAAACGATCTGACCTCTCTCTCTATCTATCTATCTATCTATCTATATATATATACATATATTCAACAGGCATAGTCCTATATATCAATCACACATCGTGAACCATGGAGGCCCGACACATTATTTGGATTCACATTTATTTCTCGTAACTATATAAAATCGCGAGATGATACAGCGAACACAAGCAATGAGTGCCTAACAAAGGTCCCTGATCCCAAACAGTAGCAGCAGTACAGCGCTCATTAAAAAATTCACAATTCCTACAAGCAATCCTAATAATTAAAGAAAGAAATGTAATTGGTGGTTAAGTCTACAACATAAATGTAAGACTAGTTAAGGTAATAGTATTTTCGAAGTTATACGCAACGATATACGATCACATAAATTACTTGCAATATTCACAAAACACAACGCCAGCAGATGTGTGCGACCTTGGAGAATTACTACCCGATTTCAAGCGAAGCTGTTTCTTTCGAACGGTTGCAACAAAGGTTTCATTTTCTTGTAATTATATCGCATACTTTAAAAAGTTGTCCATATATATATATATATATATATATATATATATGGCTGCTCCGTTTGAAAAATTGCCCGGATGTAATGCTTTGGAGCACTTGTTGGAAATTTTAAAAAGGAAGCAATTCATCAACACACATATTACTTCGCCATAACATTTACCGTGGTGACCTCCCTCCCACCCTTGCTCTCCTGAGGCCTCCGTTTACCGGTATTATTGTTTTACTTTCGCGTGCTAAATTTTCTGATAGTACTAAATGACACAGTAAACAAATTCCTTGCCGCAGAATGAAGCTAGAAAGAAGGAATAGGCGCGTGCAGAGAGAAGGAGCACACGAAAAGACTGGCACGAGCGAAGATAGTGCTCCAGGAGAGCAGGCCTGGGGCGGTATTCTGTAAGAGTCTACCTAGTGGACTGTCCATTTCGGCGGCCATTGATTCGCTGCTGCTTGATGTGCAGGAAGGTGCCAGCCAGTCTCCTGCACGTCAACCAGCAGGGAATCAGCAGCCGCCGAAATGGACAGTTCACTAGGTAGACTCTTACAGAACACCGCCCCTGGTCTCTACTGCGGCCCCTACTGCTCCGCCGGGAAATGAGAGGGGTGAGTCATTGCATTTTTTGCTTCCTTAGGGGGGTATGAGCAATTGCTGATGAAGGTAGCTTTTGCTTGCACACATGAAAATTTCACAGAACCCTAACCATAAAGAGCTTCAAGGTAAAAAAAAAAAAACGACGGCTGAGCAATACATTGCAACGCTTCCCCTACTAAAAAATCCTATTTGATTTCAAACGGGTTTCATCAAACAGGATTATGGAACGGGACCCCGTTTGAACCTGTTTATTCCAGACCAGTTTGTCCCCGTTTGAACCCGTTTAGCCCAGACCTGTTTGTCCCTGTTTAGTCCACTCCCGTTTGACCCTGTTCAGTCCTGTCCATTTTAACCCAGTCCTAGTTACCCCTGTTCGAACTCATTTATTTCCTTATTTGGGCCAGGTTTCTTTAGACTGGTCCGATGTCACTTAACAAAAGTCACACTTTAAATATATTTGGTGCACTTATGGACTTGAGATGAGCCTTGAACGATTTTTGTGTGGCCTATGAGTGCGCTCGACAAGTATAACCTATAAGAGTATGTAACCTGAAAAAGATCGGTAGCTCATTTTCATATGTACTTCAAGTATGCAAATGTAATTCTTGCAAGTGTACTGCATGCTTTATCAATTGTACTCATCTCACTGCAGTGTTGTGTTGCTGTAATGGTTTGCGCATAAAACAAATGTACAGCAAAGCGTAATTTTAAATTGGAAAAACTTCAGGTGAAGAGGACTTGTAAAAGAAAGACATAAGTGTACTTTACGTGTGTTTTTATGTACACCCAAACATTAATACTGAAGCGCTCCGATTCTAAGACGGGGTATGTCGCACATCTGACAAGCATAAGTTTATTCGAAATTCTATAATGGTACTCTGACAGAAAACCAGTGGAATGGGTTGCTTTGGTGAGAGAGAGAGAATTAACTTTATTAAAGGTCCTGAAGGGGCTTGGGCACCCCTTACGGGGGCCGGCCCGGTGGCTCCGCCGTTCTGGCGACTGGGAGTCAGAGCTCGCCAGCCACCTGTTGGGCCTTCTAGACGGCCTGGTGCTGAAGGGCCCTGTCGGGGCTCCTAAAAGTGGTTGATCCAGTCATCCTCGGTGGCAGGAGACCCGAAGCAAGCGTTTAGCGCGGGACACTGCCACAGCATGTGATCTAAGTCGCACTTTGGATTTTGGCATTTAGGGCATTCTGGCCTTATATCTGGGAGGTATTTGCTGTATATATAGGGGTTGGGGTAACTGTGCGTTTTCAACAATCTAAGCGTTAATTGTTGTGCTTTATTTAGTGTTGGGTGAGGTGAGGGGAATTCATTATTGATAACTTATAGTGCGAGCAAATCTAGTGATAGGAGAGGAGTGGCTCCGGGTGCGTGTTGGGGCTCCCGGTCGGTGAGCCGGCCCGCGTCTCCGCGGGTCGTGTAAGATCTCGCGCGAGGTTATGGGCCAGCTCATTACCGTTGGGGACCCCTGGTTGAACGTTGAGGCCTTCATGCCCCGGGAACCAGTGGATGTGCTTGTCTTCGTTTATTTGAGCGGATGCTAGAATGCTTAAGGCCGCCTGGCATAGTGTACTGCGGCGGTATGGCAGTGCAGCGGGTTTGCAGTCGGTAAATATTCTGACGCGCTAAGGGAGTGCTAGAGCAAGGGCAATGGCCACTTGTTCAGCCTCGCAGGCTTTCTTCGGTTGTATGGTAAGAGCTTTGAGGGCTGTCCCGTCTCGGGCAACCGCCGCAGCTGCAAAGTAGGGTTTCTTTGCGTATTTAGCGGCATCTACGAAAGCCACGTCTGTCGCGTGTAGGATGGCCGCGTTTAGTAAGGCTTGAGCGCGTGCCCTTCATCGAGTATGATTATGCACCGGGTGCATATTCCTGGGGAAGGGTAGTACTGTGATTTTAGCACGAAGGTGTTGCGGTAATGATGTTGGATCGATGACTTGAGTTGGGATAGGAAGACTTATGTGTGAGAGGAGTTTCCGGCCCGCAGCTGTCGAGGACAGGCGTATGAGCTGGGACATTCTTTGGGCTTTTGTGATTTCTTTGAACGTATTGTGTACCCCAAGGCCTAGCAGGCGCTGCGTGCTTGCC